>NC_066543.1:15176228-15361228 GCF_024679095.1 Eriocheir sinensis
ACACACAAGAAAACAACAAGAAGAAGGAGGAGAAGGAGGAAAAAGAGAAGAAGAAGAAGAAGAAGAAGAAGAAGAAGAAGAAGAAGAAGACCTTAAAGTGCGGATTATGTTTATGCAGCTGAGAAGACACGAAGAATAATAAAAAGTGCACTTATAGTCTGCGCCGGAGTAATCAACAGGCCGTGTGTGTAGGCGGGCGGTGTGTGTGAGGCGGGGGGGGCAAGGAACATACCGAGGACCTGCCTGGACTCCACCTCAAGGCTGGACCAAACGACTGGCTCTGGCTGGATATAGCTCGGACTCGATTAATGGGTATTTTGTGTTACTGGCTTTGACTGGACTTGCGATCAGTACCATTGTTTTCTTGTGCGAATGTAATGGGTTCAGAGGTCAGGCAATTAAGAGTTCCAGGTGTTGCAATAATGCAGCACCAGTGAGGTCAAGATTTTACTGGTTAGGAAAGTTTCAAGAGGTTCACTCCTGAAACTTTCATAACCAGTAAAATCTTGACCTCACTGGTACTGCATTATTCAACACTTGTAACACATAATTGCCTGACCTCCAAGCTCATTACATTCGCACAAGAAAACAATGGTACTGATCGCAAGTCCAGTCAAAGCCAGTAACACAAAACACCCATTAATCGAGTCCAGTATATCCAGCCAGAGCCAGCCGTTTCATGAGTTAAAAAGTTTTATAAATATTGTCAGTGGCGGCATCTTGAAAATGTTGTGAATGCTTCGTTAGCGAGTGTGTTTAATTAGGTCAATGCTGAAACTGGCGGCTCATCACAAAGGTTTTGGGAAGGTGTGGATTTACTTACAGTACTTGAGAAACTCGCGGGATATATGCTTGTTAGTTATTATCTAAGCGTCGTTAGTTTTGGCTTTTATGATATCTGAAACCAGTGCAATCTAAGTTTGATGTTATGAAAACGGAGTGTATATACTTCATTATTTAATTTCAATCTATTTTGTTTGAAGAAATTAAGGAGCGGGGAAAAAATAATTAAGTAAAACATTGCAGCTGCGTTTGCGAGTAACTTTTTTTTATAATCATTCTACGAAACTTTCTTTATTTAATTAAAGACTATAAAGACATCTGCGGAGTTGGCGAGGTTTCTGGGAAAAGATCATTCCACAGAGGGGGAAAAAAATAATTAGTTTGTTACCACTTTGTCAAAATGGTATTAGCTGGCGTGGGGAGGACATGTGACGCAGAAAGGGCCGACGTCAAGATCACAGGAAAAGTTAACAAGCGTCACCCAGGCGAGCCAGAAAAGTTACACGCCTGGAATATCACATAAGCGAGACTGACCTGACAACGGTACGCAAGGCTGGCGGCGTGGTCTCGTGGCCCAGGAGTCCTCGAGGCTCTGAGGACTCATCGGAAAGGTGGAGGGGAGCATTATGAGGTCTTCCAGCCTTCGATATGTCTGGTTCGTTGGCGTCGTAGCTTCGCGGAAGATTAATTAAATGCCGCCCACATGCCACCGCTGCGACCCTTTGTAAGGCGGCCCTTTGTTCCTCCCTGACGGCAGTTCTCGACATTTCTCCTTTTCACTTTTGTTGACCAGACTCGTGTCACATCTAGGGTTAAAAATATCCGGAGATGGGAAAGCGTTCATTGTGGTGTAGCTGAAGGGGAAAATATTACCCGCTACGCAGTGTTGCCTCTCTTTGTATCTTTTATCGATATTTTCTTGCTGACTGCTCTTCTGAACTTGCTAACTGCATGTCTCCCCCCTTCCGCGGCCCCGCTGCTCTCGACTTTCTACTCTAGCTCATCCATAAACTATCCAAATCCCTTGCAAGAGTTAACCAGCATCATCGTTCTTTCATCCCCGTCACTGGTAAATTCTCGGACAGCCTTCCTTCGTCTGTATTACCCGCTGCCTACGACTTGACTTCTTTCAAGAGGGGATTATCGAGACACCTCTCCTCTTTTGGACACTCCTCTCTACTCTCTTTTATAGAAGCAATGTTTAGCGTTTTCTTGTTGTTGTTTTCATAAGTTACTGACCTTAAGCTGCTTCCTCCACTGTAATAAAAAACAAAAACAAAAATGTGTCCTTTAATAAAGATAACAAGAAACGTAATTCCGAATGGCTGGCGGGGTCGAGTCGCGTCCGGTTCCCCAATACCTTTAATTGAAGCGTGGAGTCGAGCCCCACAGATTGCAGGGACGATATTGCCGACCTTCAAAAAGATGTTTCAGGCCGACAATTTTGAGCGAGAAGTGTATTATCGCTGGACTCAATATCGGTGTTATCACGGACCGGTACAACTAACTGTCATATAAAACCCTATCAAGCGAGCACCTTTAAGCGCCCAACAACTACTAATGACGCGGCCAATATCGATGTTCGGTTTCCAGCGGCGATGTTGCGTAACCTGACTCGGGTGGTTTGAAAGACAATATACCTTAGCGACAGTAACGCAATTCTACACTGATAAACCTCCAATTAGTGTTACTATGTTCGCCTCGCACTCATCTTGTTGCCTCCCCAAAATAGATATAGATAGATAGATAGATAGATGGATGGACCCTAAATCGACCTATCTTTTGACCTCTCGTTATTTTTTCTTTTGTCAGAGCAGCGGCCATTTTTGTTGCTGTATTTTTTGAGCTGCATAACTTACTGAAAAAAATAAAGATAGATAGACAGGCAGATAAATAGATACAGGTATATAGATAGCGAGATACATAAAAAAATAGATAGATAGATAGAGATTGAAAAAAGATATTCAATCGCTTAGCCTCCTTTTTCCAAGGCTCTTTGCTGCATCATGGTACAGTCTTGTTAATGTAAAGCCACTCCGAGGGGTCCTAAAGCTGAAGGATCCTTTGGCCCGGGACGCACAGCTGAGCCTCCCTTCGCACCGACCCCAGCACACACACACACACACACACACACACACACACACACACACACACACACCAAAAGTCGCTTCGTTGAACTGAATGGTTACTGTTCTTTTTTTGGAGTGCGCTCTTTCTCTTTTTATAGGAGTGTGATATTTTGGTGTATAGGAAGAAATATATATATAACACGCATGCGAGTTTTGTTTCACGCACTCATGATTGGAATATGAAATCAGTGCGTAGCATACAGAGCTAATCAGATTAATAAACAACTGAAAGATATATAAAACAAAAGGTATAGAGACAAAGAAAGAAAGGGAAGAGAAGAAACAAGAGAAAGAGCATTGCTATTCCCCTCCCCCAAAAAATAGATAATACAGACAGATATAGATAGATAGATAGATAGATAGATAGGATGGTATAGACAAAGACAGTGAAGAGAAGGAACAAGAGAAAGGGCATTGTTACTCCCCTCCCCCCAAAAAATAAATATAGATAGATAGGTAGACAGATAGATAGGAAGGTATAGACAAAGAATAAAAGGAAAGAAAAGGAACAAAAGATACAGCATTGCAACCCACCTCTCCCTAAAAATAGATAGATAGATAGATATAGACATAAACAGAGGTAGGTAAAGAGAGAGAGAGAAATAAAGACAGACAGACAGACAGACAGACAGACAAATAAATAAAACAGACAGATCAAATAAACAGAATAGATAGATAGAAAGTTAAAGAGACATACAGATAGATGGATGGATAGATAGTGAAGGCGCGGCAGTCGTTCCTATCCCAAGTCGTCCTTTACGGCGACCCTCAAGCACTCCCCGGCAAGGATTTTTTATATTAGTTTTCTTGTGACTAATTCGACTTGCTTTCGTTGACGGGGAAATTCCCACTTACTCAGCCTGACCTTCACCACCACCACCAACAACAACCAGGCTCACCATCACCACTGTTAGCACCACCACCGCCACCACCACCAACAACAACCAGTATCACCATCACCACTGTCATCACCACCGCCAACAACACCACCATCACCACCATCATTATTAACAACACCACCGCCACCACCAACAACAACAACCAGTATCACCATCACCACCACCGCCACCATCACCACACCAGTCCACCACCACCCCCTTTTTTTTTTTTTTTTTTTTTTTTAGACACCACGTATATATATTTAGGGACACAACGTATGAATAAATAAGTCACTACCACCGCCACCACCATCACCACCACCACCACTATCATCACCTCGAGCCACTCCTGCAGATAAAGATGACCGATAAAAAGGTGAAAAGTGGTGTTGATGGTGGTGGAGGGAGCGTTCTGGAGATATATATATAATTGGTGTTGGTGTAGGTAATGCTTATACTCACGTCATAAAATGGGTGTTGTGGTGTTGATGGCGATGGTGGTGGTGGTGGTGGCGATGATGTAGATGGCAAGGGAAGTGATGGTGGTGGTATAGATGGGTGGTATAGATAGTGGTGGTGGTGGTGGTGATGATGGTAGTTATTGTGGTGGTGGTGGTGGTGATGATGTAGATGGGAAGCAAAGTGATGGTGGTGATATAGATGGGTGGTGTAGATGGGTGGTATAGATGGGTGGTGGTGGTGGTGATGATGTAGATGGGAAGCAAAGTGATGGTGGTGATATAGATGGGTGGTGTAGATGGGTGGTATAGATGGGTGGTGGTGGTGGTGATGATGTAGATGGGAAGCAAAGTGATGGTGGTGATATAGATGGGTGGTGTAGATGGGTGGTGGTGGTGGTGATGATGTAGATGGGAAGCAAAGTGATGGTGGTGATATAGATGGGTGGTGTAGATGGGTGGTGGTGGTGGTGGTGGTGGTAATAATTGTGGTGGTGGTGGTGGTCGTGAAACTAAAGGGGAACGATCTGCCACGTCACCTGGATTACTGAGTCCACACCACCACCTCCACCCCCACCTCCACCCCCACCACCACCACCAGTCCAAGCTCTGTCCTCCCCCCCACCCAACTATCTCATCCATCATCCCTCACCTCTTCTCTTTCACTGCCCCCTCTCACCACCTCCTCTTCCACCTCCTCCACCCAGCATCCTCACCACACCAATCCTCCTTTCCGCTATCCTCTTACGAAATGATGCTCTCTCTTTATCTTCTTCCACCTCCACCCCCCCCCCACCTCCTCCTCCTCCGGCTCCTCTTCCTCCTTTATTTTTGTCTGCTCACTCCTGATTTCTATCCAGTTCTCCTCTTCCTACTTTCTCTTACTTTTCCTATTATATTCTCACAGTATTTTTCTTTCTACTTATTTATTCTCCTCTCTCCCGCCCTCTCATCTTTCTACTACTACTACTACTACTACTACTACTACTACTACTACTACTACTATCTCATTAATTAAAACCGGTTCTCATTAGGAAATTATAACACACGTGGTAAGCTTATCAATAAAAATAAATAAATAAAATAAAATAAACGGTTGAGGAAATATTGAAGCAACGAACTTAAAACGATATATTCTGATCTTATTATATGGACGAGAGGGACAAGATTCATTGATATTTAACAAAACCACAAAAGATTCCAGTAAGTATTTTTCGTATTCAGAACATATGATTGAACTCTACTTCCACAGGTTGTTTGATCTTCTTTCCTACTTTCAAGATTCTCGGTTTTCAAAAGGAGAGAGCTTGTAGAGTTTGTATTCTCTCTCTCTCTCTCTCTCTCTCAGACAATATATGTAATAATTATACATGTAACTCCATGAATGAGCTTCCCCTGAGCTTCATTACCTGCCAATTAGCTCACAACAACCCGGCCAGTCTGAGCAATGAGGTTACATGTAGGTGGAGGCCGCTTAGTGAGGCCGGGCGGGGAGTGGCTGCCGTAATGGTGGTGGTGGCTCCGCGGGGTGATTAGGGCGGGGTCTGAGGTTTGATGGTGGGGTCATATTGGCGTGCAATGACCTGACCTGAAAATTACTGACCTCATATTTCTGATCAGGTGATATTTAATGAAGAATACTGGAGGGTCATCACTGTTACTACTACTATTACTGAAACCATTTACAAGTATACAAGTTCAACCCAAGATTCTCCCCCCCCTGCCCCCCCTCCTGCTTCCCCCACGCCCTCATCTCTTCCAAAAATCACCCTCACTTTAAGTTAAAAAAAAGTCCTAGAAGAAAGATTGTAAGTTTGACTATACCAAGTTGCTCTCTCTCTCTCTCTCTTCCTTGTTCATATTTATCAAAGTTGCTATCTGCCACCTTTATCTTTTGCGGCCCTCTCACTCTAATTTAATCAGTAACCTATATACGCCTTTTCATCATATCTATCTTTTTCCTTCCCTTTCCATTATCATCCCCAATACGTTTTTCTTTTGTTTTTCACTCTCTATTGTCTACCTTTCTCATCGTTTATTCTCCTGAAACTTTCCTTCTCAAACTCTTCTCTCACCGCCTCTTCATTTCACCTTTTCTTTTCCTTTCACATTGCTATTTTTTTATTCTGCTGTTTCTTTCTCACCGTTTGTTCTCCCACGGCTTTCTTTCTCAACTTGTATCTCTCTCACCGCTTCTCCCTTTCGCCTTTTCTTTCCCTTTCCCTTCCCCTTCCCCTCCCGGTGTTTGCCCCTGCCGTAGAGGCGACGCGCAGCCGGAGGGCCCAGCGCATCCCGCCCGCCCCCCGACCCGCCCACTCGTCAATACCGTGAGTCCGTGACTGCCTTCCCGTAAGGTCATGGGGGCCGTGACGCACGGACCTGGGTCACTCGGGCACCGGCGAGGTAACTGGATGTTCTAACACTAAACGTTGTGACAGACTGAAGACTGGAGTGAGTACATAGGAAGCACGCGTGGCACATGCACGGTGACTGGCCAGGGGAGGAGGGGAACAAAGGGAGTGGGTGGGGGCTCGAGGGGTTACTTCTGACGCCCCTCACGTAATTCTTTTTGCACTTGTATGTTTTTTCATGATCGGTGAATGCGTATCTGTTGGGAGACCGGGAGGGGAGGGGAGGCGACGGGAGAGGAGGGGAGGTGGGGAGGTGAGGGCGTGGCTAAAATCAACTAATCCTTCGAGAAACGAGATCATGGCGGCCTTTACGCCGCGGTGACGCTCCATATCGCCCGTCATTATGTTTAATTACCAGCGTTTAATGTTCGTTGACAAGGCCACGGGGCATTCTTGTGCTGCTCGCCATTACTGTCTGCATGAGCGGCACCGCCGCGGCGCCGCACGCGATACGCCGCCATAACGCCGGCAGCTAACTACGCAGCTGTTCCCCGCGTGTGTGTGGGGTCATGAGCACATGTGTTAATCAGCGAGAGGAGCGCCGGCTGAGTCATGGGGGGGCGGTGGGGGGGAGGGGGCGTGGCCACGCATGACGTCACAACTCCCTAGTTTGAACTCCCCACCAAACTACAGGTAGGGTAGTGCTTACCACCTCGCCCTAAGGGAGGGGGCAGCAGGGGCCTCACGACCCTGCCCACCGCTCCTCTTAACCGCCCTTGTTATAACCAGCGGCTGAAACGCCCCGCACTAAAGATGTCGCGGAGATAAGACGCACCAAGAACACCGCGGTTGGGAAGGTCAAGCAGGCGGGGCGGGGAGGACGAGGAGGGGCGGGACGAGCCAACTGGAGCTCCGCAGCAAGAGAAGGAAAAGGTAAATCCGCTCTCAGTGAATGCAACACATCCTGCCACCTGGGCCGCCGCCAGCCTTCCCTCAGGAGTGCCCGGACGGCGGTATCCTCTCATCGCAGCATGATATCACGGCACAATAGCGGCGCAGGAACACAGGCCTCACAAAGCACGGCCATGCATGACAGGAGGTGACTCGAGTGGCCATAAGGGCATCCATCACGTTACTCGGGAAAGTCACGGCCAAGGTCGCTCCCCTCCCTGTGTGTGTGTGTGTGTGTGTGTGTGTGTGTGTGTGCGGGAGGTTGCCCAGGGCACAGCATCGGCGGCAGGAGTAGCAGGACTCGCCGTGCTGTCCTCAGGTCCTCCGTCAACATGTAGTACTGAACGATCGATCCGATGCCCGCTCCTCTGAGGTGGCCCCGCGCCCCGCGGCCCCGGCGGGTGGACACGCGCCGCTCAGGGAAGGCTCGGGACTCTAGGGAAGGCGTCGCATTAACATAATAAGGCATGTTGTGGAATCAGCCTCGAGCCTTCAGTGGACGCAAACGTGACTTAATGACCTCGTTTACAGTCTGGTCGTTGCCGAGGGTGGTGACGGTGGGGGTTAGGTGGAGGGGTTGCGGTGGCTGCCCGGCCTGCCTGAAGCATTAACGATCCCAGAAGCACCTGAAGGCAACTCTATCCGTTGTTATCGCTCCAAGTAAACCCCAAAGACTCGACACTCATGCCCTTGGCTCACCCACGCACCCATACTAAGCTATCATTATAGGAAAAACTTAGCTAAGGAATTTCAATCCATCAACAGCTGAAATCAAGCAAGCAGCAAGACTGAAGACAAGGCGCGAGTGACCACACCGCCACAGTAATTAATGGTCAGGAGTACTTACCTCACCTGCCTCGGCCTGCACGTCACCGCCTCTCCCTCACACTCACCTGCAACAAAGGAAAAATAGCTAATTAGGGCAAGTATGGAGTATGCATCTCACGTGTGTGTGTGTGTGGGGGGGGGGCTCCACTGACACAGCTTTCCTGGACAGAGTGGAGTCTAAGCTCTTCGTCTCATCAGCTCTCCTCCTCTTACTGATAGTCTTCTGTCTCTTAAATTCCGCCGCCATGTTGCCTCTCTTTCTATCTTCTATCGATATTTTCACGCTGACTGCTCTTCTGAACTTGGTAACTGCATGCCTCACCCCCCCCCGTCCCGCGGCCCCGCTGCACTCGACTGTCCACTCTTGCTCATCCCTATACTGTCCAAACCCCTTATGCAAGAGTTTACCAGCATCTTCACGTCATGGTAAATCATGGAACAGCCTTCCTTCGTCTGTATTTCCTCCTGCCTATAACTTGACTTCTCAAGAAGAGTGTAACAAGACACCTCTCCACCCGAAATTGATCTCTCTTTTGGCTACTCTATACTATCTTCTGTTGTGGGAGCGGCAAGTAGCAGGCTTTTTTTCTACACTTTTTGTTGCCCTTGTGCCGACTCTTTTGTTGTAGGAAAAAAAAAGAGGGACCATTGGTATCTCCGCAGCGACATCCTACACAAGTCACTAGGTATGACTATACATTGCTGGCCGGGTTTCGAAATGCCAAGGACAGTAAGAAGTGAGGCAGAATAAATCGGGACAGAAAACACCTCGACTTACGTCACGCCACGCCGGGTAAACTTCCGGGACTCAGAGCGGGACACCTTACCGTCTCTGGCTTGCAAAACACCTTGATCCACATCCTCATACATATCGGGGCTTACACACACACTCACGTTTTATAAGTCTTTCGTAGAGGTTTTAGGGTATTGTCATGGGTAGTTTTATAAGCCAAGCGATATAATGACAAGGCGTCTGCATCATGATCGTTGTAAACACTCTTGAGAACCCGACTAACCTCCTTTGTGGCAATTGTAAATGTTTGTTGTGAGAGCCGAAAGTCAGACACTGGCCCAGGGGAGGCGCGGATGAGGATACCAACTTTATCAGGTTTACTCTCCTACACACACCTTTCCCCTTCCTCAGTCCTCACCTCCTTAACCTTTACCTCATCCTCCTCTTTCCACTTCTTCCTCTACAACCTCCTCCTTCTCCTTCTTCTTTTCTTTTTCTTTTCGACTACCACTTTCTCTTCCTCGTCTTCAATATTTTCTTAACCTCTCACACCCAGACACAAAAAAAAACACAACCTACCAAACACACACACACACACACAGCACGCCAGCGGTAATCCTCCCTAGAATAGCCTCTCTTTCTCCCTCCCCTGCCGTTCCCTTGCCGATATATTTAACTCCTATCAAGAAGGGAGAAGCAGCGCCTATTACTGGCTAAAAATGGGGGAGGAGCGAGGCGGAGGGAAGGGAGAGAGGAAGAGGGGAGGCAACTAACAACGGAAGGGGAAGTCAGAAAACGGTCTGTCAGGTGTGGGGAGGGCCAGGGGAGGGGAGCAGTGGGGAGGAAAACGGACTTGAAAAAAGCTATACCGAAATACTGAATAACCCGAGAGGAATGGAAGAGGTGAAGAGAGGAAGGAGAGAACAGAATATGGAGGAAAGTAAGAGATGGAGGAGGAGGGAGAGAATCAGAAAACCAACAGTGGAGAGGAAAAATAACGAAAAAAATAACGAAATACTGAATAGGATGAGAGGAGCGGAAGAGAGGAGGAAGACGAAGAAGGAAACAAAGAGTATGGAGGAATGCGAGCGGTGGAAATGGAGATAATGGAGGGAGATGGAGAGACAGGATAGGGTGCGTGAGGTGAGGTCAAAATGGGAAGATGAGGAGAGAAAAGAGGAAGGGAGGAAGGGAAAAGGCGATGTGACCTGATTCCTGTTTCTCCCTTGGGTCACACTAATGGAGGAGGAGGAGGAGGAGGTGGAGGAAGAGGAGGAGGAGGAAATAAGATGAAGACAGATCGTTACAGAAAGGAAGAAAAAGATATTATGTCAAGTTAATTGAGAGAGAGAGAGAGAGAGAGAGAGAGAGAGAGAGAGAGAGAGAGAGAGAGAGAGAGAGAGAGAGAGAGAGAGAGAGAGAGAGAGAATCATTATAGTATTATACCCTTGTTCCGGTCTCAAGACATCAAAGTTACACACACACACACACACACACACACACACACGTCCTTCACAGCCGCCGCACGTGTCTTCCTCTCTTTTTTCTCCCTTGTCATGAGGTCAGGTTACAAGATTCTTTAACCTTTATGGAGGAAGGTGAAACGAAGGGTAGGAAAAAAGAAATATTCAAAGCCTTAATTTCCTCCCTCTTCTTCTTCTTTCCTTCTTCCTCTTCCTTCTCCCCTCTTTAATATATACTTTTTTCTTCCTTACTTTTTCTCCTTTTACTCGATCTTATTCCTGTTGTCCATCGTCCTCTTGTTTTCCTCCTCCTCCTCCTCCTTCTCCTACTACTACTACTACTATGTCCTCGTCTTCTCCCTATCACCTGCTCTCCTCTCCTGCCCCTCCTCATACTTATTATCCTCCCTTCTTTTCCCCTCTTCCTCCTCCTCCTCTGACACCTCATCGTTAAAACTTCGGTTCCTTTTATATCATGACTTCGTTCTCTTCTTCTTGGCTATTTTCCTTCCCCTCGTATTCCTTATCTTCCCCTCTTCCTTCCTCTTCCTGCGCTCCATCGTTAGGCCCCACAAGGATACACACACACATAAACACATAGTAAAAGGTGACCCCGAAGCGCCAGCCAACGCATAACTCTGATAATCACCGTTCGTGTATCTCGTAAAGAATCCACGTAAACTACCGCCTCGTGTGTCGTGTCGCTGTGGGGCGCCGTGCCAGAGTCCCTGCCTTCGCGTGCCCGTGCCGTGTGGGAGACATCGCCAGCAAACGTTCATAGCCCTTAGTCTTATCCACTCTTAACCCTGCTTATTCTTAACGTCTCAGGCTCCCATAACGACCATTTCCCAAGGCCACAACAAAGATTAACCGGGTTTTCACGAGTGATTTTCCCGTGCAATGTGCAGAAATCGGGTACAACTCTCACACTAGGATCACAAAACAGTCCATGAAAAGCCAAGCCTCTCCTCCCGAAATTGACCTCTCTGTCGGCCACCTCTTTTGATTCTTTTTTTAGGAGCAGCGAGTAGCGGGCTTTTTTTTATTATAGTTTCCTTTTTTTGTGCCCTTGAGCTGTCGCCTTTGTTGAAAAAAAAAAAAGCACCTTCCACGAGAGGCATTTTCAAACAGGCGAACTGAGATGTCGATATGTTTAAGAGTACGGACTGAAGACTCGCGGCCTGAAGGGTGGCATGGCAGTGCAGGTCTTCGCAGGTGTAAGAGCGAGCAGCATTTGGCAGCGAAAACAAGTCACGAGAACAAACAATCCATCCACCCAACCACCCACACCCACACCCACACACAACAGCCCATCGATCCTGCGACGAGAGGGAGCCGGGGAACAGTGACCACCGCTGTTATTGGTCCTCAAGGAGTTATCTGGGTTAGCGTTAAGTATTTGCTCCACGCTTATGAAATTTGCTGGGTGTTCTTAAGAAATGTGAATGTGTGAAAAATAATAATTCTCTCTTTTGCTACCTTAGTTAAGTTTAGTATATGAGTGTAACGAATATAACAAGACTGATGCATTTGCCATTCCAGAGAAACACAGACGTAGACTACAACCAGAAACTTGGGGCCATAACGTACAGCTGAGAAATAATGGAATGGCCAAACTCTTACAAGTTATCATAAATATTCCTGAGCGCTCATTTCCAGCAGACTAATATACGTCCTTCCTGTAACTTGAGACAACGCTCCATAAATAAAAGATGAGAGGGGAACATTACGTCTACAAGTAATTATTGGACCTCAGCGTGGAAGGAGGCTGCCAGTAATCCCCCGAGGAACTTTTGTGTTAGTGTTCCGGGTCTCGTATTTTCAAACGCTTGGGGCGGCTTTCGTTACGACTATCCTCAAAGGCTACAGAGAAGATTAGTCGAGGTCTCATGAGTGTTTTTTTTCGTTCGCAGAGCAGCAGAAACCTTGTCAAACCACCACTAGGGTCATGGAATCGCCTATACCTGGGATTTTATGGGTGTTTTTCCCGTTCAACTATCACCAGCCACAAAAAAGAGTCCATCGTAATCCCAGCAGCTTCTACGAGAGGCTTTACGAACATTTCCTAAAGCCACCTAGAAGATTAACCGGCTTTCCATTAGTGTTTCTCCCGTTCAAGATTCAAAAGCCGTGTACAACTATCACCAGCCTCACAAAACAGTCCATGGCAATCCCAGCAACTTCTACGAGAGGCTTTACGAACAGGTGAACTAAGGTGGCGATACGTATAAGAATTAATCCGTCAGCTACGATTGGCATGGATTTGGCTTTCACTGGTAGCCTGGTAACATATAATCCCAGGTTTTTCTCTGCCTCTGTGGTGGATAGTGGAGTGTTTCCCATGTGGTATTGGTATGCTGGATATTCCCTCCCAAGGCTACATTTTTCTTCATTGAGTTGTAGCAGCCACTTTTTGTTCCATTCCTGTAGATTGGTGAGGTCTTCTGGTAGGAAATACGCAGTCAAGGGGTTAAGGGTCCTGCTGGGATGTTCGTGGGCCTTCGTCTGTCCTCCGGCGTTACCCTTCATTGTTGTGTTTGTTACGCCACCCTCGCCCCTCTCCCTTGTTGTGGTCGGTGTGCTCATCCTCCCGAGTCACCCTTTTACGATTCAGGATGTTCAAGGTCAAGAAATTTAGGGAATCCTCAACCTTATGCTCCTCCATGGGCTCGACTGGTCAAGGTCACAAGGTTATCTTCTCCTGTCACTCCTGTTTTAGTCATCCTTTCAGTCACCCTTGTCATGAAGTAGCGTCACCGTCGTCGTGTTAAAGCGTCATTCTTCTCAGTCACACTCATCAAGTTACATAGATCAGATCGATTCAGATGAGTGTCGGAGGCTCAGTGACACAAGGTTATCTTCTGTGTACTCCTGTTTTAGTCATCCTTTCAGTCACCCTTGTCATGAAGTAGTCACCGTCGTCGTGTTAAAGTCATTCTTCTGAGTCATCTTCATCAAGTTACATAGATCAGATCGATTCAGATGAGTGTCGGAGGCTCAGTGACACAAGGTTATCTTCTGTGTACTCCTGTTTTAGTCATCCTTTCAGTCACCCTTGTCATGAAGTAGTCACCGTCGTCGTGTTAAAGTCATTTTTCTCAGTCATCCTCATCAAGTTACATAGATCAGATCGATTCAGATGAGTGTCGGAGGCTGAGGTCCATATTTTTAAATCTATCTGGCTCCCATCAAGATTATTTTCTAAGGCCGCAGAGAAGATTAAGGTCGGTATTATAAGTCACTTCCGCTTCTCACATCATCTATTTCTAAAGGTCAAAGAGCGGGGGGTGGGGTGGGGGGGTCAATCGGGTTCTAATGGGTGTATCTTTAGGCTCATGGTGCAGAGGAACGGTCAGACTACCACCAGAGCCATAACACTACTCCTGGAAATGCCCACAACTCCTACGAAAGCCTTGACAAATGTGTAAACTTGGGTCAAAAAATGGTTAGACGATGCTGCCATACTACTGTTACTAAAACTACAACTACTTCTACTACTACTACTACTACTACTACTACTACTACTACTAGATGGACCTATTGTTTCATTTTTTCTAGGTTATAATGCATCATTCTACTATTTACAATCCTATAACATACCGTATTTCACGTTTGCTTCCTATCCCTTTATCCTGTTCCTATATAACACACAAATACACTTTCATTCTTCGGTCAGAGCCTTTAGCGAGTGCCTGTCTTACGTACATACTGGAGGACTAGAAGGCTCCAATTATTATAAATGAAACTGACAAGAAAAAAATATATACGTAAGAGAATCAACAATCAGATACGTCAATGAATCAGGATAGGTAACACATGAAGGTCAGGACCCGTATTCTCAACCCTTTCGGCGCCCAATTACACATATTTTACAAGGCTTTCGCAGGCGTTTCGGGCATTTTCACGGGTAGTTTAATGGCCCTGGTGGTTAACTCTTCTTCTGTACCATGAATGTGAAAAAATCCTTATGACAGCCCGATTAATCTCCATTTTGACCTTTGAAAATAGTTGATGTGCGCGGTGCAAGCGTCTGAGAATACCGCCCCAGGACACCAAGGCTCGTATTCTCCAACGTCGCGGCGCCTCAGTTCGCCTGTTTGAAAGGGCTCTCGTGGAAGCTGACGGGGTTTTCCTGGACTGTTTTGGGATCCTAGCGAGTGTTTTACCCGACCTCTACACCCTGAACTGGAAAATCACCCACGAAAGCCCGGTTAATCTTCTCAGTGGCCTTCGAAAACAGTCGTAATGGCAGCCCGATACGTTTAAGGCAACCGCGACCCCATTTTCCCTAGTTTTAGAGTAGCCCCCCTTAAACCTCACCCCCGGCAACCCTAACCCCATTTTCTTTCAGTACCTCTTCCATTAAACCTTTGTTCTTTTCTCTATCAACTACCCCTAACTTAAAACAAAAGCCTAACCCTTATTTATTTATCTCAAGAATAAGTAAATGTATATGTTTAAATTTTAAGGACCCAACATTCGCCTGGGAGTGACGACCAAATATAAACTCATCGCATGCACCACGCACTTGACCTTCGTGATGTAAGCCTTTTTTTTCCTCATGCGGAACACTTGAGTCATGTTTCTTAAGTTCTGAGGAGATTTACTTAACACTCAAGAATATGGAAGTTGTGGTGATGGTGATGATGATGATGGTGAAGATGGTGGTTGTAATTTTTTGTTTTTTTTGTTTTTTTTGTTTAGTAAAGGAAGGTGGTGCTAGTGGTGTAGGACTGTACGTGGTTGTAGTGGCGGTGGTGGTGAAGGTGGTGATAGGAGTGGTGGTAATGGTGATGAAGGTGGTTATGGTGAAGGTGTTGGTATGGTGGTGGTGGTGCGGGCGGTGATATGGTGGTGGTGGTAATGGTGATGAAGGTGGTTATGGTGAAGGTGGTGTTGGTGTGGGTGGTGATATAGTGGTGGTAATAGTGATGAAGGTTATAGTGAAGGTGTTGGTATGGTGGTGGTGGTGCGGGTGGTGATGTGGAGTTGGAGGTGGTGGAGGTGGTGAAGACGCGGTTCCCCATCACCATGACAACGGAAGACGGAAGAGAAGGCGAACATGTTAAAAGTTTCTCTATTCATCCCATAGTGCCGCGGGGTGCACACACACACACACACACACACACACACACACACACACATATAGTCTCTCTCTCTCTCTCTCTCTCTCTCTCTCTCTCTCTCTCTCTCTCTCTCTCTCTCTCTCTCTCTCTCTCTCTCGTAATGAAGGCAGGTGGTCACGTTTCGCGAGTATTGCAAACATGAGGAGGATGAATGAACTAGAGATTACTGAGGAGGAGGAGGAGGAGGAGGAGGAGGTAGAGGAGGGAGAAGAGAAACAGAATACATGGAAGACGGCGTAACGGAAAGCGAGCGTTTTGGCTTAGAGGAAAAGTATACATGCTTCAGAGGCTTGGACAAATACATCTACTTTCACTACTATTATTAGGTGAGGGTAGTAAAAGTCCGAGGAGGAGGAGGAGGAGGAGGAGGAGGAGAGAGGCTGCGAGTGAAGGCCAGACGTAAGCCAGCCGTGCCAACTGAGGACATTGTGTAACACGCTTGCAACATCTTCCCTGCGCGGACAAAAAAATGAGGGGACAAAAAAATGAGGGAGAAAAAATCACAAAACCCCACCGAGATGAAACAATGAGTCGACTTCTCTGGACGTGTAGAAGTGTTGCTGGTTACTGAAGTGCACGAGCGTGGATTGCAGCGTACTGAGAGAGGAAATAGATGAGTGTGGGAGGGTGGGTATATGTGCGAGTGTGTGTGTGTGTGTGGGTGTGTATGTGGGTGGGTGTCAGTGGGATAAGGTTGTGGGTGGGGGTGTGTTGAGGTTATGGGTGTGGTTGTGATGAGGGTGTGAGTGTGTGGGAGGAAAAGTCAGTGAGTGAATTTGTATATTGTAAGGATAAGGTTATGAGTAAATATGGGTGTGTTGTGAGGTGATGTTATGAGAGTGACGAGGGAGGACAGGAATATAAGGTCAGTGCATGTGAGAGTACATGTAGAGTGTAGTGGGGAAAGGGTATAGGTGTATTAGATGTATATGTATGTATAAGTGTATCTAGGAGAGCGGTAAACATATAAGATAAATGGACGACATGAACACGCATCTATGAATAAGCTATGAATGAGGCAGTTGCAGAAAGTAAAAGAAATGGAGAGGATACGGACGCAACCCACTTCATCAGCACCAAGGACGAGACCAGTGTATGAAGCAATCCCTGAGAGCCCATTCAGGCGCAGCGCTAGGAGGCTCGTCTTGCCCGCGGCGGCACAACAAGGAAAGCAGTGGACGCCGCGCCGCTGAATGAGTCGAGACCATTCAGGGACAGAAACGGAAAAGAAGAAAAAAAATTCGTATTGGAAGCCACTCATGGGAGGAAGATTAAAGTTGGCCTGGCATTCACCGCACCGCTACGGGCAAGGAGGGGGGGTATCAATGAACTCCGCGAACTGACGACAGCGATCCATCAGAAATATCACCTAGGTTACGCGTGTTGGAAGAGTCAAAGACGGAGCAATTAAGACCCAAAGGCGAGGAAATAATCAAATCCTCCCTTCTAATGACTGTTTAGAAGGGTAACACCGGATTGGCATGAAAGGTTCTCCTGTCAAAATCGTCTGCAATGGCTGGGTAACAGTAATGGAGCCACCATCATGAAAGCCTGCCCTTTATTTGCGTTTGCGACAAATTCCCTTGAGACCTTGAGGCGCGGGGCTGACAGCAAGGTGAGCTGCTGTAGATCCAAACAACAATATTCCAACAGGCGGCCGGGGAGCCAAGCCGCGGGGGTGAGGCTCGACGCAGGGCCTGCCAGGGAGGTGGTGATGGAAGTTTCCAACCTCGAGAGCCGCCGCATGAAATCGGTGGCGGAGGCGTTGTCTGCCTCGCCAGGCCGTGTCCTGCCTTGATGACGCTCATTTGTCGCGGCGGTACATGTGTGCTCACGGCAATCAGGGGGGGAGGGAGGCGGCTCACCCTCTTGACAACAACTTATTGCCTCAACGTAACACAAAGTCCTCCGTCATGATCACATCCTCATTAAAACAACAGGTGAGGTAGATGGTCCCGTGTTGTGTAATGGTGGTCACACCTGAGCGTCCCCACAACACCCAGCCCACCAGCTCCCTCATGACCACGCCTGCGGCCGACCCAGAGTCTGTTCTGGTCCTTTGTGTTTCGTTCCCTAACATACTTTTATAATGATACCTAAATAAAAAATGTACAACAAAAAAGAAAAGACGAAAAAATGGACAGCGGGAGGATCAAGGAAAATCCACTGCTTTATGGCGCCTGAGATTCACCTTAAAGGCTGCTTCTTCACACCCTTATCAAACACGCCTTCAGGCTGTCGCATACGTGGCAGAGGCTGACCTACTCACCTCCAGAGAGCTTGTACTCCTCCCAGGTCTCCAGGTTTCGATCTGAGGCTCTCACTCGAGCTTCTACAAACCTCGAGTGCCTAGACATTGGCTCCACATCATCAGTTACTCCTAAAGTTCTTGGATGCATCCAGGCCAAGGGTAGAGCGAGGGACCCCTCGATTTATTCATGCACAGAGGAGCACTCGCCGCAGCCGCCCCCGAGCACAAAACATCATCATTTTCATATCGCTCACGAACACTGGAACGCATCAAGCTCTGCCAAGCTAGATTTAAACACGTTTTTCTGAACTGTTTCTTCTTCAGTGTGGAACAACAGAGTATACAAAATTACAGATATATGCAACTAAAGATAGAATAGACACATACATCGTTACTTATAGTGTACGTCATTCGTCAACCTCATAGTGCATCAGCTTTAATAACGCACCCTCTTCAAGATAAATGTATAAAACAACATGGCCAGTATCTCAACTCCTACCGTCTGCGCTGCGTTTCATTCATGCTTGTTTTGGCTTTGCATTGCGAGTGGGAAAAGATCTCAGACCTAAGCGTCTAAATACGTCAAGATCTCTCTTAATCGATTGACCTCCTTGTCATTACGGCGACACAGACAACTAGGATTTTCTAATTCAACGACAATGCATCGATTCATCTTCTCTAGCTTTGACGATTCTGCCCGACTCGCCGCGCCAACTCAGGAAGCAACACCCTGTACATCTTTCAGCGTTGGGTCTCGCTCATTCGCTCAGTGTCCACCTTGGCGCATGTTAGGATATCTTTATAACAGACTCACTGCTACGAGTACTGCTCCTTCTGCTGATGATGGCAGGCTTACTACTACTACTTCTACTGTACTACGATTACTGAGGCGGTGACACGTAATAATAAGACGACGATGACAACAACGGCGACGACGACGACTACTACTATTACTACCACCAACACAACTACCGTAACTGATACTACCATTACTACTACTATCTTAAACACAATAACCGCCACTACTACTACCAACGATCCACCTACTCCCCTAAAAAAAATAAAAAAATAATAAAAAAAAAAAATATCCCCCAACCTCGCCACCCGGGCCGCTTACAAACATCTCGACAGTTTCAGACGAAGTGGAGGACAAAGTGGCACAGACAAGCGAACAGACAGACCCTCGCCTCGTCACAGACACGAGTATTAAGATCGTGACTCACCCGGGGATGCGCGGCGCCCAAAACCACCTGGACGCCTGCCAACCCTGTGACGACACTGGGGAGAGGGGGAGTCGGGTGGGGAGGGCTTAATTCACCCATTCCATCAGCGCGACGTGTTTGTTCGTTGTTACGCGAAGATCAGGGAAACGTGAGAGCTTTCCTTTATTTTCCTATTTTTCTATATTTTCTATTTTGTATTTTTTTTTTTAGTAGGGACAAGCCATGGAATATTGTCATCGTGGAGAAACAGTACCGTAGTCATTATTATTATTATTATTATTATCAGTAGTAGTAGTAGTAGTAGTAGTAGTAGTAGTAAAAGTAATTGTAGTAGTAGTAGGCTTAGTAGTAGTATAGTAATAGGAGTAGGAGTAGTAGTAATAGTAGTAATGATAGATGTATTAGTAGTAGTAGTAGCGGTAGCGGTAGTAGTGGTAGCTGTAGTAGTAGTAGTAGTAGTAGTAGTAGTAGTAGTAGTAGTAATATCAATGTACCGTGTGTAATCAAACTCAACCACACGTAGTTATAACACCAATGTCGATTCTAGCCCCATAAAAAATGACAACAACAATAACAACAAAAGATCATCACGGAGGGAGGGAGGGAATGTGTGTGTGTGTGTGTGTGTGTGTGTGTGTGTGTGTGTGTGTGTGTGTGTGTGTGTGTGTGTGTGTGTGTGTGTGTCAGGACAATGCAATTACTCGCCTCAACAAAGCAAACAAACAAACAAAACAAAACAAAAAACTCGTAAAAAAGAAAATTACAGACACGACAAAGCTTCTCGGCGCTCTCTCGGTTTGTTGGCGACTCGCTGCCTTGACGACCTGCTAATCCCTGGCCGGCCTTCGATTCCCCTTGCAGCTTACTTCTAATGACAGCTCGTTATCGGTGAAGCTGCAGGCCTCGTGTTTATATAATACTATATATTTATTTCTCTTCTGCAATCTTTTGGGTCAGTTCTCTCTCTCTCTCTCTCTCTCTCTCTCTCTCTCTCTCTCTCTCTCTCTCTCTCTCTCTCAGCTAAGATTGAAAGGCTAGTTATTTTTCAACTTTAAGCAGTGTTGCCAAGTGTCACCCATCTCACCACGTGTCACTCATCCATCACCCACGCAGCGTTGCCATCCATCACCCATCTACCACCCACCCATCCACCCTAACACGGTGCCATCTACTGCCATCAATTTATCACCCACTCACCTACCCACCGACCCACCTACTCTTACACACACACACACACACACACACACACACACACAGCTCCACGTAAACGGGTCTTCGAGGTGCTGGCGGCATGGGAAACAGGTATCCGAACGTACAGGTGGACTTTGGCATTTGACGCAACACCGTAATGGAAGTTTCTCTCCTCGATGACTTGTGGAAAAAAGTCGGGAAAAATCATATTAAAAGCAGCCGCGTGACTATTTTACTGCCTAAAAGAAAAATAATAATCTTTTGTCACTATCACTAAACCAAATCTTTAGGGAGAAACCCGCCCGTGCTTTGAGGAAGGCCAAGAGTTCTCCCAGAGGCTCCACAAGTGTTTGAGAGGAGAGGCGGGAGATCGGGAGGCGGCGGCTGAGTGGTAACATTTTTTTTTTTTTACGTGTCTGCCTATGGCGCCGGTAGGCTTTCTTGGTGGGGCCAAGTGGTCGGCCCCAGTTTGTTATGGCGCAGGCAAGCGTTTTTATAGTGGCGCCATCTTGCTTGGCTCATGCTGCCCTCCAGAGCTCATCTTTGATCCTCTTTTTGGGAGAGAATCTAGAGCCCGTGTTGATGGGTGGTCTATAGCATGTGGGTAGTCTTAGGCCACTCGGCGGTGACTGAAAAATCCCAGTTTACGGCGGACGGGACGCGGCGTCCGCACGCTAACCACTCACTCTTTTAACTTCATTATCAAGATCATAATTTTATTACGGAGGCAGAGAGGCCAAAAGTTACCATATATAAGATAGCCACTAAATGCTGCCCCACTCGGCCCACGAGAACGAGGATCCGTGACAACACAGAAGCAGGAAAGGCCCGGCGGAGACTTTCACGGCAATACCAAATATAGTTGTAACCTTTCAACAGCCTCAATAACATTTTTTGCCATTCTTACGACAGATGTTTCGTCCAAGTCCACCCATCCTTAGTTTTCTTCCTGGTGACTCCTTTGCTCCGTTAGGGGGCGCCCATAGTTCTCTAAATTACAAACGCAAGAGTTCACACACGGTTAAACAATACTTCATTATATTGTACTTTGTGTGTTAAACATTGTTACATGATAGTTTGCTTATTGGGTAAAGTTCCACAGAATTAAGTGAAGTGAACCTACAAAGGGGGCTAGACTTTGAGAGGGCTAACGGCCGTACCATAAGGCAACCTCTTCGACTGTGGAACCTCTTGGGCCATTTTCTCCTACCATA
Organism: Eriocheir sinensis; assembly: GCF_024679095.1. NCBI lineage: Eukaryota > Metazoa > Arthropoda > Malacostraca > Decapoda > Varunidae > Eriocheir > Eriocheir sinensis. The sequence goes on from NC_066543.1 coordinate 15,197,808, forward strand.
ATACTCGAAGGGGTTTTCCGGAGGGTGGAATTATTGGAATCTGGCAAGGGGTCGAGAGAGGCACATCTTCGTCAGCTCATTCGTCAATCCTGCATTTCCTTCATTAATATAGTAAATGATCCAGGAATTATAATAAAACTTATATATTTGATATAATATGAATCGGCAAAAGTTTTTTTTTAAATAAATTATTTAAAATGCTGTTAAATAATTTGGGGTTGTATCATGATTTTTAACCCTTGCCGTGTAAACACGCCTGCTTGATTGAGTCAAGCAGGTAGTGTTTTGCTATAGCTCCGATGGGGCTCGATCACTTTGCTAACGGCTCCTTGCTTGACGGGATGGTAGCGAGGGGCAGAGAAGTGTCTGCAGCAGGCACGTGTGGACTCCTGGGCTGACTGCGTGGAGCGGTGGAGGGGTGGAAAATGGTGCGGGTGCGCGGGCACAGGCCAGCACCTCGTGGACACTATAATTTCGTTTATTTTCATCTTATTGACATAAAGAATCACTGAATTAACCTGTTAAGGAAGAAGTTGTTGTTGTTTAAGATTTATCCCCCACAAGGGGAAACAGGCCTTTGTCTCGAGAGACGGCCTGTTAAGGAAGAAGTGGCTTCCCTTCATTTAAATAATACGGTCCGCGCAGGGATGCCAACCCTATCGCGCACGCTATGTACGCAATTATACCTATATATTTACCATTCAATCAACCATTTTTTTGGTATAATCACACTGACGTGCGTAAAATGCTTCAATTTTTCAGATTTCCATGTAGAGATGTTTGCAGAGGCTACCAACCCAACTCGAAGAACTTCTAGCGAGGGAAGGGGTCGAGGTGAAGTTATAATGCCCAGCAGAAAGGGGACACCGTGTAAGGGAAGAGGAAGAGGAAGGTGTTGGGGGAGATATGGTAGGGCCGTAAATTTCTTCTCGTCTTCCTAGATATTTCGGTACGTTAGAATTCCTTATCTATAATAGCCTTACGGATGGTTGAGTTGGAACTGCCACCAGGAGAAATTATAGTTTACCCTATTCCACCTTTTAAGTGTCATTCCACAGGGCTGAACATTGCTCCACCACAATTTACTTTCCGAGTTACCAATGCCAACGATTTAATTTATTTAAGCATCTTTCCCCCTCGCACCCGTTGCCGTGCGCCGCACCGCCGGGATCGCATTTCCCCGGAGAAACCACAGAACACTTAACCTCCAACCTTTACCTTTTCCCTCCCTTGTGGATGGACCCGGTGGTCCTTGCAGCTTCCCGTCCGTCGCCTCCAAGACTTAAGCTCCTTAGACAACAAGATTCAACTCTGACACGCTTTCTCGAAACCGTCCTTTCTCGCCCCTCTCGTGCACCGCCTTCTCTGCGACTGACATTGCCCACACAACTACGGGCAGCTTCCGTTTAAAATTATGCGTGCCAGTATTACACATTTTATATTTCTTACTTTACAACTTTCTCTTACATGAATGGAAAACGAACTCCTTGACTATACACGTGTTCTAGTGGAAAAGAGCAACGTTAAAATGACGCGACACTCACTCTACGCGGCCTCTTCAGGAACACAACCCTTGAGAGAACGAGAGCCTCTCATTACCAAGCCAACAGACTTTTTCGAAACCCTTCTTTTCCACGTCTCTTGTGCTCAGCCTACTCCACCACCACATACCTGCACCAATCCCACCCACCACCACCATCACAACACCGCTGACTCCACCACCACCACCACCAAACCGATGGACATCATCAGTGTCTTGTTTATATTCAATTAAAAAAGTTAATTGGAAACGCAATAAATGCACTCTCCCCAATAGAATTTCAATGGAATAAAGGGTCAAGAACCGCCTTTTTTTTTCCTCTTCGACTTTCTATCAGTGTAACGCGTCTACTGAACCTTTCTCGACAGCACGTTTGCCTTGTTTATTTTTTCGATACAGGTAATTGGACTTCTTTTCACCTCACTCCGGTTTAACTCTCGGTCACTATTTATGTACCAAGACAATGGAAGCAGGAAAGCAAACTAACAAAGAAATAGTCGGGTCACTCTTTATGTATCAAGACAGTGGAAGCCAAGGAAGGAAACTAACAGCGAAATAGTCGGGTCACTCTTTATGTATCAAGACAGTGGAAGCCAAGGAAGCAAACTCCAGCAGCCAAGTAGTAAGCAACACGTCACAAGCAGCGGTGAATAGAGACAAAGTGAGGATCGGAGGGTGACGAGGGGGGCAAGGATGACACTCTAAAATTAAAGTAGTAACGTTTCAAGCAGAGGGGAAACAGTTTTATTTAAGAAGAAGGAGGAAACTGTAAGAAATGTGGCTGAGGGTGACGGAGATATAGATTACGAAGCCGAGGCCGACGTCACCTGCAGGGCCGAGGCAAGCTGGGTTTGTCTCCCCCCTCAGGTACACGGCGGGAAGGGAAAACAAATATAAAGGGGAAAGAGGGCCGGAACACAATTTATAGCCTACACAATTTAATAAAGAAGCTTAATTAGTTCAGTGAAAGCAAACGGGAGGTCAAGCACCGAGTTGGGTGCCAAACACGTGTACGCGCGTGTGTGTGTGTGTGTGAGTGTGTGTGTGTGTGTGTGAGTGTGAGTGTGTGTGTGTGTGCGCGCTCTTTGTACTGGTTTATTCTAGCTTTCTTCTTTCTTTCATTTTATCTTATTTTTCCTCGAGGGCCTCATTGTAACTTTCGCTGCTCCCAGACACTCGCTGAGAACCTTGGCCGGCGGGTTCCTGCACGAACACACCCTCAAAACAATGCCAAGGCTTCGTCTAATGCTGATAATAGAGACATGTATCGTATTTACTATAATATTAATAATAATAATAATAATGAAGACTATTACTTTATTACTACCATTTACTCTTATCATTATTATTGGTATAGTTATTATTGATGGCATGTGAGGTGCATATTAATGTGTTGAGGAAGAGGAGGAGGAGGAGGAAGAGAAAATAAAAAAGATTGAGAAAGAAGAAACGTTCGATAAAAAAAAGGAAGAGGACGAATAAACGAATGCATGAAATATATACGTATATAGAAAAATAAATAAAGTTGATGAAATAAGAAAACAGCGAACCACCACCAACATCAACGCTATCAAGTCACAAATTTATCCTCCTCCCCTCCTCTCCTCCTCCCCTTCCCTCCTTCCTCCCTCCACTCAATTACGACCGCAAACCCGCCGACTCAACCTCCCAGCACCCACCACCAGCACCACTTTCTCCATCCACCACTCCTGGCGACCAACAACCCACCCCACCAGCATCCGCCCGCCATATCAAAATTCCATCACCAGGCCATATCAGGAACGGATTGAAATACAGCCATCTCACACACACACACACACACACACACACTTACACCGCTTGCTAATGCAGTGGATAAACGTGAACGATAAATGCAAGGGTGGGTCGGGGTCGTACTCTTCGACATTTCACCTCCCAAGCCCACACATTTAACAAGGTTTTCGTAGGGCTTTGGGGCATTTCCAGGAGTAGTTTTATGACCCTGGTAGTAGTTTGACCCTTTTTCTATGCCATGATGGGGAAAAAACACTCCTGAGAACCCGATTAATCTCCTTTCTGGCCTTTGGAAATAGTTAATGTGAGGGGCGGCAGCGTCTAAGAATGGCAACCTGCATGTACAATCTCCCCCCGTCCCAGCATTCCCCGCGTCGCGCCTCGCTTCGTTACGGGACAACCTGCACAACAAGCCCCCAGTAAGGCCACCAGGCAAGCCACAAGTACCAGTAATGAAGCTTCAAGTCACCATTAGTTTAGCTACCAAATAAGTCACCCTCGAAACCACTGTCGCGGAGCCACCCAAATCAAGAACCTGTCGAAGAACCACCCAGACAGAGAACCAATCACAGAACCATGAAAGCAAATGAACCAGAGTCGAAGAACCATCTAAACAGCGAACCAAATTAGTCCCCGCCGAAACCACCTGCCAAAGAGCTTATCGAGGGACATCCGCCAAGTCGCACCCTTTCCTGCCTGTCCTAACCAAGTTCCAGGCGCCGCCGTGACAAGGGGAGGCTATTGGTTACAGGGGAGAGGGAAGAGGTGTATAGGTGTTTGTGACCATGGGTGTGAATTTGGGAGGAAGAGAGGGAAGAAAAATAGTGAATGGGTGAATGTGGGGAAAGAGGAAGATAATGCAGTGTGTGGGTGAATGAGAGAGAGAGAGAGAGAGAGAGAGAGAGAGAGAGAGAGAGAGAGAGGCTGGTAGTGAGAAGATTTGTGTCAGTTTAATGAAACGACTCTATTCTGAGGCTAGTGTTTCCCTCCTCGCGGCTTGTGTTGGGCTTACAGGAGAGTGAGATGGGGCTGCTGGGGAGGGCAGGCTTTGTTTCGTGTGTGTGTGTGTGTGTGTGTGTGTGTGTGTGTTTTATCAATGCTTGCTCAAACGACTGAATGTATAATGTTTCATGATAATGAGTCGTTGGGTGTCGCTGCCAGCATTCAATAACCCAGTGGAGACACACACACACACACACACACACACACACACACAGGTCAGATAGAGGTGAATGGCCTCGCTGGTTCTGCGTTGTTTTCCTTTTCGCTCCTGGCTGCCGCCTTCCCTGTCTCCCTCCGTGTTTCCCTCCTCTGGTCTCTCCTTCCCTCCATCTCTCCGCTCCTAGCATTGAGGGGACGAGGTGAACAAGGAAGTGGAATAAGGAAGTGCCATCTACATTTCGGTCTATCCCTTGCAGCAGCAGCATTCAACACTGTGCCGCCCTAAGTCTAGTGCCGATCTCCGCCATCATGGGCGCCGTACAGCTCCCCACATCAAGCACCCCCGTGACCCCGCGTGAGGCGCCAAATGGCTTCCCATCAGCGTGAGTGAGACACATGACGCAACTAAGTGGAATCTGGACAGCGGGCGCCAGGGCGAGGCAGCAGCCCCTCCACGCCCTCGTCACTTACACGTCTCTCTCTCTCTCTCTCTCTCTCTCTCTCTCTCTCTCTCTCTCTCTCTCTCTCATTATTCCTTGCACCTCCTCACACCGTTTCCTGTTTCCCGTCCGTTTCTTTCCTCGCACCTCACCGTCGCCCTCGTAACGGCCTCTCATTAGCGCACACCTCAGCCCAGGTCCCGCCCCTCCTCGCAGCGTTACCAAACTCTGCGGTCAGACCCTCGCGTCTTGTCTTTGTCGCCTTGCACACGCCGTCGCTGCCGTGCCCTCAATCTCGCGTCCTAACAGCTATTTAACTTTCAGCCGCGCGTGAAATTACAAGGCGTCGGACATCGTGCTCAAGCGCCATGCAGCGAGGCGGTGAGGAGGCATGTCCGCGAAGGTGGGTGGGGGTTGGGTGTGCTGTCGCCGCGTCCAATACCCAGACCTGGTTGACCCTTCACACAGAAACTACGTGGCAATACAGCAGAACCACGAGCGTCTAATGTCTGGCTTGTCTGTTGAACGTTCCCTGCCCTCGGAGGCTGGACACGTAGTTGCAGCCTTTATGTAATACCAGTGGCAAACACGTGGCGAATGACACGACTTTTAAACAACTTCATCTGCACGAGAGCAATAGACAAAGAAAGGGTTTGTTCTAGTTTCCATCGACTGCCGATGCGGAATTGTTAACCAATGAAAAACTATCGTCAGTCTCACCCCACGACTTTTGACGAGTAACCTTTTTCTTTATATAAATGAATGATAATATTAGATTGCCTACAGAATACAAGTCAGTCGCCATTTGACGAAGAATAAAAAATAATATTTTTTTTACGACTGTCAGCGCTGCCTCTAACCATCATGGCGACGAGTGGGTGGTCCGGTCATCATTACTGTATACTGTCCCCGAGGTGTTTACTGCCGCATCGTAACTTGAACGAGGCCCGCTGCAGGCTGCAGGTGGCGATGACGAGGCGCCCCGCCCCTCCCGCCCCGCCCTGCCCCGGGCCGCGGCAAGGGGCTGGGATGGGTGAAGGGTTGGCCAATACACATCATCCAATTCACCTCATCTGGCGACGCGGCGAGCACGAGCCAACCCTCTTTACACCCGCCTTCACTATGACCTGCTGCTGTGCTACTGCTACTGCTACTACTACTACTACTACTACTACTGATACTTCTAGCACCGGAGCTCAGATAGTAGAGCACTAACCCACCATCCCGGGTGACGGGGGTTCGATCCCCATTCACAACTAAGTCCTTACCGTCTCAAACTACAATAATAATAATAATAATAATAATAATAATAATAATAATAATAATAATAATAATAATAGCTACAACAGAAGTAATACATACATACATACATACATACAGCGCGGCGCTGCTACCGCTGTTTTCAAAGTATAAGCTCAACGCCAAGAAAACTGCTCTTCATGCCTAACTAGCCTTCGCTCTCATGGAGTGCCACCATCTGTTCCCTCCACTACAGGTGGACAGCGTATGCAAGGAAAGTGCTGTGGCCCCACGGCGCCACTCGCCTTGGTGCAACCCCCCCCCCCCCCCCCCCCCGTACCGTTCTGGGTCCAGCGGCGAGGCAGGTGGACTAGAACGTACACCGCAGAAAGGGGGGGACACAGACCAACCCACCCAAACAACATCCTCACGCAGTTACAATCAATGCTCCAAAACTGACTAACATGCCTAACATTATTAGTGTTTTGAAAATAGCCGCGCGGGCCGGGAACAACGGGGTGGCCGGGGCCGAGCCATACTAAAGCTGCGCCGCTCAGACGCACACGCTGCCGAGGCCGCTCGGCGCTCTCATCTCCGGGTCAAGGCTGCCACAACCACCACGGCCAAGCCAGGGTCAAGGTCAGAGACGATAGGCACCTTGCAGCTGGGAGGGACGGTCCCCAGGTGGCTGCTAGCAGCGACGTTTCTTCGAACGCGACGCTCCGAGCAGAGAAATATTGGGAACGTTACAGAAAACATGAACCGATGCCAATACGCGCGGGAGAAGACCTCCAACACATCCAAATTCCTGGCACCATAACCCTCAGCCAGCGCGGGAGATTCATGTGCCAACTCTTAACAAAGTGACAGACGGGAACACTGTATGCGATGGACACACACACACACACACACACACACACCTCCGCCGCGTGTTGTCTTGCAAATCGATGGCAGCTGGTGGACGAGGCGTCTTGGCCTCAGTGAGCGTTACACCCACCAGGAAGTGACCGTCATTGGCGGCCTTGCGGGAGGTCTTCTACTTCCGGAGCAACATTCGTCAGCCATCCAGTCAGTTACACAGTCAGCGAGCGGCGGGGTGTGTCGATGTCGCTCCCGCGTTCTTTCATATAAACACCATAAAATGTCACTCCGATGGAGGAGCAAACTGGCAGTTCTGAAGTAAATTTATAAGCATCCAGAAGAAAACTCTTGCTGAGTTTGTCCGCGTCTGTACGAGTCCCCAACAACTGGTGTACGTGCCGTACCGCTGGGCGCTTCACAAACCATGCAGCCAACGACAGTGAAACCGCCGATGACTTGCAGAGACACTAATAAACACGAGGCAAAGACCGTGTAGTGAATGCTTGTGTCTCGACAACAGAGGCTGCAGAAAGTGTGTTGCTGTGCCACCCAGTCAGCCCTACTCCTGCCCGGCAATATCAGGACAAAACATCATGAAGAATGATGACGCAGTGACGCAGTGACGGGTATACGCCACGGGCCCCCACACTTGCTCTCCTCCTCCCTCCCTGCCGCCCGCCGTCAGCAACAATTAATTTCTTATCGTGAGCACTGCGTGTCCTTGGGCCGCCGCCGCCACGCGTAGGTGATAAGAGATTGCGAAATGAGGTGACGGTCACTCATCAGCCTGCCAGAAGCCTTCGGCGAGGCACCAATCACAGAACCGCTCATTCACGTCTCCGCGGCCTAAGATGTCACGACAACAACATCCGCCTGCAACACACTTCCCATCCCCATCCTCCCCCTTCTACCACCATGACCATTCCCAACATGCCTGGTGCCCACTCGCCAGTCCCCAGAGTACACAGACCTAACATAGCGCTACCCTCCTCCACGGGCACACGCCAACGTAATGTAATCATCGCCTCGTCAAACGTTACAACACACTCCCTTTCCTACTTATCTCTCGTCCACGACCAGCATAACATATAACACTGCCTCCCTCGCTACCGCCAACCACATCACCTCCGCCCTCCCTCCACCACTTCCCTCCGCCCCTCTCCCTTCCCCTTCACCACCCCCGCCCCACGCACCAGCACGCTACCATGATCAATAGCCGCCCACCCGCCCCAAGGGGTTGTCGCTACAATATCTGACGTCACACAATCTTGTTTTAACACCACATAGTCAGTTTTTACCGCTCCGGGGACACCTCGTACAGCCACACCCGCCGTAACGAAGCAAATTAAATGAGACAAAAACAAGTCTCCACCATTTTTTTTTCCAGTCCTTACAAAGAAAACCGAAGTAAATGAGGTGAGCGTGTTTTCTCCTTACAAGACGCTGTGGTCATTAGGGAAAACGCCCCCCCTTCCCCCCCTCTCTCTAGCCAGCAGCCGGGGAAGACATCCACTCCATCGATGAAAGGAAAAGTCTTAGCAGGAGACAAAACAGGAGAAAAGGAAGGATGAATGGAGGGCAGGAAGGAAAATGGGCCCACCGGAGGAGAAACAGGAGGAAAATACGTGAAGAGCGGAAAGACGGGAAATGAAGACACAGGAAGGGTCGAAAAACAACTCCGGGAAAAGGGAAGATATATAGCTAGTGATGTAATGCAGAAAATGGGGATAAAAAGACTCAGGAAAAGGAAATGCATGAAGAGAGGAAAGACGGGAAATGAAGACACAGGAAGGGTCGAAAAACAACTCCGGGAAAAGGGGAAAAAGGGAAGATAAATAAATAGCGATAAATATAAAAATAAATAGCTATTGAAGTAATGAAAAAAAAAAGGAAAAATAAGACTCAGAAAAAGGAAATAAGTCAAGAGGGGAGAGACGGGAAATGAAGACAACACGGGAAGGGACAAAAAACAACCCGGGAAAAGGGGAAGATAAACAGCTATTGAAATAATGAAAAAAAAGGAAAAATAAGACTCAGGAAAAGGAAATAAGTGAAGGGGAAAGACGGGAAATGAAGACAACACAGGAAGGGAAAAAAATAAGATAGAAAACGGAAAAAAATAGAGTATACCTCCAAAACTACAAAAGGAAAGAAGGTCAGAAAAGAAAGTCACCGGCAAAAGAGAAACATATAAAAACAGATACAAGCAAGGAAGCAAAAGAAAAAAAAGAATAAGAAAAGAAGGAAGTATAGAGCGAATCCAAAAATTAAAAAGAAAAAGAAAAAAAAATGAAGAGGAACGGAGAATAAAAAGGAAGTAGAGAAAGAAACCAAAATGAAGACAACCGGGAAAAGAGAAAAAGAAAAGAGGAGGAACGAAGAAGAAAACGGGAAGAAGAGGAACGGAGAAGCAAAAGGAAGTAGAGAGAGAAACCGAAAGCGAAAGAGCAAGGGAAGAGAAAAATGGAGGAGAAACGAATAAGAAAAAGGAAACAAAGAGCGAAACCAAAATGAAAAATGGTAAGGAGAAAGAAAAAGGAGAAAAATGGAGGGAGACTAATGGAAGAATGGAGAAAAGAGGAGAAAGGAGAGAAAAGGAGATAAAATGGAAGGAGAAAAAAGGAATAAATTGGAAGGAGAAAAAAGGAGATAAAATGGAAGGAGAAAAAGGAGAAAAAGAAGGGAAGAGAAGGAAGGGAGGCGTAAAAGCTCTGTATTCACGCCCTAAGGAGACCCTCGAGCCCCTAGAGGCGGTGGCGGCGCTTACGTAACAGGAGGAGAAGAAGGAGGAGGAGGGCCAAGAAGAGGAGGAGGACCAGGAAGGAGGAGAAGAAGGAGGAGGAGGGCCAAGAAGAGGAGGAGGACCAGGAGTAGGAAGAGGACCAGGAGGAGGAGAAGGAAGAGGAGGATCAGCAGTAGGAGATAGAGGGATAGGAGTAGGAGTAGGAGGAGGAGGAGAAGGAGGAGGAGGAGAGCCAAGAAGAGGAGGACCAGGAGTAGGAAGAGAAGGAAGAGGAGGAGGACGAGGGAGAGGAGGAGGAGGAGGAGGAGGACCAGAAGGAGGAGGAGGAGGATTAGGAGGAGGTGGCATGAGGCAGGTCCTTCTCGCGTCTTGAGGGGGATGACAAGCCACTCAGGATAGTGTGGGGGAGGGGGGGGGGAGGGGCAAGGGGGGTGGGATGGAGGAGCGGGGGAATTGGACGGTGAAGGGTGCCCGAGTACATCCAGTGTGTGTGTGTGTGTGTGTGTGTGTGTGTGTGTGTGTGGGCGGACGTATATGGAGGGGAGGGGGGGAGGTTCACCAAAAAATTATAACCTTAACAAATATTTAATGAAGCAACCATACACGTGTTCCCTTCCTCGAAATGTCATTAGACTAGTTTTTTTCTCTCTCTCTCTCTCTCTCTCTCTCTCTCGTGCGCACAATGTTCTCCCGCGCACTCTAACGGACTCTCGTTCATCAAGTTTAGGAACATTGATGCTTTTACATGAAAATGGTGAGTCAAAGTACAAGACGCCGTGATTTATTATTGGACTGAACTGAACTCGACGTAAATGTTATAACCAATAGGACTTTTGGAGCGAAAATGGATGGTGTAATGTGCGGAGAGCATACGACATAAATGAGACCAGTTTGCAAAGACAAGGGGATACCCATACCCATGCACTTGAACCTGGCAGGGACTGACCGGAAGATAGGGCAGCAGACCTTTTCCCTAATACGTACGTGTGGCATATCAATAGAATGGAATATAGAAAAATTTTGACAATTCGAAGAGAGTTCTCACTAGGGTATAACCTTTTGAGCTTCTGCGCAAGTCCCGTAGCTTGTAATTGTCCAAATTTTGCCAGACATCCCATTGATATGTCACATGAGCATTCTTTTTCCTCCTCCTCGTCTTCCTTCGCTCTATGTCAGCTAGGGCGGGACAGTGAGGATGCGATGCGAATCACCTTGAGGCTTCTAACACAAAAGCAGCACCACCATAACCACCAAAAACAACAACTACAACAACAGCAACCCGTCCCTCCTACAGACCTGCCCGCTGCAATCAAGCTCGCGTGATACAACAGTTTGGAAGGTGCTGCTCACTACCCGGAAGTATGCCCAAAAAGGAGGAGGAGACGGGTGCAGTTATTGGCAAAAGCAGTTAGTAGGTTTCGCGCGACTGGAAAACCACACTAAAAGGCGCTCTAAGTACCTAGTGTAGCCTATCAGTTTTGTATTTTCGTCTTGTGAGATCGGGTTTTCGAAGCTTCCTGGTGTTAAGAATACGGCCGACAATCGAGCATTTCACCGTCGTCATCAAAATCGGTGAAGCCCCCGAATGTACAGCAGGGCAGACGGAGAGCTGAATTATTCCTGTATATTCGTGTTCCTATCTTGCAGGTATTATGTTATTATTGGTATGTTTTTGTTGTCAGCCTTGATAAGGGCTCTGCTTATGAAAGAACTGGATACGTATGCAATAACATAAGAATTCCAAACAGGATTTTCATAATGTTATCGCACATATTCATGTTTTCTGAAGACCATCTATTATCAAGCTAATTCTGAGGCTCACGCGGAGTCAGGTGGATCCATTCAACATTAACTGGGCTCCGACGCAACGCGAGGCAAGACGGACACGGCTGAATGTAGCAAGCACGCCCCCGGATCAGTGTTTGAATAATCTTTGCCGAACTTTTATTAGCACGCTAGTTTAAGGTTTCACCGGGCGACAACCTGACATGGCATGGCAGGAAAGGAGCATACGCCTCCACGTGAGTGTTTGCAGTCGTTCCGTCATTCCACGCGTGGCGGGTGTCCGGACAAACGGATTCAGTAATGTATTTTCATTTTTCTATTTCACTTGCCATGTTTTAGACTTGACACTTAACTAAAGTGATGAAACACAAAGAAAGACTATATATATATATATATATATATATATATATATATATATATATATATATATATATATATATATATATATATATATATATAATTTATTTATTTGCTTATTTACATCATCCATCATTCTATTCCGCAGGTTTAGATAAAAACATTTTTCGAAAAAAGTTCTGCCATTTTCATGAAGTGTGGGGGAAAGATTTTACATTTTCATAAAACTAAATTATTTTCTCTTTCGTGACCTACTTTATTTAAAGGACGTACAAGGCTGCAGCAACAGCCAAGAGGGACGCATCGCCATGCTGTGCTGTGTTGTTCTGTGCCACAGTGTGTTGTGCCGAGCCGTGATGTGCGTGCTGCAGGTACTGTGTTGTGATGCTGTGTTGTGTTGTGCTGTGCGATGTTATGCTCTGTTCTGTCTTCGGCCGCATGGCATAACGAGCCACGACTATAATTCTGTCTGCGAGAGTAAGAGGTTTCGTGGGTTTTGTTGTTGTTATGATTATTGTACAGCTGCTGTTGTCCCCGTGAGAGGCGGGGCGAGACGAGGCTCGGTGGATGGCCGTGGGGGAAGCCAGGAAAGTGACCAGTGGGGATGTGTATGCCTCCCTTACTCCTCGGCGGGGGGTAGGTATACTCTCTCTCTCTCTCTCTCTCTCTCTCTCTCTCTCACACACAGAATTGCCAGCTCGCCCCCGTTATGATATGTTACGGCGGTCGTTCCTGCGGTGGTTCCCCGAAGAAGAAAAGGAAGAAACGGAGGAAATAGAGGAAGAGGGTGAAATAGATGTGGTGGGATAAGAGGAGGAGGAGAAGGAAGGGGAGGGGAGGGAAAGCTGAAAAGAGGAAGAGGAAGAGGAGGAGGAGGAGGAAGAAGCAAGGAAATGTTTATGTAAGAGAAGCAAAAAAAAAAAAAAAGAAAAAAGAAAAGAAAAACGTGGTAAGGGGGTAAGGTGAGGAAAAGAAAGGGAAGGCAAAGCAACAGAGAGGGAATGAGAGAAAAAATGCGGTGAAGAAGAAAGGAGAAGAAAAAGATGGCTGAAGAGGAGGGTGAGGAAGGGCGACTGGGCTGGAAGATGCGAGGAAGAAAAGCTGACGAGGAAAACAAAGGAGGAAAGGAAGGGAAGGAGAGAAGAAGCAAAGTGTGAAGGGGGAGGCGGTAGGAAAAAGGAGCAAAATAAACGAGAATACGAAGGATGGAAGAAAAGCGAAAGGCGTGTGAGAGAAAGCAAAAGAAATTACAAAAGGAAAGGTGTAAGAAAGAAAACAAGAGGAAGGAATGAAGGGAAGGTGAAGGCGAACGAAGGAAGAAAAGCAGAAAGATATAAGGAAGAAAAGAAGACCAAGAAACAGAGGTAAAGAAGGGAAGGTTAGGAGGAACAGAAAGTGCGAAAAGGGAGGTGGGAAAATAGGAGGAGCTAAAAATGAGAACGAGAGGGAAGGAGGGAAAGCGGAAGGAGTGCAAGGAATAAGGGAAGGAAGGTCAAGAGGAGGAGGAACAGAGAGAGAAAACGGAGGAGGTGGAAAAAAGGAGCAAAAAATGAGAACGAGAGGGAAAGAAGGAAAGCGGAAGAAATGCTAGAGGAAAAAAAACAGGAAAAAGGGAGGAAAAGTGAGGAGGAAAGAAGAGACTGAAAATGGAGGAGGTGGAAAAAAGAAGCAAAAAATGAGAACGAGAGGGAAGGAAGGAAAGCGAAAGAAGGAAGAAAAGAAAGAAGGAAAGCGAAAGAAGGAAGGAAATAAGAATAAAGAGGAAAAATGAGAACGAGAAGGAAGGAAGGAAAGCGAAAGAAGGAGGGAAATGAGAATAAAGAGAAGGAAAAGAGAACGAGAGGGAAGGAAGGAAAGCGAAAGAAGGAAGAAAAGAAAGAAGGAGGGAAATGAGAATAAAGAGAAGGAAAAGAGAACGAGGGAAGGAAGGAAACCGAAAGAAGGAAAAAAGAAAAAAAATAGAAGAGAAGGAAAAAGTGAGAGAGAAAAGTAGGAAGGAAGGAAGGAAGGAAGGGAAGGTGAAGGAGAATGAAAACTGTGAAAAAAAGAGAAGGAACAGAAATAAGAACAGAAGGAAGGAAAGCAGAAGGACTGCGAGTGGAAAAAAAAGGAAGGAAGGAAGGAAAGGTGTGCGAGGAAGGAAGAAAATAAAGGAAGGAATAAAGGAATAAAGGCAAGGGGAAGGAGGAACGAAAAGAGAGAAAGAGGAGAAGGTGGGAAAAAGGAGAAGCAAAAAATAGGAACGAGAGGGAAAAAAGGAAAGCGGAAGTGCAAGAAAAGAAAAAAAAAAAAGAAGAAAAAAAGGAAGGCAGGAAGGCAAGGTGAAGGAGAACGAAGGGCCAAGGGGAAAACATGCAGGTAGCGTTCCGGTTGTCATGGCAACGGTGGCCCTCAAGGCATTCCATCACCCCCCCTCTCTCTCTCTCTCTCTCTCTCTCTCTCTCTCTCTCTCTCTCTCTCCCCTTTCCTTTCCTTTCCATTCCATTCCTTTCCGCTCCGCTCCGCTCCTCTCCTCTCTCTCTCTCTCTCTCTCTCTCTCTCTCTCTCTCTCTCTCTCTCTCTCTCTCTCTCTCTCGCCTCTCCTCTCTCTCTCTCCGCCTCTGACCTGCTCAATGCCAAGCACATAAGCAGCTCCCCAGACGCCCCAGTCCCTGGAGGCCTGGACCGTGCCAACCTCCGCAGGGCTCCTCCACACCCCATCAAACCAACACCCAACGTGCTGGAGGACTTTCAACAAGCAAGCAAGCAAGCACGCAAGCAATCACAACACACACACACACACATACACACACACACACGGAAGCAAGGTCATTTCTCCTTCCTTCACATCGGCACGTCTTGCGATCATGGAGGCTTGCTGGCATATGACGCGGCTGCCTGACTGGATGGTATATAAATAATAGATTCACCAGGCACTTCAATGACCAGCGGAACAGATCAAAGCACAGTAGAGTCCTGGAACCATATTCTCAAACCTATCAGCGCCCCAGTACGCAAATTTGACACGCTTTTCGTATAGGAGTTTTGGGCATTTCCAGGAGTAGTTTAAAGGCCCTGGTGGTATTTTGACCCTTCTCCTATGCTATGATTGTGAAAAAGCACTCATTAAAACCCGACCGATCTCCTTTTGACCTCTGGGAATAGTTGATGTGAGAGGTGGAAGCGTCTGAGAATACCGACACTGGCAGACCGTTTAGTTCGTTCCTGACGCAACAAAGTAATGATGAATGCAATTATTAAAGTTGATCAGTTTCGCATTTATTATTTCTTGCCGTTGTCTTTATTGCATCGCCAAGGTTGAATTATTTGACACCTACTTTAAGTTCTCGGATTATCAAGCAGCTAAAAAATCGTTGTTGTCTCCTAGTAACCAAATCTCCTACCAATCCAACCAGTAACCAAATCAGTGCTGTCAGATCGTCTCCTTCGCTCACTGACTTCGGTTTCTTAAGGGGCCGACTTTAAGTTCTCGGATTATTAAGCAGCTAAAAAATCGGTGTTGTCTCCTAGTAACCAAATCAGTGCTTTCAGATTGTCTCCTACGCCCACTGACTTTGGTTTCTTAAGGAGCCGAGTGTGTGTGTGGTACCTCGTCAAAGGCTTTCTCGGTATAGATATATAACACTGCCCTGGATATGATTGATCGAGATTTCATATTTACCGTCGAAGAAGTCCCATTGTTAAACAGATGAGCATGTGCTGAGTGGAGGAAGAGGAGGAGGAGGAGGAGGAGTGATTGAGTGACGGACATTTGCACTCAAACTCTTCCTTAGTCACACCTCACCCCCAACCTCCTCCTCCTCCTCCTCCTCCTTGTCCTCCTCTATTATCCATCATTCCTTCCTCCACACCCATCCTAGTTTCCTCCTCCTTTGGTCCCACTCCGTCCTTTCTTCCCCCTTCCATCCCCTCCTGTACTGCCAAAAATAGCTATACACAATCCCTCCCTCCCCTTCCTTCTTCCCTTCTCCCCCTATTCCCCGAACTTGGTCCGTCTCATCCATCACTTCCTAGTTTTTTCTTTCATTAATAATTTTTACTCTGAACTTTCTAAACAAAACCCACTCCGATCAACAGACACCCTATAACACACACACACACACACACACACACACACACACACACACACACACACACACACACGCACATTAAATTCCGATCGTACAGTGGTCGAGGCTTTAATGCACTTCTACACGCGTCTCCATAGATACGAATAAACAGCGTGGAAAATTACGAAAAGGTGTGCGTGTGTGTGTAAGGGGGTGGTAGTAATAGTAATAGTAGTAGTAGTAGAAGTAGAAGTAGTAGAAGTAGTAGTAGTAGTAGTAGTAGTAGTAGTAGTAGTAGTAGTAGTAGTAGTAGTAGTAGTAGTAGTAGTAGTAGCCGCATCAGGATCAGTAGCAATGACAATGACCAAAACTGAAAACAACTGTGCGGGGGAGAAGAACTGGCGGTGACGATACAGAACGCCCAACCTCGAGGAAGCTGATTTAGTGAGAGAGATGTTAAGTTTCCAGTTAAGATTCTGAGTTAAGGATAGACCGAGGATGTTTAGTGGTGAAGGTGACAGCTGAGTGTTCTTGAAGAAGAGAGGACAGGTATTTAGAAGATTGTGTCGAGGGTACAGCATACGTTAGTTAATGTTATGTCAGTTAATGATGTGTTTGAAATTTTAATGACAAAATCCGCCATTACATTATTTTTTTTTCTTACGCACCCCGAGTGACCAGCTCATGCACCCTCAGAGATGCGCGCACCACACTTTGGGAACCGCTGACCTCAATGGGAAGAGAACGAGGACTGTAGTAATAGTAGTAGTTATAGTAGTAGGTGTGGCAATAGTGATGGTATTGGTAGGAGTAACCGCATCAGCAGCATCAGTAGAAATAAGGAGGAACAAAAAAACTATCAACCTCGACCTAACTCATGGGAAGGGGACGAAAAATGTAGCAGTAGTAGTAGTAGTAGTAGTAGTAGTAATAACAGTAGTAATAGGTGAAGTTGTAGTGATGACAGTAGAAAGCAAGTCAGCATCGGTAGCAAAAACAAGAAGCAAAAAATGATCACCCTCGACCTAACTCATGGGAAGGGGACCAAGAATTCGCTGACCTAACCACGCCGAGGATAGACCCGAGGATGGAACTGTGGGATTACTCTCAGGGCCCGGCTCACACACACACACACACACACACACACACACACACACACACGAATGACACCACATGTATGCTCCCCCCCCCCTCTCTCTCTCTCTGCCCCTCCCCCCTCCCTCCATAAAAGCTGGTCAAAACAACAATAAAATGAATAATGAAAATAAGTGGAGACATGAGAAGACAAAACAACAGAATATTATACGAGAAAGAAAACAGGAAAACTTTAAAAGGCTGAATTACAACAACAACAACAACAACAACAACAACAACAACAACAACAATAATAAAAAATAGGAGAAATAACAGTACGAAGAGAGGGGAAGAAGAAGAGGAGGAAGAAGAATAAAAGGAAGAGGAGGAGAAAGAGGAGAAGGAGGATTGGGAAGAGTATGAAATCAATAAAGAGAAGGAAGCAGAGAAGGAAGACGAACGAACACAAGGAGGAGGAGGAGAGGAGGAGGAGGAGGAAGAGTGACAGACACACACACACACACACACACACACACACACACACACACACACACACGAGACATAAAACGCCAGATCACACTTATTCAGGTCACACCTTCGTTCGTGTGCACACACACACACACACACACACACACGTTTACATTAACTTATATATCTTTCCAAACTGCCCCCCCCCTCTCTCTCTCTCTCTCTCTCTCTCTCTCACACACACACACACGTATACATTAACTTACATATCTTTCCAAACTGCCCTCTCTCTCTCTCTCTCTCACACACACACACACACACGTATACATTAACTTATATATCTTTCCAAACTGCCCCCCCTCTCTCTCTCTCTCTCACACACACACTCTCTCTCTATACATTAACTTATATATCTTTCCAAACTCTCTCTCTCTCTCTCTCACTCACACACACACACACACACACACACACAAACACACCGAATTATTCACAGGTAGTCCAAGGTTTCGGGTTTATCGATAGAAAAAAAAAAAAAAAAAAAAACGCAACGCACAGTAAGAAACAAACAAGAGAGAGAGAGAGAGAGAGAGAGAGAGAGAGAGAGAGAGAGAGAGAGAGAGAGAGAGAGAGAGAGAGAAATACTACCTCTTACGTGTGAAATCATCCTCCGTACCTATACCCTCCTCCTCCTCCTCCTCCTCGTCCTCCATCTCTACCTTCTGAATCTTGAACTACTTTCCACGTCGTCCTCACCCACGGCTGCTTACATCGATCTGCTGGCCGGCTACTTACGCCTCCCCGCGCCCTGCTCCCTCCCCCTCCACTTTGCCCCCCTCGGTCAGCGGATCACGAACTCACGAACTCACAAGCGTAGTAGTAGTAGTAGTAGTAGTAGTAGTAGTAGTAGTAGTAATTTTCCTCTCCCATACAGATTCAGGTTGCTCACAGTCTCGTATAATTTTCCTCAATTACATTTCCAGGAAGATTAGCTCCCAGATTAAGTTCACTGGTAGCAATATCCTCCACTCTCCACCATCCCTTCCACTAACTCCACCATCTGGATACAACCCCACCCACCCGCCAGCGCCTCCACCCAGCCCGTTTACACTTTTCCTTACCTCCACCACGTCCATGTTACAAAAGAACGGTCAAACTATCACCAGGGTCATTAAACTAACCCTGGAAACGCCCATAACGCCTATGAAAGCCTTGTCAAATGTGTGAGCTTGGGGGACGAGATGTTTAAGAATATGCCCCTTTAAATATCTCTTTGTCTACCACTTCCTCTAACTTCACCCTCTGGATAATACCCCGCCACTCTGTCTCCTCCGAGCCGTTTACACTTTTCATTACTTTCACTATCAATATCAACAGTTTTACGGAAGGGGCTCAAAATATCCCTTGCCTAATACTTCCGCTAACTTCACCTCCTGGATACTACCCTAGCTGCCCCATTGCCTCCATCCAGCCTGTTAACTTCTTCCTTACTACCAACAACAATATCAACAGTTTTACGGAAGGGGCTCAAAATATCCCTTGCCTAATACTTCCGCTAACTTCACCTCCTGGATACTACCCTAGCTGCCCCATTGCCTCCATCCAGCCTGTTATCTTCTTCCTAACTACCAACGACAATATCAAGTTTTAAGAAAGGGGGTTTAAAATTTCTTTTCTACCACTTAAAAGTTGCATCACTACCAAGAACTCGGCACTTCCCTCCCTTCTCACGACACTTTTATCAGCAAGAGGAAGGAGAATCTTTGGATGAGGCATTTTAACACTGTCCTTCCTCTAACACCACCAACAGTACCAGCATCCTTATCACCTGCCGTCTCTAATGCCTCTCTACCTTCACTATCATCATTAATCCTCACCTTAATACCTCCTTTCCTTTAACGCCATCAATAATCCTAACATTAATCTCCTCCCCGAAAAAGCTTTAACACTCCTTATGCTCTCTAACACCACCGGCAATATCAAGAATTTTCTTTTCCATCCGTTCCCCCTTCACCCTACCCACCACCCCCGGGCCTCACCTGCTTGGCTTGAGCCCCGCACAGGTGAAGGCCGTGCCAAGCCTTGAAACATACGCATTATAAAGCAGGAGTATTCGTGATAGGTTTATTGGTGACTTTCGCTGCCATGAAGCTGTCGCCGTGAAGCGCCAATGTTCCTACACTGATGATACACGCCATGACAGACATAAGAGGAAACACCTTGAATTCTTGGCCAGTCAGTGAGTCTATCAGTCTTGAATCTGAGAGGAAATGGAAGGAGTGAAGGGAGAGACAAATAAAAACTGTGAAGAATAAGAAGAGAGGAGAAATATAGAAAAATAAACATTTGCGAAAAACTGTTGTCCTTTGGCACGAATGAAAGAAGAAACAAGACAGACAGAGAAGAAAGGGAAACAAAGCTAAAACTGTTGTCCCTTGGCATGAAAGTTCGTCAGCAAGATGATGATAGACTGATGAGCAGGTGTGGATGTGAACAACCCTTTCGTCCTCCTCCCGAGCAGGTTACACAAACATCTCGCGACGTAACGCCACCTGAGTGCGTCGTCACGAACACTCCCTCCCGGGGGACGAACACCAAGGACACTTCTTCCCCGCGGCGACTGGGTGCTTCTCGGCGCTGGGATCGGCTGGCCTTCCTTCTAAGCCTCAAGGGACGCCATCATCATCAAAGCCTCGCCCAACACTTCACCTTACAGCTCCCTTGACTCCAGCATGCATTATAGGTCGTTACGTGGCTGCCGGCGGCGGCGGTGAATCACTATGATCCTTCAGCTTTCCCTACCGCGAGCAGAACACAGATCGATTGAAGAAATTCGTAAAGTATGTAAAGGATGCTGCTGTAAGGAGAGGAGGGGCTGTTAATGCTGAAGTGCCCCTGGAGCGCGTCAAGGCCTTTGAAGCAACCTCTCAGCACCAGCAGTGCCGCAGTCAAAAAATATCTTCCAAAAGTACTCGGGGGCGGAAGGACCTGCTGCGTCATACTTAAAGATGTCGTGCCCTTCCCGGGCTTGGCCGGCAGCCACGGGACCGCCTAAAAGGATGCCGGGCTGACAGCGGGAGTGAGATGGCAGCCGCCAAGCCGTCCACGGCCTGGCGCCTCCCCTGGCCCGGCCTGCGGGACATTGCGGCAACGACCCCCCACAACAGACGCGCGGGGGCTGCGTTCCTCGCCTCCAGCCAAGCGAACGCGAACAAGTTACATTTTTAACGAACGCTCCGCTAATTTCATTCACCCGCCATCAATGTCACCCGCAAGCACTCCGCAGTGGGTCAAGGCCCAAGGTCACGAGGCTGACCCTCCTCCATCTCCCTCAGTCAACCATTTTCTTCACTCTATTGATTCCCATTCTGGAGATAGGAGTGGCGCCTTCCCCTAATCTCCCCACCCACTCACCCACCCACGCCCCCACCACACGCAGCAGTGTGTGTGTGTGTGTGTGTGTGTGTGTGTGTGTGTGTGTGTGTAATATTTCAAACACATATCATCAAGAGAGAAGAGGGGCAGTGGGAGGTGTGGGTGGGAGGGAGATACATAAACACACACACACACACACACACACACACACACACACACACACACACGAGAAGATGGCGCCACTATAAACACTTGCCTGCGCCTTGACGGGCTGGGGCCGAATACCATCCAGGCCCCTCAAGCAAGCCTACCGGCGCTATAGGCATAGACGTAAAAAAATAAATAAATAAAATAAAAAACATCAGAGGGTTCAGCCACGTACCTTGATCAGCTCCATGAGACGCTCCCTGTCGTAGGTGTTGCCGATCTCTTCCCCGAGAACGAAGTCGAGAATCTGCCGGGCACAGGCGGAAGAGAACAGTCAGATGTAAAAAATGAAAAACAATAAAAAAAAAACTTCCGTTCCCTTGACCTACCCCAGTTATTCCATTCTTAAACCTTGCACGTAAACCCCATAACCCGTAAAACCCATGTCCAAGAAAAATAAAAGGTTCCCCACGTATATATTTGTTTGTTTTATCCGAGCTTCAGAATCTCAAACCTCCCCCTTACAGTCCGCGGAGTCTAATAACGTCGGTATTCCCAAAGCTTCCGCCACTCACATCAACTATTTCCAAAGGCCATAAAAGAAATCAATCGGGTTCCATGCCTTTTTTTTTTATTAGGTTCATGGTACAAAAGGATGGTCAGGTTGCTAGAAGGGTCATAAAACTACCCCTGGAAATACCCACAACCGATATGAAAGTCTAATCTAATCAAATCATCTTCCTCTCAATCCATTTAAATATTTTAGAATCCACATCAAACCCGTTTATCCACTTTGCCCTAGACAGTCCTTCCTCCTCCCGATATTCACCCCCTGTTCCCTGCACTCATGACCTTTCCCAGACTTTAAATGTTTAATTATTCTGATTAACATTGATTTACAAACGTTTCTCTCTCTCTCTCTCTCTCTCTCTCTCTCTCTCTCTCTCTCTCTCTCTCTCTCTCTCTCTCTCTCTCTCTCTCTCTCCCTCTCTCTCTCAACACACACACACATACACACACACTCACCTTGGAGATGGGGTAAGCAGCTGGGCCCGTGAGGACCATGAACACCCTCACGAGCCACACAGTTCGAGCCCCGATGGCCAGGCCGTGCCGCGAGCAGATAGCTGTCAGGGTACACAAACACACCTTACTATATACCTCGCCTCTCACCTCTCCCTCACACCTCCCCTGCCTTCATATTCTCCACCTTCCTCACCCTGTAGTATACGAAACGGAAGGAAGAGAGGGAGGGAGAGGGTGGGAGGACGGGAGAGGAGTCCGGAAGGTTAAGATAAATAAACGTGTGTGTGTGTGTGTGTGTGTGTGTGTGTGTGTGTGTGTGTGTGTGTGTGTGTGTGTGTGAACATGACGAAGTTGCACACTGCTTGAAGTTACTCCTTGGACGGATGTTTGGGAGGAGGAGGAGCAGTGAGGTGGAGCTGCGGTGATGGAGGAGAGATGTGGGTGGAGGAGGGTAAGGGAGTGGAGCAGGCAGGTGGCTTTAATTACGAGATGGGTTATAGATCATGCTGGGAGGGTGGAGAGAGAGAGGTGGAACGAGAGGAGAGGATGAGTAAAACGAGGTGAAGTTGGGAAGATGGTGACGTGAAGGATGAAAGAGAGGGAGAGGAGAGAGAGAGAGAGAGGGTGGCGGTAAGGTGGAGGAGAGAGATAAGAGGAGTTGCTATGGGGTGACTCGGCGAGGCGTGAGGGCAGCAGGGCCAAAGACGCATCCTCACTAGGCACCATGACACACACAAACACACACACACACCTGGACTCAAGTGTGTGTGTGTGTGTGTGTGTGTGTGTGTGTGTGTGTGTGTTTGTGTGTGTGTGTCCTGGCGTGGGACGGGTAAACACACACGAGAGGAGAGAGAAATAGGGGGAGGACAGAGGGATTGGCAGCTACCGCGCGATAAGGGAAGGGGAGTGGGAGAGAAGGTGGAGACGACGGTTAAGGAAAGCAAAATAAAGAAGGAAAGGTAACAGTGTGTGTGTGTGGGGAGGGGGGGGGGGGGCTATATACTCACCTTGCGGGATGATCTCGCCAAAGATGACAATGCCGATGGTGGAGCCGACGACGGCGATGAGTCCTGAGGAGAGCCCGTCAAGAAGGATGGTGAGCGTGGAGTTGACCAGCACGTTCCCAAGCAGCAGCGTGCACAGCAGGAAGTTGCCGTGGCGCCGCACCGGCTCGATGGCCCGGGCGTAGCGACGCTCCTCGGCCGACCCCGTGTTGGAGACGATCTTCAGCTCCGTCTTATCGAGCGCCATCAGGCCCAAGTTCAGCCCCGAGAAGAGGCCGGACAGCACCAGCAGCAGCCCGATGAAGCAGCCCTGCGGCAGAAAACACGCCTGTCACCCGATGCTCCGCACTCACACACCGGCCCCGCCTGAAACGTGTCCCTCTTGGCGGGAGGAAGCTAGACTGTTTTAGTGATATAGCCGAAAATCTCATGAATAAATCGGTCCGCCTGTCACTTCCAGACCCTGACCTCGGGGCGTGAAAGAGTGGTCGCACCAGTCTCGGTGTGTAGGAAAGGCATGGCAAGGAAGATCGATCCTGACACAGGCAGAGGACATCGCGCCCATACTAGTGACACTGTTACAAAACGAGTGTTTTCTTATTGTGAAGACACACACAGTCTAGCATCCCGTCCCTAGAGCACGGCAGCGACCAGGTGGAGGCCACGCGGGGCCCTCCGTCCTCCCGCGCCTCCATCTCGTCCGAACACACAATACCTCGCTCCATAATTATATGATTACAGCCGCCGCAAAGCTTGCATGTCTCCCCGACCGCAGCTCAGCCTCCATGCAGATTCCGACAAAGGCCCATTACGTAATTATAAAGCGAGTCTGGTGATGAACAAAACAAAGCCGGTCTGATGAACACACCGCCTGAGAGTTAAGTAAACAGCTGATTAGCAAAACTTTACCGCTCAAAAAATATGTTCTGATCCCTTCCTGAGGGAATGTTCACGCTTCAGCGTCGTTTATCTATACTGTGTAAACCTGTGACTCACTTATTTGCACACTTCCCTTCCTGCGCTGCCAACGTGACACACGTGATGGACGTAATGAGCGTCATGATTGCGTCGGCCAAAGCAAGATCTCAATCTTGGGTCAAATAGCGGCTCGTGGAGCGCGTCTCCCGCAGGCCCGTGTTGCAGGGAGCACCGCGGCCCCTACAGCTCTGACTCCCAAACATCCCCGGTGATGTGGCTTGTTGATAGTATATACGTGTGTGTGACCTTGAAAACATGAATATATATGTTATCATACTGACAGGCAAACGCGTTACGAGTCCCGCGAATAGTGAGGTTCCGAGAGATCCAAGACAAATACAAGTTAAAAGTTAACGGAGGTACACCCAAAACAACTTTCCTTTTCACTTGACTTCCAAGACGGAAACAACGTCACGGCATTCCTTCCACCAAAGCCCATTGCGATGAGGGCCATCGACACCCACTGACAAGGCCGTGCAGCAGAGGAACCCGGAAATACATATCAAGCTTAATAACCAGAGTATAATCCTTTCCCCGCATGAATGGTTGCCGCCTTGTGAAGAAATAGCCTGGAGGGAAGCTCTGTATTCGGGTGGCAAGACTAAGTGATTGAATAAAGCTGGACAAAGCCTGTGAAACGAGGCCGGCGGGGCGGTCTCGCAGCTTGACTCACACGAGGGCTGGGGCTGTGACCGGCATTTGCCTGACATTCCCAGCAACAGCGTCAGGGGGGGGGGAAGGGTGTTAGCTGATTGAAGTGTACATTATGAGACTTACTGACAGAGAGAGAGAGAGAGAGAGAGAGAGAGAGAGAGAGAGAGAGAGAGAGAGAGAATTACGCATACATACCTGCAGCCAGAGCGGAAGGATGAGGTTGTAGGAGGACATGGTGAGCCAAGGGTCGTTGCCTTGGTGGTAGGCCGTGTCCTGGTCCGAGGTGCGCACACACAGGTACCACCGGTCCTGGTCGGCACTCATGGGCGGCAGATTAACGACCACAGTGGCCCACCCGGCGCCGATGTCCTCCACCTGCGGGCCGGGACACACCAACACCAACCGTCAGCACCAGGTAAGGACATGAAATTATATACCACTCACTATACCCGTGTGTGTGTGTGGAAGGAGAGCCGAGCATGCATGGGTTTCTTTCTTTCATTCTTAATTCTCTTAACTTTTGTATATCTGGCATAACTTTCTCATATCTATAAGTAAAAACAAAAAATAAGAAACAACAGCTCAGTCAGGTTCACTAAAATTTACAAAACTATGACTCACTTTAAAGTTAAAAAGAAAAAGTAGAACAAATAATGTGAATAATTAAAAGTAAAATAACTGGTTTTCTAATACGACCCTCCAGTACTTAAAGGAAGCGCTGGTAGCAGCAAGACAGTGCTATGAAAGCCATGAGGGAAGGGAGGAAGAAAACTGGAGATTCCGCACCAACACAAACAAGACTGACACGACAAGATAAACTTATGGCGCTGTCGCGGCATATCCAGTGCATGAGAAACGACAAATCATCACCACCTGCTGCTGGGGACCTCGAAGTCACACCACCATCACCCCAGCATGACCCCCCCCCCTAGGAAGGACAAGTAAACATAGACACCCCCCCCCCCCCCCCGACACCCCATGATGCTGACACCACCCACACCCCGCCTGCTGAGAGTGTGTGTGTGTGTGTGTGTGTGTGTGTGTGTGTGTGTGTGTGTGTGTGTGTGTGCGAGGGGGAGTGGTAATTTGAATAATGTGTTTATCTCTGCCTACACGGACCCGTCTTCCTGCCTCCCCCCATTGCCTGTCACTCCCCACCCTCGTAATCCCCACCATTCCCGGCCAGCAGCCAACACGCCGCGTCTTTCATCTCTCATGTGTATTTTCCGCCACTAACGATGCTTTTCCTGTTTTGTCCAAGGAAACGAGCCGCCCTCCTTGGTCAGCGGACTAAAATCTCACACCTTCCGTGCCCAACACCCCTGTTTCCTGCACGCAACGCCCGCGAACCCATCTTCACAGTCTACCCATATATATATATATATATATATATATATATATATATATATATATATATATATATATATATATATATATATATATATATATATATATATATATATATATATATATATATATATATATATATATATATATATATATATATATATATTATATATATATATATATATATATATATATATATAATATATATAATATATATATATATATATATATATATATATATATATATATATATCCTCGGACACAGGCCATATGTGACATCTAGGGTGCTACTGTCTGTACCGTGCTGGGGCAGACAAATAGGCCTCATCATAATAGCCTACCGCCGTTATAGGCCGAACGTAAAAAAAAATACACAACGGAGGCGCTCAACAGAGACGGACTGATAATATGTAATTAATCAACTAAATTAAATATTAAGTTGAATACCACAACACATAAGGCTACTGATGCTTCACAGGGGAGGAAAGTTGCACAACGAAGGTGAAGTGAACGGAGGAACGAGCGGTGCCAGTCAACACTCCCGTCTGGCCTCCGCTGCTGACTCTCCCAAAAAGACTCGTGAATAACGTTTATGAAGCCACAACGTTACTTTTACGAGCGTGCTACACACATAACACATTTAACCCCGTGACCAAGTTCTGCGATCGTGGCGCTCCCTTCCTTCTTGCCTGCTCCCCTTCCCGCCAGTCTCGCTGCACCGGACTGAACAAAGCCAGTCACACCTCGCAAAAGTAGTTGATATTCATAGGGCCGCAAGATCACGCCCTGCTCGAGGCTCCAACCCAAGACCATTGAACCAAGCGTCACAATATGATCCCCGCCACCAACACACCGGCCAGAGGACAAAGGCGTCAGATACGAGGACAGGGAACGAAGGTGTTACTCGACGAGCTAATCCTTCTTCCTCCTTAACTCGGGGGCTTACAACATTGAATTATTGAAGACACGATAATCCGTAAGTTATCTATTACTCCTGAGCTCGACACATTATATAACAGTGACTTTAATAATAATCCAAGCGTGTCCCAAACGAATAATAGAAAAAAAAACATCAGCTTCTCTGTCTTGCTTGGCGGCATTCCAACACGGCCAAGACTAGTCGAGACAAGGCGAGACAAGGGAACAAGGCGAGACAAGGGGACAAGGCGAGACAAGGGGACGAGATGAGACAAGGGGACAAGGCGGGACAAGGGGACGAGACAAGAGAACGAGACAAGTAAGGTGGACGCGTCTGGCCATAACTTTGTATATCACCGCACTCACAGAAATAAGAATATAAGCCTCCGTGTGTGTGTGTGTGTGTGTGTGTGTGTGTGTGTGTGTGACAAAGTAGCTGGAGGCCATATCTTCCTTGTCCTCCGCCGTTCCCTTCTTTCTCCTTCCTCTAACTATTTTGTCCTGTTCTTTCTTCCACCTCCTCCACCTCTTCCTCCCTATATTCCTTTTCCCTACCTATTCTCCTCCTTTCTCCTCGCCAGTTTATCCCTCTCCTTCCCTACCCATGCTTTCTTCTACTCCCTCCTACCCCATCTTCCTCCCCTTCCTTCCTTCCTCCTCCCCCCCATGTTCCCTTTCCCTACCTCCTCGGCACTCTATCCCTCTCCTTCCCTACCCATGTTTTCTTCTACCCCCTCCTACCCCATCTTCCTCCCCTTCCTTCCTTCCTCCTCCCCCCCATGTTCCTTTGCCCTACC
Source organism: Eriocheir sinensis (assembly GCF_024679095.1). NCBI lineage: Eukaryota > Metazoa > Arthropoda > Malacostraca > Decapoda > Varunidae > Eriocheir > Eriocheir sinensis. The sequence continues at coordinate 15,225,544 of NC_066543.1, forward strand.
TTCTCGGCACTCCATCCCTCTACTCCCTTGCCCATTCTCTTCTCTTAGCCCCCTCCTACTCTATCTTCCCCCAAGCCTGTCCACACACTGCCATAAACGTCTCCCCTCCTTTCCCGTCCCCTAAATCATCCTCAGGTCGAGAAAACGCCATTCTTGAAGCACCGCCACCAAGACTTACCCGCCGGAGCCACAACAAGAAGAAATGAAGGAAAAAGAAAGGAATAAAAAGTGACACAGAATAATAATGGCGCCACTATAAACTATTGCCTGCGCCAGGACGGGCTCGGGCCAACCATCAGGCCCATATGGATTAGCCTACCGGCGCTATAGGCCACAAAAAAAAAAAAGGAAAAGGAAAGGAAATGAACAAAGTGAAAAAATAAAGGAAAAAATGAGATACAGAAAGAGAAAGGGAAAGAGAGAAAACGAAAAAGGAGAGAGAGAGAGAGAGAGAGAGAGAGAGAGAGAGAGAGAGAGAGAGAGAGAGAGAGAGAGAGAGAGAGAGAGAGAGAGAGAGAGGCAAACGAATGAAAAAAAAATAAAGCAAGAAAATAAACGAATGAGGGAAATAAAGGCAAGGGGGGAAAGTTGAGAGTACGGGAGGAAGAGGAAGCGGAAGAGTGATGCTTATAACAAACGAGGTGGGGGAAGGACGATGGGGAAACTGAGGGAGGGAGAGGAGGCGTGAGGAAGGAAACGGAGAGTGGGGAAAAGTTGAGGGAAAAGAGGAGGTAGTGGAGGAGGAAGCGGAGGGCGGCAGAGGGGAGATGACGATGCATTGGCCGGAAATAGAAAGGACACGACACTGAAAAAAAAATAGCAGAGACAGGAAGCAAGGAAAGAGGAAGGATAAGACGGCAAAGGGAGAGTGGCGTAAGAGGGGAGAGAAATAAGAGGAAAATGTAACAACGTGGAAGAGGGAATTAGGAGGGCGAAGGCAAAATAGAAGAGAAAGTAGGAGTAAGGGGATGCTACAGCGGTGGGGCGGAGAGCAGAAAGGGAGAGTAATAAAGAGGGAGAAGAAGAGGCAATGCAAGTAGAGGTCACACTGTAGCACCGGGAAGCAGTACACTACCCCGACGCGTCACTCATGCCGAAACACCATGAATAAGAGCAACAGCGACAGTAACTGACCTTGAAAGCCTTGGAGAGGTGTGAGCCACACATGTCCCCCGCCTCTGCCGGGTAGGCCGTGAAGAGCACCTCGGAGTCGACAGTGAGGCCCCGCCCAAACAGCCGCAGCGTCGCATCCGTGTTGACCAGCACGCTCCCCGCCAAGTCCTCGTAATAGATGCCCTTCTCGTGCTCCTCCACCCTCAGACCAGAGATAGAGATCTGTGACATATCAACGGCGCTGCTCTCGGTGGCGTCCTGGTCGTTGCTGTCCCTGGCGGCGTTGGCGCGCGGTGCCGCGGGGGAGCGGGGCTGCGTCAGGCTGGAGCCAGAGACCCCTTCCTTCATGAGATTCCTCGTATCATCGGCCAGATCCCCCATTCCGATTCCCATTGACACTGAATCACCACTACCACTAGTTCTGACATCATCACTCTCAAGATCTTTAGCATTTGCATCTTCCTTATCAGGAGTCCTGCCTGCCACGGCGGGAGGGGCGGCCGCGTCACCAAGCATCACGTCCTGAGGCACTCCGGCATCATTGGCGGCACCATCCGCCGCGGTCCTCACCGCAATCGCACTATCCTTGGAGGTTTTTGCTTCACTATTAAAACGTTCACTGTTGCCAGGAGCCAGAGCGCCTCCTGGTTCCCTCGCCATTTCCTCACCTCGGTCAGGGCTGGCAATGCTGGGGGCGGGCGTGGTTATCAGGTTCTGTTCATCACCGTCAGCCAGCGTGGTGAGCGTCGCGGCACCGGCTACATCCACCAGGAAGGCGTCCGTCACGGGGGCCTCATCTGTGCTGGAAGACTCCATGCTTGGGAGGGCGGCAGGCCGGCCGCCGGACGAGGAGAGCAGGTCTATACTTCGCAGGCTGGAACCAAGGGGGAAAAAAGACAACACTTTTAGCATTAAAGTCACACACACACACACACACACACACACACACACACACACACACACACACACACCGTCGAGTTGAGGAACCAGAAAGGGAATTAGACTAAGACGGGGACATTGCCTCAAAAAAAGTGACGGGCAACAAGACTCACGCAACGTCATTGTACATCCTCGTTTGTATACCCACAGGCCTTCAACTCCTCTTTACTTGCTGATCCCACTGAAGCATCGCTATAAGGGCCTTCAGCACTAACCATGTGTGCCTCTCCCACAGAAACTGCAGGAGTGAGGAAGCAGCAACCGGTAGGTTATTCAAAGGGTGAAAAGTCTCCACAACCATCAGGCTTGGAAGGGTCTCTGCCGCATGCTGAGGCACAAGACGCCAGACAAAACATCCTCAAATCCATGGAGGCAATTGGCACGGGGCATACTACTTTCTTAACCGAACTGACTTATATGAAGTAACAAGATCCTAAAAGCTCTGCCTCGGCGGGACTTGCTGGAGTATTATTCTGTGGATGGAATCTTCCACCGCCCCGGCCCAGCACACTTGCCTGCCTCAGAGACAAGGACAGCGTCCTCCACCACCCCATCCCCAGTCCCTGGCATACATCTATTAAGAAAACTGCAATACATTTCATCCCATACACTTTTATTCCTATGTTATCCCCAATCCATCCCCTACCATACCACCACTCTGCTGGCTCCACGCACATCATGACGCAGACGTCCACCTTAACAAAAAAAAGGAGCAACTCTTGCTCAACTCAACCGATGAACAAAAACATGATTGTGTTCAGGCTGATTCAAAACAGACGAAGGTTCGCGCCCTGCCACTGCTGAGATTGTCCCTGGCAGAGGTCGCCCTTCCCCGGCGAGGACAACCCCCGCCCCTCCACGCTTGAAGAGTCATCAACTCTTGTGACTCGGAGGGTCGTTGCAGCGTGTGACGGAAGGTCGACTCAGGTGTCACTTCAGCACCACTAGCCTTGCCTCCTGACGCTGCCTCAGGAAGGCACAACACGGAATTCCGGCTGTTGAGAAGCACCGTCGACATGTCGATATGTGAAAATGTTTTGATTTTATTCGACTTAAAATATATTTGATATTTCCAATGTGAGCAGTATCCCACTTTCTTTTCAAGGAACTATATTAACATGATTCTGATTACAACCAGAACGATGAGGCCACAGCATTGGAGAACTCCTTTGGCCAATACATTGCGAGCAGGCATACACCACGCGCGCGCGCGTGAAAACACACACACACACACACACACACACACACACACACACACACACACACACACACACACACACACATACACACACACAGCATAAACAGTTTCTTTGTCGATGTCAACATCGCACTGAGGTCATTGTGTCCCTGCGATGCTCAGCGCGTGGCCTCAACCATCCGGCCTTGGAGAACTATTAGTCTAGACTCTAGAGCATCACTCATATCACTGGAATTTGCCTTGTGAAAGATGCATGAAGCTGTTCGTGGCTGGTTCATCAGACTCCCTTCCCTCTCTTAACTGCACATCGGCGAGAACGAGCCGTTCCAGGTGACATGCCAGCGTGGGTGCCGGGCATGCTCCCCTGAAATAGTGGGGCCGTGAGGTGCCCCGTTAAGGAGGGAACCATGAAAGTGAAAATGTAAATGAACTGAAGGGTACAGGCAATGGAGATCGATACCGACAGGAAATAGATGGCAGGAGTCGGGAAGATCCTACAAACAGGTAAAAGGTTGTCTGAATCGAGTCTGTGGCGATGTAAATGGAGAGCGAGTTTTGGACTTTGTGTTCGAGAATTTCTTAAAAAGGATACGCAGAAACTTGACGAGGTTACTCAGGAACCTTTCACACGATTATCTAGATGGAGCTGAATCCGCGCTCGCGAGAAAGACGTTGAAAGCAGTGATGTGATTCGGACTTACAAATGGAAGACGTGGATGACGAACTCTCGGGGGTGTTGGGGCGACATAATACAATCTGAAATGTTTCACGCCGGAGTGGGAGGAAAAAAATATGGTGATGGCAAGGGAACGATGAATATATGTTGGTTTGGTATTCAAGTGCAAGATGAGAATAAATCCGCGTCTCATATCGTAAGGAGATACAACTCAGCTTTTACTGGAGCTGCCACAGGAGGGATAAACATTGTAAACGCGAATGTGGAGGCTGGTGACGGGAAGGACGTGTTTAGTTATAAGATCAGCCGACCAAAGGGCCCGAAAAAGAAAGGAAGAGCAAAAGAGGGGGCGACGAAATGACAGAATACACAAGGTAAAAATATGAAGCAAATACAACCCGGTTAAAATGGCGCTGTGCTCGAGGGGTCTCAGTGTCCGCTGGAGGGGCTGGATGGCGGCCCTGCCACCCGCGTGTGCAGGAACGTGGAAAATGTAATAACGAAATGTAAATATTTTTTTACAATAGTGAGATGACAACCACAGAGACAAAAACCATTGCAAGGGCCTTTAATCCACAAATAGTGTCTCGTGTGCAGCATTCTGTACAAAGGTGTGTCTTCCATTTCTGACCATTTGTACTGGCAGCCACCAGCCACTAAAAAAGTGTCGCGCGTGCGGGCAGCTTTAGACGTGCCTGGGTGTTCCCACGTGCCCGACACCTCCCTCCGCCCGCAGCATCATATTGCCAGCGGACAGTTAAGGTGAACTTGCGTCGTTCAGCATTGAAAATAGCAGTCTGAAGAATGACGTGTGGTATGAAATTTCACACACCATGATACTGCGCCAGCAAGCACGAGAGGAGGCGTGTCGCTCGACATGGGGCCCAGTAAACAGATGTGACAGGGCGTTGCAGCGGCACCCCTCACCCACCCCGCCACATTCTAGCCCGGGTCTTCCCCGACCGGCCGTCTTATCGGACAGCCGTTATCGGCCAGCAACGGCTACGGCGATGACGGCGACGGCAGTGGAGGTGGGGAGGAGCGGGATCGATGAAAGCGACAATTACTCGATTGTTATACGCCGCGAGAAAGGGAGAAAAGACGGGAAAGGTGGGATAAATGGAGAGAAGGATGGGTAGGCAAGGCGGGTGAAGTAGGTATAGCCAAATATATATATAAGAAAGACTCTACTGCCTCTGCGTCTAGTTCAGTCTAGTTGAGCTATTTTGTCAAAGTCCTCGCCGCGGACTGATAGACCAGAGCCGGTGTGGTGTCATCTGTCATCCAGCATCCTAAGACATCCCATCCTTAATTTCGCATCGCGGAGCCTAATCTTTACTATCACAGAGTAAATAAATGAAGCATCTAAGTGTAAAAAAGTACCACGGAGGTCCTAAAAAGCGATGAAAAGCGGAACAGGTCACAAGAAAAAGTGTGACTGTTGATATCCTAATTATATATATACATACGTCAGCATATGCTTTCATAATAATATAAATAAACTTGGGTGGGACAGATCCCGACAAGCAGTCGACAAAAGACATGGTACCGTGTCGAAATTTATGTATGTATTCAGGATGGGATCTCATGATCTTGGGACGTCTCATGACACCACACCGGGTCCGCGCGCCTCGCCACCCTGCTACCCTTTCACCCGCCTCATGTCAAGGCACCGCATAAATCCATCTCAGCGACATAGCTTTGTGCGGCTCAAGGAATCCCTAGCTCCACCCGCCCCCCTCCCCCCACACCGAAGTCCAGTGGTTACCGCGCTCGCCTCACAAACAAAAGGTACCGGGTTCGATTCCTGGGCGGACCTTTCATCCGAGCCCCCTGTCCACCCAGCAGAGATTGGGTTCCTGGATGTCAATCGAGGGTTGTGTCCTGCCTCCCCTACTATGTGTGCGGGTGTGAGGTTTCAGCCGTACCCGGAGATCCGTCATTCCTGAGCTCCGATCTCAGTCGGGGGTATACTGCCTGACGATAGCAAGTCTACGGTGTGGTGAGACCATGGTGAATCACACACACACACACACACACACACACACACACACACACGGAAAGCCACGTTGGAAATGCGGTGCTGTGTTATTGCCGGGACTGCCCTCGTGCGTGACCTTAGTGATCCCCGTCAGGCAATCTTTGATGCTTCTTCTCACGAGGATAACAAACCCCAGTCACGAAGCCTCGACAGACTCGGGAGTGCCAGCACAAACTTTATAACATACGAGACTGTCAGAACCCACCCTTTACATCGGACTCGCCCACAATCCTGGGTTACCCATAAATTGTGTATTTCGGGCCGGCAGCACTAGCTCAAACTTTTTACGCAGCCACGTCAGCGGCAGCCACCAAACAGCGCGGGGTGAGCGGGTCTGCGGGCACTGGTGTCAGCGCGACGGCCCGAGATGGCAGGGGGTGCTACTCTCTTCTACGATGATAAACGTTCACAATAGAGGTCTTTTAGACCTCTTCTATTTAGAACACTGATCAGCTCTGGATCACTGGCCCTGATCTGAATCTGATCTGGATTCGCTCTGGGTAAATAGAACGCCTCTGGAAGAGCGACAGATCAAAACAAAGCGTGCACACACACACACACACACACACACACACACACACACAATGGCAGGGCAGGGCCCGTGCATACCGCGACTGCTTCAAGTTTTCTTTGACCGGAGGAAAGATAGAAGCCAAGATAGTGACGAGGACGTTCTGCCGGCAATCCTTGGCTGGACTGTGGGCTCTTGCTCTTGCAGTTGGTCTTGGTCTTGGCTACAACCCACCTCGGGGTCTGGATCAGGCAGATCCGGATCCGGATCCACCATATCACGAGAATCCAGATCTCGTTGGCAAATAGAACACGGGTTCTTCGGCCAGATCAGTGATCTAAAACGGATTCTTGTAAATAGAAGAGGTCTAAAGTTTAGGTAGGAGCTTCCTGTAGTTGGGTGGAGAGGAGTAGGATGGAGGGGAAGGGCGGTTGGGCCCGGCCAGTGATACCCCCGCCAATGACTACTATCTATCCCAGTGTTTGCAGTCATTTGACAAAGACGAAGATAACTTGGCCGTCATGCCGTGTCTAACAATGGAGAGGAGAACGGCGTCATTCATCAACAGCAACCAGTGCAACCAAGCAAATGTGCTGTGTATGGTCTATACCACGTGCAGCTCTGTCTGTATGGAGGCGCACGGACAAAGTGGATCCTTGAAGAGAAAGCAACCAAGGATGACCTCTTAAGTTTCATCTGTCGGTTTCGCTCACCAGACAGTGACCCATAACAAGGAGGCGGATAAAAGACTGCCCGTTAGCCTTCAACAGGAGTGACAGAGAAGTATGAAAAGCCGTAAGGAGTCCATAGCCGTGCCAGCATCGTCGGCGTTATGATTACTGATGTCTGCTGGAGGAGCTCTAGTGGCGAAAAACAATTCACAACGTGAGTCAAAGGGTCATCAACAATGTCATCTCAGTCTTGCCTGAGTAGAGGGGAAAAGAAGTGCGTGACCAGGGCGCGCAGAGGTGGGAACCATAAGTAGACATAAATCGGATCGCTACATGTGGTCATAAGGACACATAACAACTGCTTAATACCCTTATTATACAGTTTAATCAAAGGCCGTAGGTCCCGAGCGAGTCATGACCCGCACCCACACAGCACTGGCGACATTAAAACTGCCTTAAATAGTTTACGCTCAACATAAAACGGTGAATATTAACTTAAAAATGAGACTTTTTTTTATGTGTGTGTACACTAATCGCCGACGAGACGGAGCTGCACATACTCCCCAGGTAAACGTACGGGCGGCCCCCCGACGCCCTCATCCCCGCCCCACACAAGGCACACGATCAACATCGCTGCCGCTCATCACAAAATATTTTTTCTTCCGCTGATTACCATTTTATTGTGTTTGCAGAAGTCGTTTAGCAATGGCAGCTTTGCCGTCATGCCGTGTCTAGTAGTGGGGCGGAGGAAGGTGTCACCCATCAACATCAGGCACTGCTACCAAGATAAGACCCAGTTTTGCCTGCAGTTCTTCTTCATTAGATTGATAAGGTCGTTGACGAACATAATGAACAATAGACATGACGTGGGCGAGCCCTGTCGCACGCCTTTGGCGGCCGCCACCACGGCTGGCACAGCCGATGGTAAGAGGATGTGTGTGAATCGGCACATTGCCACCAACGCGGCTGCCATGACCGACCCGCAGCACAGACGCAATAATACGTCAGCTTCCGCCTTGGGACTTTGCCACAGGCCTGGGAAATGTTAACGAAAATTATGAAGTGATTTTTTTAACTTTCTGCCGAATCCATCAAAAGACGTAAAACCTACATGTCATACACAATAAACGAGAAGAGACAGTGTTTCCTCAGTCCTGGCTGGGGCTTCCAGCGTCAACCTGTAACACACCGGCAGATTCAGTTTTTTTCCAGTAGTGTCAAGCAAAGATTAGTGACATAGCACGACAGTGAAGTGAATTTTCACTTGTTTGTCAAGTTATTTAGCCTTTATTAAGAGTTCATTCCTCATCACGAGATTTAGTAGTGATCAGCCCAAAAAGTTATTAATGTATGGTAGGTATGAGTGATGATGAATGTTGGCACTCTGATACATTAGTTATTATTAGATATGTTGCCAGCATCATTGTGCAAGTATTAGTTACTGTTAGATATGTAGACACTCGCTTCGTGAATGACCAACCCCCTAAAAGTGGGTTAGCTTGTGTGGTAGGCAGCGTCAGACAGAGCTACCATTGGCCCCTGGTGCTGCAAGTAATTCCGGGCCCCTAAGTATATCTTAATTTACACACATCATGCCCGGGCGGCCGGGCCCTCTATGAGGCCGGGCCCTGGTGCTGAGATACCAGCCCCCAGTTATTAAGTATAATGTATCCCACCAAGGCAGGGTCTCCCATCTTCACAAGCTATGCTCTAAGCCAAGCAGAATCTCATAAGACGAGAGATAGTATGGTGCGTGAAGTTTCTATGTACTATATACTGCATGAATGGAGGAGCGACACAGCCCTGGACGTCTCGCCAGAGAGCATCGTGTCTGCTGTCTGTGAAGCCGATACGAAAAAACACAATTTCTCTCTATATTTTTTTCTCACAAACTACTCCTAAAAATGTGTGGCCTCGATGTGCGCCCCTCAAGACTGCCTCCATGGCGTGCTGTGCCGTGCCACCTCGCCCCCCAGCACTCCTCGGTAACGAGAGGCGGATGTGATGTAATGCATGTTTTTAAATAGATGTTCGAGTGCCACATGGGTATACTAACATGATAAAATTCGCCTGTGACTCAGCTTTCCGTCCCTCAGCTAGCCATTCACTAGATACACGGGGCGTCAGTCAACATTTAACCAACAATCCATCAGGAAAGATTTAATCGCTATTTGTCAAAGGCAAAAGATTCCTGTCGGTGGAAGACTGCGGGTGGTATTGTACTGCTTCCCTTGCAAAGTGAGAAGACCGAGTGCTGGGAGAAACACTGACAAAACAACACTGACCTCTCACACGAATTCCATCTAATCACGAGATGGTGAAAGCAATAAAACGCAGAACTAAACACAAGCTATTTATTTGTTCTTTTGTCAATATAGTCAACAATGAACCATTGAAATTTTGAGTCAGGACGGAAACGAAAATTAGAGGACGACAAAAACGACCCCGTTTAATGATTTTTGTTGTTGTTTTATGTAATGGACGGTATTGTCTATACAGGCAGCGCCACATGTGGCCACTCAACTCCTGGCTGAATTTTCCATAGAGTTCAAGTTATAGACTAGAGTGCGTCTGAGGCTGTCTCAGGGATACACGGCCATGATGCCGCCGTTGCCCCAAGCCGATGATTGCACACACTTCACTTCTACCCGATTTCAATTTTTTTTTTCATGTCAAATAGTAGTCAGGAAATCAGGAAGGAGTAAAGTGTGTGCAGTCGTTGGCTTGGAGCTGTGGCGGCACCAAGGCCTTGTATCCTGGAGGCAGCCTCAGACGCACTCTAGTACGAAGTACATAACTTGAGTTATATGGAAAGTACTGCTTTGACAGTTCACTGAGCGGCCACGTGTGGCGCTGACTGTATAGCCAATACGGTCCATTGGGATGCATTAACTTAGGGAACCTGGAGAGAGAGAGAGAGAGAGAGAGAGAGTCTGGATACCGATGATGATGATGATGATGATTGTGCCAATAATGATGACGGTGAATATTCCGTTCAGGACCGAGTTTGTAATGCGTAAGCTCATCATTGCAATGGTTAGTGTTAGTGGATTCCCTGATTACGAGGTGTAAAAGAAATGGGCACAATACGTTTCGCGTCTATTGACATCATATGAATTTCCCTTTCTCTCTTTCTCTTTCCTCGAAGTGATTCTCGACCCCCCACACTCACCCCGGCAGGTGAGCAACGGTGCAAGTGACAGTAAGGCAGGAGAGGGGTGAAGGGGTGCCAGGCTGCCCTTCTCACCACTGTTGGGCTTCACGCTTTAGTTCAAGGCCGGCACCATTGAGAACTATTGTGGAGCCGAGGTGTAGTATACGTCTCACAACCTAGGTGTATTTTGCTTCTAGATAATGCGTCGAGTTGGATCTGTCTACCATTTTACGTTCTGACACGATACGATAAACGTGGTCACAGGTATTGCGAATCCTACTGAATTAAAGATCTGCAGGTATACTTGGCTACGAAGTCCGAGGGGAAATTTTCGAAGCTTGAAGATCACCGAAATGTGGGGCGGTGTCCACCTTTCATCGCCCACTCACAACCAGCAACAGCAACAGCAGCAACCAAAGCCTCAATACAATTAACCTACGAACGGCTCTTCCTCTTCCTCCATGGCCTGTTTACCGAGATTTCGACTTCATTCACTTAAAATGATGATATGCCATGACTAACATCTGCGGGTTTCAGATTTTTTTTCTTACAGCAATTGGACAGGCCAAGGGCTGTACAAAAAAAATATTCAAAGCATACACGCAACATTAGTTACAAATATATACTCTCAAAGAAAAGTCGGAGTAAAGGAAACAACCCTGAATGATTTCGCCAACCTGCCGCAGGGGCGGGGAACTCCACCGCGCACTTGGGTCACAGACAAGGTAGTTTTAATAGATACATTCGCCATTACGCAATTCAACCTTTACAATTTATTTATGTACTGATCTCTCGTCACAACGCATTATTGGTGAGATGGATACTATAATACAAGCTGCTGCAGGCAATGACAAGCATGACCATACACACGGCTATTTATATCTCGTCCCTGTACGCAACGGGGAAGTTAAAGGTCAGAGTTGAGGAATAACGACACACATCGTCCTCCAACTACATGTCACACTATGCCGCCTTCGTCTCTCCACTGCTTCCCTTTCCTCTCACCCTGAAACTTGTGCAGATCATCCCCTCATCTCACCCCAGCGCACACCCACTCCTGGTAACCCCCACCCCACCCCTCGACCCTTGGGCCCACCAAACTTTGTGCCTGACTGAAGGGCCCGAAAAGTTCAGTGGATACGATATTTTTTGTTGTTTTCACTTTGACGACGCTGGATCAAGTTCTTGAACAATTATTATTTCTGTATTCAATAAAATCCTTATAAAACGAGTATTCTGAGATCGAAACGTGTGTCAACGACCCCAAGCCCCGTCCCGCATTACACCTGATTAATTAAGCGTTTGGAAGCAGAGGAATAAATAAGGCCAGGTATCGGCGGTCGGCACGCATCAACCGTCTTAATTGCCAGAACGACTTAGTTATAATGATTTTAATTTCATGCAGAAGAACTGAGTTTTCATATATGCAAAACCACATACACACACACACACACACACACACACACACACACACACACATACAAAAAAAAAATAATAATAAAATAATCAGCCAGGATTTCACACTGAGTTGAAGAGTATGAGCTAACGTGCTACATACAACAAATATCGAGGGATATGCACCTGTTACGCAAAGTTGCATACTATCATCGAACTGTTCCTCCTTGTGCAAGAATGAGTCTCTCCTCCCGGATGCGGAGCCGCTGGGGGCAGACCCGTGGACAGGGAGAGTTTAGACATGCGCCCCCCAGATGCCACCTCTATGCTGCTCATGCTCACTGCCTCCAATCCAGCGCTGCTGCCTCAATACAAGCTAACCATTAGTAGATAAAAATGGTAATATTAAAAAAAAACAGCATTTAGTGTTCAGCCAGGAACGCTGGATAGGAGACGGAGCAAGAGCAGTAATGAGGCACGATGGTGTCTGGGTAGCGAGTGGCCAAAATTTACCTATCTGGCTCTGGGGTAATCAGTAAACCTTTTCCATGTTTAGCTCAAAAGAGCGTTTTCTAAGCGCCACCATCTCCCTCCGATAGTGTTGCACCGTCTAGTCATGTATATACTTTTTGCTCCATCTTTCATCGCCTTCCCTACCGGATATCCCGGAGCTGCTGTTTGCCTTGGCCCCCGGGACGTGCACTCACCTGGTTAGCTACTCCAAATTACTGTCATGATTCCCCTATCAGTGGTACGTAGATGGATAGCCCACAACTGCTGGCACGCCAGCCCGTCAGTTAAACTAAGGACATTATGATTTGCACAAAATAATGGGCGGAAGCTTTACTTATCTAATTTACATAGTAACACATATGATAAGTCTGGAAGTGGTTATCCAACACTGAGCAACGTATAATTTCAACGCTAACAGGTTAATCATCCTGATTCAGGTACATCCCCTTAGCAGTTCTTCGGTTTCATTAGTGCCTCACGCCGCAGTCACGCATCACAGGAAACACAGTGGCAGATGCTTCAAATGTTTGGTCGACTGACGTCTAAAATTTCCCTCTTGGTCATATTATCCCCGACAGCGGCCGTCTGCCTCTTTTCCCTCCAACTTCACCATATCACTGAACGACTAGAATTACCGACAGTTTACCGGCAGATCAAGAACAGTCTTTCAGCAAGTCGAGCCTCACTAAACGATGTGATGTATGGCACTGTAGCTCTCAAGCACGCAACAGTGATTTTGTAGAATGCATTAATTTAAGATGAAATGCCCAGAAAAAAATAATGATAAACAAAGGTAAAGTTTCGCAGATGAAAGCAAACCATCATCAACACCGGTAGTATGTTACCGCACTACCGTTCACACTCGTGGGGCCACAAAGTATAACTTGACTGTAGCAGCACGTTACTTTCTCTGCCACGCAATGGACCAAGCGACACAACACTTTCATTTACGATATATTAAATGACATAATTCTCACTTAATAAAACAGGTAACCAAATATGCCACTTAAGCAAGGTAGCCAAGACTCACAGCTCTGACAAAACAAATAACAGATTACCTAACCAATAAGGTGAGAATGGCACCCTGGCTGCCGAGGTATGCCGCGGTGATGGGTCCTGGCACTTGTTTACCAACGTGGCGCCCAGGCTTATCACTCGCTGTCACGAGGCGAGCAAAGCTGTTGGTTACCTTTTGCTGAAGCTCACGTATCTTTTCCTCCACATATAATTACGGGGAGACACAATGCGCGTCAGTTATGAAGACGGTCAGTCACTGAGTGTTAATGCCTTGAGGTTTCTGTTACTGACTGTCAACACTCATAAGAACATAAGAACGCAGGAGTCTACAAGAGGCCGGTAGGCCTGTACGAGGCAGCTCCTTTGACCCTAAGCTCCCGTGTATCTAACCCCACCTAATATCGCTGTCCATGAATTTATCTAGTCTATTTTTTAATGTGACAATTGTATTGGCACTCACCACATGACTGCTAAGCCTATTCCACTCATCCACCACCCTGTTAGTAAACCAATTTTTGCCTATGTCCCTGTTGAATCTGAATTTATCCAGTTTAAACCCATTACTTCATGTCCTACCCGGTTCTCTTACCAACAAAACCTTATGAATGTCTCCCTTCTTAAAGCCCTTCATCCATTTATAAACCTCGATCATGTCTCCACGCACCCTTCGCCTCAACAATGTTTGAACAAGTGGTAAAAGAAAACTTGTTGTGGAGGTAATACAACACTATCTTGGGGAAGCCAGTTACTGATATCAATCGAGACATACCGACGTCGTTGATAAAATTGTTCTCAGCCTGATTAGAGAGAAGGCGGTATCACCGCGTGGGCTCCTTCCCAACACAAGAGTGGGCCTCCTGTCTGTCTCTGTCTGTTAACTTAATGCTCACCTCAGCCTGTGGACGGGTGGAGGGTTGGCCTTCAGCAGTAGGCGGCCGTTGCGTCCCTGGTGAACCCATCCCCCGGCGTGACGAGTGCGGCCTTTACTGCTGACCGGGTGTTGCTCCTGTGTACACACATACAGCTCCATCTCGACCTCCACGGGGATGGGCTCGGTGTCGCTGGCCGGGACGGTGTACGACGCGTAGTTATGAGTGGCAGTGCCAGGGTCAGGAGCAAGAGGGGGCGTGACAAGGGCCCGGCACGGAGTCCCTTGCACCCCCTGCGCCGCCGTCAGCCCAACCTCCACTCCCCTGGACAGTCCTGAGCCCCACAGCTCCAACTGAGTCTCCTCGCCGGCCACCACCACTGCCCCGTCATTGGCCTTCCACCCATGGCTGTCTCCAGATGTGAATATGGCTTCAACTCTAACTGGAACACGGCGCCCCGCAAACACATGGCCAGCACACACCAGGACACACAGCACGAAATGTTTGAACGCCCACCCCCAACCAGCTGCCATGGTGATCTGAGGCTCGGCGGCGCGGGCGAGCCACTGCTAGCGACCCGCCGTGCGCATTGCCACAATCAATAAACGTTTATGAGTCTTTGTTATGAAACTCAGATGAGACTAAGTGATGTTGACACCTTTAATCCCGTTCATGGACTCTTATACGCAGTCTAACAAATAGTGAATGCGTGTTTTAAAGACAGTCTCATTCGCGAAAATAAGAGATATCTAAATTTAGGGTTTGTTTACATCGAGTTCCCGTTTTCTATTCTGACGTAATGGGGACACCGTTTTCATGTGTTCGCCTAGAGCCCTCCTAGACCGATTGCCGTTTTATTTGTTTCAATGACATATTTGAATATTTAGCATGTTGTTATATCTTTATCAACTACTACAACTACTGCAAGCGATGTGGTTGTTCTATTTTCCCTTCATGATGTCATGACGATCACATGAAACTAAAGTGTTCTTAACAAACTAACAAATCAATGCATGCAGTTATAGATTGAATTCGGCCTACAAAGCAAGTCATATATATATATATATATATATATATATATATATATATATATATATATATATATATAGTCAAATTAGTGGATGCTGGATGCATACCAGTCTGGCATACCACACGAGATGTAATGACGGGGATGTGAAGGCAGGAGAAGAAACTTAGAAGTATAAGGAAAAGACGTAGGTTAACGCATTATAAATGATTACAAGTAGTTATAAGTGAGCATAAGTAGTTATGAGTAATTATAAGTCACTATAAAGCCATCATAGATATGAAAGAAATTGTAAGTCGGTATTCTTGATCACAACCTATAACATACTTGTAATCACTTATAATGACTTAACCTACGTCTTTTCCTTATACTTCTAAGTTTCTTCTCCTGCCTTCACATCCCGGCATTACAGAGAGAGAGAGAGAGAGAGAGAGAGAGAGAGAGAGACAATACGGCCCTGCGGTCTGCTGCACGCATTTGGCAGCTGTTGGTAGTTCGATTCCAGAGGGAGGGGAAGGGCAGGGTTGAGTCCCGGTTGACCCACCAAAAATAAAAATAATAATAATAATAAATAAAATAAAATAAATAAACAATTTTGCGTCTTTGCACATACTTCATTATCCTATCACTTGTCCCACCATTGTCCTGAGTACCCTGATGTGGAGTAAGAGGGGTGGCATATTTGGGTACGGCGCATGCCATACCCCAGGCAGGGACAAGGGACGGGTGATGGCGAGGCCTCTAGACTAGAGCATTCCTGCCTTGGTTTGTTTACCGAGATATGCTTATTTCATATCGGGGCAACTGTTTGATCAGCCTTATGCACCGGGCTAAAGTTTATTAAGGTTAGCTAATATGAAACAAATCTAATTTAAATGAACTAGGGACCACTAAGTTTCCTTTCTAGCGGCTGGTGATCATTGCTTACCATCTTGGAGTACAATTATTGAAGAGGTAGTTACTGAGCATGTAAAAAATACCTTACTGTATTAAACCTAGCACATTTCTTTAAATTTGACCAGTCAAGAAAATACAAAATTACTTTCTGATGAGTACCTGCTTCCTCACGTCTTTTAGATCGATTGTCTAACTCTAACCTTTCCAGGCTTCATTACATTTACTTGTGTTGATTAAAAATAATATTAATAATAATTAAAAAAAATAATAAAAAAATGCTAAAGGTATATCTTCTAAAGGCTGCAATGACCCATACAGTACTATATAGGAATACCTCAACTTGACTACAAATTCTTGCACGAGGGTCTTGGTGAAGAAAGTGAGTGTACAAACCTGACTTGTGGGGACAGGTGATTCACTGCATTGCGACTCTTGTTGCTTGATGTTATAAACTGCCATTCATATTGGGACATGTTAAATATCTAGGTAAAATCAGTAAAATCTTATTGAATTACATTATTATCATTGTAGTGTGGATGGGGTGACTGTGCATGTAAAATTTGCTGAACCATGATCAGCACACCAGTTCCTTTCTAAAAATAGTCTGGCACAACAAAAACTTGCTGGGCAGTATCTTACCAGTTCACAAGGTGCAGAAAAACAACAAAAAAAAAAAAAAAAACTGCTGTCACTTTGCCAAAAACAACATACCACAATATTAGTGTTGCCCCAGTACTCCCCTCCGCCAGGCCCAAGATACGACAATCAATTGGTTTTATGCTGATGCCATACCTGCTACCATGCTCCTGGTGTGTATGAATTAGTGGTCGAGACACCCTGATGGGAATGCACAACCATCTCACCCCCTCCCTCATTTACACTCCAAACATAAGAAAAAGTGTCTCCATCGCTACGGCTCTGAGTGACCCTCCAACTGGGCTCTACTTGGCACATGTCAATCTCCAAACTAATCCCTTAGTAAGTTCATAAGAAACAAGCATCATAGCTTATCATGAGCCCTTCAAATGGCATCCTCATGTTCTTTATATTTATATTAGTTAGAACCAATAGATCAATAGACCTAAACTATTCTCCTACAGGTGGAGCTTTCATGACATCAGAGTTTAAGCGAACATAAGAACGTAAGGAGTCCACAAGAGGCTGGTTGCACGTTGTGAACCTACTTGAACATTTGGTGTATACTATTAAGTGAATAAATGTATTATAACTGTAAAAGAAGCAATTCGCAATGTCTCTTAGAAGGTTTTCACTGTACAAATCTGGATGATCTAAGGGACTGATAATCCAAAATAGAGTTCATGAACAGTTTAAATGCATGGAAAAGGCATATACATCAATAACTAAATGAAATTACTTATGATCTTAACCAGCAATAATGAAAAGATAACTCTAATTAAGGCAAGCTTCACTTGATGATGATAATAAAAATCATCCATCCATAGCAGCATAGCAACCTTGTGAATCTCTCCTAAATCAGAAGTTTGTCACCTATTACCTGATGATATGAACAGTTAAAAGTATACTTTCGACATTTTTTTTCCTTCTTGATGGATATATACATAATATTTAAAAGGTTGAAATAAAAATATATTTACTAGACCATTTTTATTTAGTAATTCCTGTGGAGAGAAAACAGAAGTGTCAGTCAAGTTATTCATGTTCACTATATTAATAAATAAGACAAAATGTTGAGGTAATACTATTATAATAAGTTACCAACATAAATATATTCAAGACCAAGACAACAAAATCTAACTGAAAAAAGTTTTGTAAAATAAACATGAATCCAATATATTACATACAAAACTTTAACAACTATCAATGAGTAGCAACAACTTACTTGGGGAGGATTGAATCTTTCTTCGCCAGACGAGCAAGACAATCATCAGATTCACCCTGTAAAGATTTTTTTTTTAGTCAAACAGCAATACTGGAAGGCTACAACTGGTAATAAGCTATGAAGTTTAACATTAAAGGTAAAATCTGTGTTATATGAAATGACATTCATACCCTACAAGCTCTGTTATATGCATCAGAATCATGGACTTGGAATGTAGCACAGCAAACAAGAATGCCCCCAGAGAAAATGAGATACGAGGAGCTTGTGGTGTGCCAAGGAATGGAGACTGTAATAAAGATGTATATAGAGTTTGGTATGGGTGTGACAGACAATAAGGGGAACGAGTTATTGAGTAGTTGAATGGACAAACTGTGGTTCAGACATGTGGCAAGAATAAATGAGGGCGAGTTTGTGACAAACTTGAAATCTCACCATCTTCCTGATATCCCCACAGATAGCATAAGTCTTGTAGGTTCCAGTCATCCTGCCAGTGCTCTCATCCACCTGGAAAAATGGGGTATGTAAGACAGGAATATCTTTTTGCTTTACTCTATACATATATCACATACCACAAGGTTCAACTCTAAGGTGCAAAGGTTTAAGTATAATGTAAGACCCTCCTTTGCCTATAGGTGATTAGCATACTATAAAAATGTATATTAAGCAACTTTACTATCTATCTATATCTCCGACGCCCTGCTCTCTCGCGGGAACTTCCCTCCAGGGGATGGCCACGGCAGAAGTGTCTATCTCTCCCTGTTCTGGCACTCCCTCTCAGCACACTCAATCCTGCTACTTACAACTCTCTCACTCCAATACTCACTCACCCTATTGATCCACTTCACAGATGGTCTTCCCCCGACACCCTCTCCATTAATCCTACCCTCATACACTCTCTTCACGAATTCATTCTCCCCCATTCTCATCACATGTCCAAACCATCTCAACTTTACTATTTGAATGTATACACACACATGCATGCACATGTATACAGGTGACTCCCCACACAGACTACTGCGAATGTTGATTTTCCTTTCAAATAACTGATACACCCATAAACCGCTACTCAACTATACCGGCACATCGGTAAAACAGAGAAAAAAGGTACCTTTTACCTCTAAAGTACATGGGAGCAAAGCACGAACCTGTAAGGAACTTTCTAGAACTGTAGCGCACAGGAGCACCACTGGTGTGCATGTGTGAGCATGTATACCAAATTAAGTTTGCAGTCACATATGAAACAAACTGACTGAGTTTATGAGTGGTGTAAATTATATGCCTCTCCCACACTACATGCAATATATCTCATAAGCCCATCCTGTCAGCCCTGTTCAGACTGTTCCAGGTTAATGAAAGCAGTGAACAGTTTTCTAGCCTGCTCTGAGCATTAATAATTTTCACTTTAAAATAATGTGACACTGCAAGTGTCACTACCAAAATTGACCTTCTGGCCATTAGTTCTGTACTCTTTGCTCAAACAGCGCTTAGCTAGCTTTTCTACTTTCTGTTTTTGATGCCTTTGACCCGCATCCATTGCCTTCCCAAGTCCTCCACATCCTCTTCAGCTATGTGTGGCCTACCTCAGCAATGTTGATCTGGATGGAGGCATGGTCCTTGGCATGAATGATGCGGTTGGAGGCAGAGCACTTCCTTGGGACGTACAGGTCCACATAATCTCCAGCGTCGTTCTGCATGCTGATGAGTGCTGTTGACAAAAAAAATTCAATTTTTATTTCAAATTAATCTGGCAAACAAAGTCTCCGAAAATGCAGGCCAACTCAGCCCAACACTGAAATTTTACCATCTCCATGTGAACAAACAGCACAAAAATCTAAAATATATACACCATTATCCATTCATAATGGTATCAGTAAAAGAATATACAAACAAATAATACAAGGCTCATTCCAGTTTGCTGAGGAAGAGAATATTATTATTTCAAGTAGGTACTTAATTTCATTAGTAGTAAAGAAGAAAGGTACAAGGAACTTATAAAAATAAAACACAGTTAAAAGCCATGTAATCTTATTCTTTGACCTTAATATAACGGCATTTATAATATTTTGAGGTGACAGAGCTAAACCAAACATTACCCCAACAAGACCTAACATCATCTTACAGATTTAGGAGAAGTTACGTTGTGGTAGGGAGAGCATACCACGTGAATGAGAGCAGTGTTCGCTGTATCTATCATAGTGTAAAAGAAATTCTTGCCGCAGTAACTGCCAGTGCTCCAAGAGTGCTGCAAGAGTGGAGATAAAGGCCGTCCTTTTACTAAGCTTCGTCGTTGCTACGGTAACGGCGTCTCACTCCCAGCAAAATGGTGTACGCTGATCTTGCTGCCAGTGCGTTTAAGAGAGCGAGTCTGGATGTCTCAGGTGCCCAGACCACCCCTAGTGATGTTTAACATGCATTATTAGCTGTCCTGGCTGACGAACTCCTTACAACAGAAGATGAAAAGGAAGCTCCACTGGTTATGGTGGTACAGAGATGAAATGCAATGGAAACACTTATATGTGTTTATTTTGGCCGCCATGTTTCCTGATGACATCATCACAGCACGAAGGCGCTCCACCTGTCAAAGCCAGGAGCCAGTGGACGTGCCGAGTTGGTAACTCGTGCTGCTGCGTCACCCGTTTGAGAGGACTCGGGACGTTCCGAGAGTCCCAATTCCCTCTCTCAAATGCAGCCCAGGGAGTTTCTATGGGAAGCACTAATTTTATACGGATTTTCGAATAGTACGGGAGTCCTGGGTCCCTAACCCCTGTACTATTTGAGGGACGACTGTATTAACGTTGCTCAAACCTGGACAAGAACATTTTAATTCTGGGTGTTTTTTGGTGCTTTTTAACATGGATAAAAATTTTCTCCAGAAATCACTAAATGATTGACTTTTCAATACCTTTTGTGGACCCGCCACCGCAGCCGCAAAATACACAAGAACATAAGAAGAACTGCAAGAGGCCGGGTGGCCTACACAGGGCAGCTCCAGAATCCCCCCCACTAATCACGATGGGTGAGGTGTAGTTACAGGGGTTACAGGTAAAGGCTTGATCCTTGTTATACCGGTGGTACTAGGCACGCACCAGTACCCTGTCACCTTACTACACCCACACCTCACTGCCACCTGTCGTCCTCGTCCATGTAGCTGTCCAGTCTACTCTTAAAACAAGCTATTGTCCCTGCACTAACTATGTGATTGCCGACTCTATTCCATTCCCCCACCACCCTATTACTAAACCAATGCTTGCCTATATCTCTCCTAAATCTATACTTTTCTAATTTAAATCCATTACTGCGAATTCTATCCTGCTGGCTAATTCTCAGTACTTTACTTATATCGCCTTTGTTGTAACCCTTGATCCATTTGAATACTTCTATCAGATCTCCCCGCACTCTTTGTCTTTCTAGTGAATGTAAGTTTAGATGTTTCAGCCTATTTTGATATGAGAGGTTCCTCGGCCCCTAAATCAAGATCTTGGTCATCCTCCTCTGAACTGATTCTAGCAAGTTGATGTCCATTCTGTAGTGTGGGCACCAAAACTGGACAGCATAATCTGAGTGTGGCTTAACTAATGATAAATAGAGTCTGAGGATGGCCTCTGCACTCCTGTTGGTTACTGTCCTGTTAATAAAGCCTATTACCCTGTTAGCCCTTAATAGCTCGCAGAGAGGTTCAACTTGGGGGACCTGTGGGAAATCGGGATTTGGGTGGGGGAGCATAATTAAACTACTCCAACCAAACTTTATATAACCTAACCTCTAATGGGGGGGGGCTTCACCCCCCTCGACCTCCCTTCTAACCACGGGGGGCGCAGCCCCCACTGAAACCCCCAACATGTATATGCAACTTATTTCTGTGGAGGCATTTCTCGCAACACCGGCTGGACTGCGGCCGCCACCAGAGTAGGCTACGCTTTCGTGAATATTATCCCCTATTTTCAACAATAAAAAAAGTCCTTGAATTTAATTTAAAAAAATGTTTCCATAATTGTTGAATGTTTGTAGAAAAGATATATGAAGAGCTAGTGATGTTTCATAAGGTAGGTAATGAAATACTGGCACGTTAATAAAATTAATCGGATAATATTCACGAAAGCGTAGCCTCGTCTAGTGGCGGTCCAGCCAGTGTTGTGAGAAATACCTCCTCGCTCGCCCACCCAAAACCCTCGATTTCCCACGGGTGTCTAAGTTGAACATCTCTGGGAGCTATTTTGTGGCTGCGGCGGAGGGTCCACAAAAGGCATTTAAGTCAATCATTTCATTAAGTGATTTCCAGAGAAAAATACTATCTCCATGATAAACAGCACCATATCTTGTCCAGAAATAAGCAGTCAGCATCTCGAAATTAGTAGGCTACACTTTCGTGGATATTCCCCAATGAATCTTAACCCTAAATCCTTCATAGAGCACCAAGGTGTTCATGGCTGTGAGACGGGTGACAATATAGAAAAATACCTATTAGCCTTGACTCCACGCACATACATGGTCAGTAACCGCACACAAATAGGGCATAACGCAAAATTAGTCAAGGACAGCACCCTGAAAAATATCACGCGTCTGAAATAGCCACGTGAAGTAAATTGGGGAGCCGAAATGAGGGCCACCAGCAATGTTTACAGGAGAACCAGGAGCACACTACCCTCGCTATTCCCAGTACACGAACACAACGCCATCAGAGACCGGTCATTCCTACCCAGCGAGACTCACAGATCAAAGTGAGAGCTAAAATAACATAAAAATAAACATAAATCAAGAGAAATATTCACAAAAATACGGGTCACGCACGTGGTTCCGTCCGAGGAGAGGCAGGCTGGGAGAAGAGGAGCGGCGGACAGGCGAGGGGCAGGAGGCGCAATGCAACGATGCCAGGTTGTCGTACTCAGCCTTATTTTTGCCGATTTCCGATCCAAAAACTGTCTCCTCCACCCCAATAATTGGCTTTATATATAGTTATCGTTAAAATGGTTAATTATTGGTGTTGTTTCTTTTCACAGGAGCTGATCTAGGAGAAATCCCAAGACACCTGTAACATCAAAACCAATGTCAAGATGTCACAGCCTACAGGTAACTCCAGATTTCTCACGATTATAGTTCGACTTTTATCATTGAAACAAGATGCAATCAACTCCCAACATCTTTCATGCCACATTCTTTCCAAGTAACTAATATTTCTGGAGATCATAATGTATTCCTCCATCTCTTCGTCCATTTGCTATATATTCCAGTTATGCCTTTCGTCCTTATCTTGGGTCCTCCAGCCGCTCCAGCCTCACATATATTTAATATCTCCGAATTGCTTTCATGTCTTTACCTGAACCCGCGAAGTCAGTCATTTAATTATTTTTTGACATAGATGACCATCCGTAGCGTCACCCGAATTTGTAATACTATTTCATTCGCCCTTTTTAACATATATATCATAGAAGTAATGTGAAAAGAAGTAAGTGGCTTAGGAAAGTGAAACGTTTTGAAACTCGCCTTATATACATCGCGTCGCGTAGCTGCAAAACGTGCCGATAGGCGATGCTATATTTATAATGGTGCCAGTGATGTTACCCCCTTACGACCACCACTAGTGTTAATGATGACTGTACGTGTCACCTCAGTATTGGTTTCCACACCCACGATCCACAGGCTACTTGAAGGTGAGCGAGTAAAAGCGAATTCTCTTATATAGCAAATTTCAGTAGTTAGCATGCTCGATTCACAAAAGAGAGGACCCTGGTTCGATTCCCGGGCGGAGTGAAGACAGTTGGCAGTCTCCTTCAATCCATGTTCCTTTCCACACTGTTGCAGCATCGTGGAAGGATTGGCTGCCACTTGCCCCTCTCCCCCCCCCCCCCTCACACACACACACACACACACACACACACAAACACACAAAAAAAAAAAAAAAAAAAAAAAAAAAAAAAGGAAGGACATGGCTACTACCCCAATGAAACGTCATAATACTAGAAGCTAATGAGGCAATATGATATGCTAGCTACCTAGTTTGGGGGATATCATCACCTTTTCAATCCCAAAGACAACTGCCACAGAAAAGCCTCATGAGAGAAAATAGTGACTGAAATCTTTTCAAGTTTTATATATTTATCTATTAATTTTGACTGAATGTGTTATCAAACTCAATACTGTATTTCAGTGAGGTGAATGAGTTGATAAAGTAGACTGCAATCACAACCATAGACTATAAAATGAAACTGGTGTTTTGTATTGTGTAAATGGCAAATAACTGACTAAAGAAACATTCATACCAAGTTTATGGTACTTAATTGATGACAACCCAATTAGCATGCAGTATGTCTTTTTTGCTTGGAAAAAAAAAAAAAAAAAATTGTGGCAGTTCCTTGGAGGTTAAAAATAAATAAATGTCCTCACCTAACCAGCTTCCAGAAGGAAGGGGTGGATAGTCAAAATGGTCAATGATAATGCTGAAAATATAAATAACAAAGAAACTTACAGGTGCATATATGGTACATAATCTTTATGAAGCAGAATAGACTAAAAAGAAAAAAAAAACATGCTATATATTGTACTTAAATAGCTTAGTTTTTTCTACATGACACTAATGTAAAAAAAAAACACTCATTTGTCAATCATTACACTTTCTTAAAAAGGATAAAATTATTTAATGTTATTTATAAAACCGTTACCACATTTATGGAAAGAAACAGAACACAACCTGTATGGAGCGATAAGGAGCAGCACCATTAGCTCATGTGACTTACAGCTTACTGGTGAAATAACTGATGAACCTCACACTTTTATCAGCTCATTGGGGATGTAATTAGCAGTCAGGAGCAAAGCTGCCCCCTTCAGTGATTGAGAAGTTTGTGCTAATGGAAAATACATGCATGCCAGACATAAGAGGTCATATGAGAATTATCAGGTTGAGGTGAATGATAAAGTAAAGGAAGTAACAGAGATATATGAAAAGATGATACAGTATTATGAACAAACCTGTAAGCTTTATTAAGAGTCGGAACAAATGGAGTGAGGATACATCAAGGGATAGAAATATTACTGTCTAGGTAGTGTGGTGGTTCTGCAAGCAAAATCAGCTGCATGTGATAATGGTGGAAATAAAGCAGCTACAGACAGAAGGGTAGAAGAATCAGAACTGGGAAATAGGAAAGTGGGAGGAACATCTGAGTAGGAGAAAGAAAGGTGGGACAAGAGGGAGCCATGAGTGATGCTAGGTCAGGGGTAAGCAAGTAGAGCTAGATGGAACAGAGGGGGAAAGGGGGAGGGAAGCGGAGGGGAAGAGGAAGGATGGGAGGCAGAGGTGGGTGAGAAAGAGGAGACTGAAGGTAGGGAACTGGGGAAGGTCATGAGGGGAATGGCAAACTTCAGGAGAGAGCAAGAAGTTGGGGGTGATGAAGTAAAGGGCCGGGGTGGGACTGGGACATTATCAGAAGGTAAGGTTGAGCTACAAATGTATTAATGGTGGAGGCAGTCTCAGCAGGGGAGTCAGAATGGGAGTCATAAAGAGTACAGACCTTTTGAGGAGGGAAAAAAGGAGAAACCAAAGACAATGGAGAGGGAATAAGATTAGTGGTACTTTTTTGGGGGGTCAGGGGGGAGGCAGGAGAGACACATTTGCTGGAAAGTATATGGATATGTTGTGGGAGGGAAGTGGAGTTCAAACTTGCAGCAGAGCCTGGAGTGTTAGGATATAGAGCAAAGAAGGGATTAGGCAATAGAATAGAAAGAACAATAGTAGACAGGCAGTGATGTGGAAAGCTTTATCCTTGATGCTCAATATTGCCCATGAGGTGATACATGCATGATTTCATCAATAACCCTGTCAGGATGCTGTAAAGGGAATAAATGTTGGATATTTTTGCCAACATGGGAAGTGCTCTACATTTTTTTTTGTATGTGGTAATATACATTTCTGGAATAGCCCATTGATATCAATATATGTTTCTAAATATGCAGGCTACACAGTGACAAAACTCAAGCAAACTGTTGATGATTTACATTAGTCCATTACTAACCAGCCATGTGGGAGCATTTGAGGGTTAGGGTTGGAGCAGGTTCAAGGAGTGAGAGCACATGCACTATCTTAATGTCTGCAGAGATAACCTAAATCCATCCTGGAGGAGAGGCACTAGATGCAAAGCCTGTATTCAGCAGCCTCCTGGTGGGGTACTTTGTGCTGCACTGATCCTCAACTTTCTCATCAAAGTGTTTGCCACAGACAGCAACAGACTAGTGGCCGGCTTAGTTGATGTAATGTAAAACTTTATTTAGGGCATCTTACTCAGACCTGCTTCATGTACCCACTCATGCAAAAACTGTGATAGAACAGGATAAGATTTGTACATATCATAATTTAAGAAAATAGGGAATTCAGTTCAGGTAACACATGAATACAGAAATACACCTTGGCACTGCAGAACACAAAAATTAAGGTTTTAATTGTTAAAGTAATGTATATCAACAATTACTGACCAAATAAATAAATAAACAAACATACACTGTGTGCATAAAAAATTTACTCAGATTATTAAAATTGCACATGTATTTAATTTAATATTTAAGCTTTTTTCAATACCAAACACACAATGATTTAATTTTCTAACATCATAATTTTCATGGGAAGACAACCGGATGATGTATATGTATAAAATAAAAGAATGTAGCCATGTTAAACCGCTATTAATAGTATACAGTAAGAATAGTATCTTCCAACTGTAATAGCCAGGGGTTATTCAACAATACATTTCTGTGGCTTTAGGTACGAAGGGTATTGAAAATATAAAACTGGGAATTAATGTCATGTACAAAAGCCAATGTCCACTCTTTTCAACTATTTCTTCTATCTCTGAAATGTCACTTCAAGAATTTTTACTAGTAGTAGAGCATTGGGTATAGATCAGATCCAGTGCTGTACACATATTGTTACATGGATGTGCAATGACTTATGATGATTCTGTACAGTACACAAAATATTCTTGCAGTCGTTCCTCATTACAGTAAACCCTCTGTAAATTGGACCTATGAATTTCGGATGCCAGATAAATCAGACTCTTTCAGGGTTCTGGACACATATCTGAGAATTGGTCTAAAATGTGGGATGTACAGCAAGTGTCCAGACAGCATAGGGATGAATATTGTAATTCAGTCGAAGATCTGGTTTATAGCTAGTTATCTAGCGCAAGTTTGAACCATGTCATCTCAAAACAAAGATTGCCTGTCTCTCATGTTTCTCCTGAACCCCCATTGGTGCAGGGCAAGAAGAATGCAACCACTCATTGATTGATTATATTTTTCAATGATAAAGAGACACAGTGGGAAGTTAAATTAATCTTGAAATTCAACAATAGTTTAGATTTATGTGCACCAGATGCAACTCGTAACTTATTCACCCAAAACTAGCTATCCTCATGTGCCTCATACTTCTCTGTTCCGAGCACTGTTCACATTTGGTTCCCTCACTGCCACCACCTCGCCCTCGCTGCTCCATTGCTAAAGACTGTACTCCTGAGCCATATGAATTTATATTTATACAGCCCTGCTCTGCTCCAGCTCCCGTTTGGCATCTTAAACTTTAATGCAATAATTAATCAGAATTAATCAACTCTGGCACAATCTTGCTTGACCACGCACGTTTCTTTTTATTCATATATTTCGGATTTTCAGCCATTTCCCCTAACTAGTCTGATTTATGGAGGGTTTACTGTCCAGCCAAAGCTTTCCTACAGCCATGATGGATCTTTAGTTTGATGTTACAATACTACAAAATACTTTTGTTGTGGTTTCAATACTGGAATTGAAAAAAATCTGCAGTTAAAAAACTGGGGCCTTTTCCTTGAGAGGTCAACTTTTCCGGTGAATAATATTTGTTTGAATATGTAACAAAATGAGGTTGAGATTTGGTATTTTACCTCATGATAAATAGCTTTAACTGTCCTTTCTGTTCCTACATCAACTTTTATTACTGTCATTTCACTAGGAAGAAGGATTGTGGCATGTTCTCATAAGACTGCTTTCACAAGTGGGTAAGTTTCAGAAGTTGAACATATCAAACTACATGCACTTGACACAGAGAAGACCAACTGCAGTAAGAAAGAATAGAATCACTTCAATATGATACAATTACATGTGCAATCTGACTTTCCATATTTCAAACTTTTCTACAGCACTAGTCTTGAGCAAACAATGCATATTTAACCTGTATGATACTGATGAATAAATATGAAACTTTGCAACACTTGAGTCACTAAGAAGAAACTGTGGTGGTGATGAGACAAATGCCTTGAGGCATTTCACTATTTCAGGAAAAGTAAACTGGCATTATGTATCTTTTTAAATCACAAAATACAAACAATCAGAAAAATAAATCTTCACCCCACTTGTTAATGGAACATACAAGACATATTGCAACTTTTACAAATATACGTCAATTTAAGCACAGCAATCACTCCAATATTACATACTTGATCATACTCACAGGGATGAAACTACTTTTGCAGATAGTAGATAACCCTTGCCTATAATATTCACAGATGATTGCGTCTCCTGCCTGGTGTATTTTGCTAAGAGTATGCCTCACAAACATACAGAGTTGTTGCTGGAACTGAGATCCACTAATACTTAGGGCTACATTATTGAGACTAGTAAGCAGATGGCTTAATTTTAAATATTAAAAGTGAAAATTCAAGGGTCTTACAATAACTGTCATATGTAGGTCACTGTTCAATACAAGAAAGTCTGTGGTGAAAGTTTTTGTGCAGTGTCAAAGAGGTAAAGGAAAATGTCTACATATAATACTGTATCAAATAATCCACTCAGAAAACATGAGCTGGAATGGTAAATGTCAAAGGTCACGTCATATATAAAAAATGAACTACAAAATCCCTATCCTTATATATAATAAACTACATCACATTTGTTGCTGAAAACACCTCAAATTCACAGATACTGAGCCCTAGCAACTTTAGAAGCATAAATGAAGTGCTCAGTGTACTAGCATGTACTGCTGGGCTCTGAGGGGTTGCTTATACTCATGTTGCAGTAGCAGAGGTCTTATGAACCGTGTGATAGGCATTGCGAATCAGTGCATATGGGAAACAGGCTTCTAGAAGATCCATTGTTAAGAAGGGTGATTCAACAACAATCTGGAAAAGTAATAATATATTTAGAGGAAAAAACTTTAAAATCAATGCAAATGGAAGTAAACCAAGCTACACAGTCCATTAGGGAAAGCATGTGAGGAAAAAGACTGAGTTTTGAGTTGCTGCAGAAATTTTCAACGATGTTTAAGTTTCTCTGTGATACATAATTTCATATTTCTGTGAGGTGACAAATGACCAGCAAGAAAGGAAGAACTTTGTAGGACAAAATAGGATAAATCAAGGTGGCAATTTTTTGACATGTAAGAAAATGATTATACAAGAGACTTCAATGAGCTGTGAAACAACAATCACTGGCAATAATAATGATGTGGCCAGGCCTTTGCAATGATGAGGAGGGAGTTGTAACCAGAGTTTTAAGTACACACCTGATGAAGCAAAATATATGTGGCATCTCGGTTCTTTATAACATCTTTGTCGTTTTCTCGACCCAGGCGGAGAAGACTGGATGATGCAAGCTGAAAATAAGAGCAATTATTTCAGGCAATTTCCAAAATTTAGTAAAACACAAAAGACATATTTGAGGTCACAAATACTCTTAAATGTTAAAACTTGATTGTCTCTTGGGATCTTACAGCTAAAAATTCCTTGAGTCTTTCTTCAATGTCTTGTGCTCTCCCACAATATGTGAAGAGTGCAGCAAACAATGTGTTGACAGCCTGGGCCAGACAGTGGGAGTTGTTGGCATGTGCTGCATATTCAGTTCTGTAAACCTGTAAGAAAATCACAAGTTTTGACAGTGTATTACCAGCATTCTATCTCAACAATATTCTAATCAGTTCTAGCCTTCATTAGCCTTTCATCTCATAATTATTCCTGATTCTCTCATAACTATTTTCATTATCAGCTTTAATGACAACTAAAGCTAACAGGTCAGCAGAATCACACCAGTCACCGTGTGTGCTTTTCCATTTCTGCCACTCCTCCAACTCTCTTTGTTTCCTCCTTCTCCTCCCTCTTCTAAAGTGTTTCAGTGCATCAATGCTACCATTAGTGAATATGCACTTATAGCAGTATTATACAACAGCTCCCTTCTTATAAACCAAAACTCTCTGCTGCCTGCTCTTCAATATTCCCATGTTTCCCTCTCCAACTATCAATTTTTTTGCTTCTCTTTTTCTTAATCTTTAAAAACATGTCTTTCCCCTGAAAGATCCTTTCATCTCTTATCTTTTACTCTATTTTTGAACCACAGTTGGTCAAAGCCATAGATGCTAAATCTGTGGGCTGACTGTATGTATGTTAACTTTTCATTTCTGTTAAAAACATTATTTTG
This sequence comes from Eriocheir sinensis, assembly GCF_024679095.1. Taxonomy (NCBI): domain Eukaryota; kingdom Metazoa; phylum Arthropoda; class Malacostraca; order Decapoda; family Varunidae; genus Eriocheir; species Eriocheir sinensis. The sequence continues at coordinate 15,255,846 of NC_066543.1, forward strand.
GAAGTCATGATTGTTGAGATCCTACTGTAAAACATATTATTCAAACTCCACAATGGCAAGGCTTCACCATCATCTAAGCATTGAATAGTATTTTCTTGCTATTCTACTATTTGCTTATTTATAATATATAAACAAAATACGAGTAGTAACTAATTACCAACTGGTTAAGAAATACCCCCCATTAGAAATAGCTCCTATTGATTAATTTGCTGGAAGTCAAGTACAAACTCACTGTATTATCCTGGCGAGCCAACTTGGGAATGGAAACAGCGACAAACACCATCAATAAACATGTGATGATGAATTCTTCATCTGGCACCTCTGTGAGGACATAACAGGGATATATAAATCAGGTTCTGCTTGCTAAATTATGTACAGCTTAAGATTTATCTGAGGGTTAATATTAGATGACAAAGATGAGACAGTGAAGCTGGAAGGAATGGTCATATGCATTTGTTTCCCAACTTACGATGGGTTTGTGTTCTAATAAACCCATTGTGAAGTTGAAAATATCATGGAATAACATAGCCTCCCTTAAGCATGATCAGACCTATTACTATAGCCAACAGTTGGCCCAAATTAGCAAACAAATAGCCTGTGAGATGAAAAAATATTGGACAATAGACAAACTCAATATTCAGATTCTACCAAACATGTGTCGATATGGCAAGTAAAATAGAAAGACCATAAGTTAAAGCATTGTAAGTAGAGGGGCATCTGCACATCAATCTATTAATGGAAAAATGGGAGAAAATAATTTCAATATATAAGCTAAGAATGGTCAAGTGAATGTTGTTAAAAGATCAATTAACTTGATTGATTTTCATAACAAACATATACTCCATGAAGAAAATTTTGCCATGAGGATATCAAATGTAATCATACACTTAACTTTGCATAATAGCCCTAGATAATACCCACCATTTTTGTGTGACCTTAACACATTGACCAGTGCTGGATCCACATCACACGGATGTCCGGCAGCTGATGACATCTCATTGACAAGCTAAAACAGAATTGGAACATAAATAACTGGTAATGACAGTACATTTGTGAACATGGAAAAATATATTTCCTTTCTTTCTGGGGAAAAAGGTCAGTGAAATCTTCATATCCTTTTATAAGAAATCTTTTCTTGGTGAAACACAAAACAGAAGTTGCTTGTGAAGAAGCATGCTTCCACACAGTGCTGCAACATCATAAATTCTGCTGATTCAAAGCATTTACATAAAAAACAGATGGACATAACTTTAAATAATAGTAATTATTAGAAATGGATACTTTTCATTATAATGGTGAGGGAATAGAGTAAATTTCACCAACTTAAATATAAATCAAAGTCTACAATAGAAGACCTTGTTAAGGAGTCATCTAATCTCTGGAGGTAGGTAATGGTGCACATATTTATTGCACAACTGTTAATATTTAAACATAATAATAATAAAAAAATTAAAAAAAAACTTCAGAGATATTGAAACTATTGTATGCATCAATTACACCTTTTATATTGATTAGTTGCTCCCCTTGAGTTTCAAAAGAAAATACAAACAAGGTTATAATTCAACAGGAAGCAGTATATTTCCTGTTACTGTTTAGTTCAAGGTACTACAATGGACAGAAACACAGCCAAGTATCACGGCTGCTACACACTGGGTAATTAATGACATGAAGTGAATGCATTCAGTTAGTACAACATTCTTACCCAATAAATTTATCTTACCCTGTAGATTTAGGGGGTGAAGAAAATAATAAGGGATCAGAAGAGGCCACAGGAATAAAGAAAATTTTTACGGATTTGTATCCAATATACTTTATCAGGTGCAGTAAGGGAGGGCATGAAACTAAAAAGGTAGGGAATTGTACCATATAAATGAAGCCACATAAATAAACACCACATTCATTCTCGGGGGAGGCCCACTAAGAGGTGGATGTGTCCTCCATGAGCAGGAAAGAGGACTTAGGGGCTTGATGTATTTTCTATGCTTCCCTTTGTAATCCAGCCTCAATCTATCCTCTGGAGGGTAGATGTTTACAAGTCTTTACAAAACTACAAATGAGATAAAAGGAAACACTCTTGAGGGATGGGATGGTGAAAACACTCTATGTAGTATTAAGAATTACCTTCATTTCATTATCCAACTGATGGGGCAGAAGCGAGATTATTATTAAATATTTGGCCTCAGGATAAATTACTGAATGGACATTATATGCATATACAGGAGGTAAATACTTACAACAAACAGCACATAACTGTATCAGGTTATTTTCTTCACAAACCTACGGTAAATGTATTAGTATAACAAAGAGGAAGCTTTTCCCGTTAGCACTCTTATCTAAGAAGGAACAATATTAGTGAGTAAGAGGCTGCAGCATACTGAGTAGGTTACCACTTTACAGCATCATACATGAGGCCCTCTGCATGAACCAGGGGAAACACACCCTGAGGCAAAAATGGTTTTATTTCAGATTCCACTATTTTCACCCCTCTTCTCCATGCCCGTGTTGATTATATCCCCATTACTAGAATGGAAAGAAGGCTAAAAGTCTCCAGAACAAACACTGCCTTTAGATTAACAGTGAAAATAGTGGAATCCAATATAAAACCATTTTTTCCCTAATGGAGCATTCCCCTTTCTTATGCAGACAGCCTCATAGGACAGCTGATGTCTATTGCTTTCAGCTTGATGAGACATTATTGCCTGAGGAATTTTTATAAAAAATGTAATGCACAAACATCATTCATCTCATAGACTGCAACTGAGCCAATTACTCAACTAGTGAAAAAAGCAGAAATACCAAGAAAGTGATGATGTCAGTATCCCAGCAAATGCCAAAATGTACCAAACATTACCACCACCACCAGCACAACCTGCCCTTCACCACTGTCTCCCAGGCATGCTAAAATAACTCACTCTGCTAACCTGTAGCTTAATGTTCTCAATCTGCATATGACCAACCCCGCATCCCATGGAAGGAAGAGGGTATTAGTATTCTGCTGCACTCACTTCTCACTGCTCCGAGAATGGTGATATACACAGAAGCAATACAAAACTCAGATGGAGTCAGAACATACTTGGCTCATACTGTGTCAAAAGTGACACTGAGATACATCATAAGAGAACAAACAGCAATGATGCATGGAACAAATCAGTATTTTTTAGACTCATGAGCCTCATGGTTACTCCATCAAAGGATTTATTTAGCAATTCTGACTCAAAGTTGTCCCAATAAAGCTTATATTTAAGTGAAAAAAAAAAAATCTAAATATATTTGAAGAAGCTTAGTATAAGATGTGATTTTTTATTATGTACACAATATATGTTTTTTGTAGATCTAATGTGATGATAAAGTTGTATGTCTTAAGAAGCTTGGATGTGTAGGGATGTTTTATTTTTGTAGAAGAAAGCTTTATTAACTCACCTGTTATAAAGCAAGTGTTATTAAGAAGCAGAGACAGTTTTTATGTGAAACAGGGACTGCAACTAAACCTGATTTACTTGATGAAAAATACACCTTCAGAAATGCTTGTAATATATTTGCCATTTGCAAATGTATTACTTTTTAAACTTATCATGAAAAAGGTATTATGATTACATGATCCGTGTGTGACTGGAAGTGTGGTGATGACTCTGCGCATGTATTAACTTAAGTTTTATTGTAAAAATTGTGTATTTAGTGAAATTTATGCAGTCATTCATTATTCATTTATAGAAAATCACCTTCCATAGTATGTCACAGTTTAATTTTGTCAATGTTACCAAAAATTACTCAAAACATTTAGTAGCAGATTTCATGGGGTAAAACTTCCCTCAGATTAGGCAGAGGTAACCCCAGCTAGGCAGCTAAGATTATATAGCTCTGCCAGGGTTACAAGACAGCACTACCTTTCTCACCAAGCTGCTTCAGACGGGATTGAACTTGCAACCTTTTGGATGAAATCCACACACCATACCCACAATGCCACCCTTTGGACTAAATATGTACAGTCTGTTCACATCATATGTCATGGGGATGGGTGGGGTGGGGTGGGCTGGGGGAATTTGCTAAATCTTGAAGCATATGAGAAATTGATCTGTTCAAGATAAGGGGCCGCTTTCACAGTCGTTTTGTTTGTTTTGATTGTTACCGATGACGGCGATCACCAGTATAGAATTTCCACTTAAAACTGGCTGATGGGGTAGTGGCGGCTGCAGGGTTAGCCTAGCCTCGCACCTTACCACACACTCTCAACACCTCTCGCTTCCTCTGCAGCCGCCACTACCCCATAGGCTAGTTTCACATGGAAAACTATAGCGTTGATCGGCGCCATTCGTAACGATCAAAACAAACAAAACGACTGTGAAAGCGGCACAAAGTCTCTTTTCCAACAACTCACCCGGGTTTTGAATTTGTGCCCTTGAGGTGAGAGTTGGTCTCTCTAGTCTTGGGCTACAGACACCCCCCACAGCTGAAGGCCTTTAGAGTCCTTGCCCACACCTCAAGCTATAACACTAATGAAGAGGTTGGAAAAACTGAACTATTCCAATAAGGAATCATGGTGATAGGTATGGATGAGGTCTGTGAGAGCAAAAACAGGACTACAATATAATTGATTTAATGAAACACGGTTTTTAGTAAAATAATACAAAAGTATACACTCTCAGATCTTCTTTTAATTTGTGCATGTTTAGCATTTATGCACCTGAAAATTGACTTGTGAAAACTGTATTTGTTGATACGATGTAATGAAGGTTATATAATCTTCAGTAAGTTTAATAAAGGCAGACTTTTCAGTCTCTGAGTCTGAAACGGAATGTTACGATGTCACGAAGCATGAATGTAGAATAATTATCACAGAGCATGTGAAAAGAGCTGATGATTCTATGTGAACTAGTCATACCAGAAACTATTGGTGTATCGATGGCAATATAACATAAGAAACGTTTTCCAGCATTTTTATTTTATATCCTTGGATTACTATAAATGCCACTACTATGACTGTGTTGTAATGTACTATGAGAAAGTAAATGTAATATAGAAATGCAGAGACTGCACTGGTACATTTCTGAGATTTATGCCTAGATCCTGTGGAAGCCATATTCTATATTTAACACACAAAGACCTCTGAATGATGCTGTGTTAATTAGGTAAAAATGTATAAAAACTGACCATGGTATCTCCATTGGGCACATGATGCTTGAAGTCTGCTATGGATGACATGAGGTAAGGAATTCGGTTGTCAAGAACATCTGCTAATGCTTCTTGAGCCAACTGTCGGAAGCAGAGGATGACACCAATTATCTGCATTCTTGATAAGACACTATCCACCTCTGAAATAAAAATGATATAACATGTAAACTTAAAACCTCGTGGTTAATCATCAATTATATCTTAAGATCACTATGCATTGTTAATCTACAATAAAACCATATTTTTTTCCCCAGTTATCCAGCACAATAGAAACAAAAGCACCCAAGTGGGTTTTCTTTAGCAAATTTGAGAATTAGTTAGTGCCAATTACTTCCACCTTTTCTCACTGGTATTATCACCTTCAAATAAACCTGTTAAACCATATTCATGGCCATTTATTTGTCTAAAGAGAAGTTTCTTAACTGATGATCATTATTATTATTACATTTAATTTGTCTAAACTCAGTAAATGAATTCTCCATTTCTGATTCCTACAGAGTAAATGAAGCTTCAGATTGTACCTCAGTATATCAGATTTTTTACTCCCCACTTTCATTATCTCAGTAAGAAATGGGGTCAGTGATGATAATACTGGTGATGATGATGATGAGTATTTTGAATGAAGAGTGTGTGTGAAATCTTACAGAACACTATGAGAAGTGAACAACCTATTCTGCTTGAACTAATTACTTCCATTTATTACTCACGTTGCAATTTCTTGAACAATTCTTTCATCTGGTCCGGTTTATCAAAATTAGTTCTCATGGACAGCAAAACATCCTTGTTAAGCACCACCAGTTTCTGAAAACAAAGCATCAATTATCATAATCTCAAACATGAAAAAACAACTAGGTATGCAGATGTAAATGTTGTCTCTCCTTCAGTGGAGGCTTTGAAAAAAAAAAAAAAAAAAAAAAAAAAAAAAAAAAAAAAAAAGGATATATCATGTCTTTTTAGGACAAGTTTTTGTTGCCTAAAAAAGTGCTGTCACACAAAATTGTAATTTTTTAATGTAACAGCCCCTGACGGAGCATCATTTTCTTGAGTGCATGTATACAAAAAGAGAGTATGTCATGGTTCAAGTGATTTCAATACCATAACAGATTGAAAGTGGATGTATACAATGGATCATGCTATAGTTCAAGATTTAAATAACATGTTAACTTTGACTGACAACTATGGCTACAGTGCACCTTCCTCCATGTCATGCTTTCTTGGGACTAGACCCCTTAGGGCCGCTTTCACAGTCGTTTTGTTTTGATCGTTACCAATGGCGATGACCGACACTTTAGAATTTCCACTTAAAACTGGCCGATGGCTGCGGCGTTAGCCTAGCCCCGCACCTTGGCACACACTCTCAACACCTCTTGCTTCCTCTGCAGCCGCCACTACCCCATAGGCCAGTTTCACGTGGAAAACTATAGCATCGATCGGCGCCATTGGTAACGTTCAAAACAAACAAAACGACTGTGAAAGCGGCCCTTACTCTCTGTAGCAAAGGGATAAAGGTGATAATAACAATAAATGCAGTGACAAAGGTGATAATCTGATGGGTATAAAGGTAATAAAAACATCTGTTGGGTTGAATATAAGTACTGGCTGGAAAGGAGGAGAGACTGATAGAAAAGGTTGTTGAAATATCTGATGGTTTTGTGTACCAAGCATACTCCAAATTACCTTCAACTCCTGAACTTGATTTGCAATATGCCACATCAAGTTTTCATTGAGAGCCTTCATTCCATAAGGCCCTATTAACTCTGCCAGTGCCCTCAGCTCATTGATGTCTGAGAACTCTTCAGCAGGAAAAGGCTGGGCACCTTCTGCAGTCAGTGAAACAAAGGCACGCTGGTTCTTGGAGAAGACGATGTGGCCAGCACTGACCCGGCGAAGGAGGACTTCCGAATACCTGTTGAAGAAAACACATTAGAAAATCATTACTGTCTATTACTATTTTCATCTTTAAGAAGTCACATACAAAGATTATATTAGTCAGTAAGTAGCCCACCATGTGTTGTAGTGTGCCGTGATTGTCTTCTCTCCATGGCTGTCCTGGAGCTGAGTCTGTTGTAGGAGCACATTGTTGAACACCCTTGTGATGTCTATGTGCACTGGGGAGACAGGATGAGAGGATGCTTTTAAAGAATTATCATTGTATCTTTCACAAAAGGCACTCCAATAAATTCAGAATATCCAACAGTAAAATGGTGCATTCTCTATGTGTATGATTCAAGTCCTGGAATTAAAAAAACTATTTCTTTGTATGTGACTAGACAGTTTATATAGATTTTGTCCTTCACTGCATAACTTAACTCTATAAAAGCTTTACAAAATAAGATGAATGACACAGAATAACTGTCATAATCAAAAGGAAAGGAGAGGAATGCAGGAATTAAAAAGTTGAGATTATCTTGTCTCATGTTATTCAAAAGAGATGTAATTCTTTGGAAAATGGTGAATTGCCATCATAGAAATTATTATCATTTTCACAAAGTAAATTTTCCAAATAGGCTGTGATTGAAAAAATATATAAATAATTGTGTTCCTCCATGGTGCAGTGGTTAGCATGCTGAGCTATGAATCTGAGGGCCCAGGTTTAATCTTGGTTGGGGCAGTTGATGCACAGCCCACCTGGCTATTCATTCTCCCTTTTGGGTTGGTTGATAAATAGGCATAAGGGGAAACCTGGAGAAAGTAAACTGTGGTAACTCAGATGTAGAACTTGCCCTATGTCCTGGGGGTTTAGACTCAGGGTTTAAAGAGACAGAGAGGAGCATCAATGTAATACACAGCTTTGTGTATACTCCACTTTACCTTTATAAAGATTAAGTTTGGGGAAAATGCTATAATTGCACAGTGATTATCTCCATCTCACTGTTTCTTGGACCTGTGGTAGGTAAGAACCCATTACCATGGGACAAAAGGTATGTATGACATCTGGGTTACCATAGTTTACATTCCTCAGGTACTCATTTATTGACCAGCCTGAAAGGGAAGGTCAATAGCAGGGTGGGATATGCACCTATTACCCAGGCTGGGATTCACAGCTCGACATACTTGACTATACAATGGAGGTGCATTCTACCTTTACAGAAAAATATATAATCCTTAAATTATATTACACACTAGCTTATGAAGCATAAAAATAACCCTGCATGTGATTACCTACCATAATACTCAACAGTCTGCAGAACACTCATGTATGTCTTGACACTGGCCAGCAATTCTGAAGGCTTGGCAATCTCATTGGTCTCGGGGTTATGCATGACCATGCCCACCAAGGCCCGCGAGAATCTAATGCAAAGGTACACATGCATTAGTCTCCTGCCAGATTTATCCAATTGTATAGAATTAAGTCCAACCAACTGTTCTTGCACAATCTAATACTGAAGAACAAATGCATCTCTACATTTATGTAAATAAACATTACCTTTGTTCCAAGTGCTGGTAAAGATACTCTCGGGGAGCAAAGGTGTATTCCCACACTTGAACTTGGCTGCAGTAATTGATGGCAAAGCACAGTTCTGTCAGTGCCATGTGAAGTTTATCCATCCTGAAATATTTTGCAGTAGTTAATAAAAAAACTAGTATGATTATTATATTCTTACAGCTGTAATAACTCCTCTGAACAAGTCCAAGTTGAGTATTACACCAACAAAAAGCAATCAGTCCAAAAAGCAAATGTATATATATTTCTATACAGTAGGACTCCAGTTTAACACAACACAAACACTACCATAGATAATCATACCAAATCAATTTTGTTCTAAATTGAGGTGCTTATTCATTTGAATTTATTAATGAGTTATTAATTTATTGGTTTGGTATTCTTAAACTACCTGAAATTGGAAAAGCCTAAAGCTGTATGTCTCACTGAGACCAAGCTGGGTGGTGATACTGATGACAGGGTACTGAGATATAGTTATGATAAAACATTTGGAGAGAGGATTGAGATATTAGAGTTGGCTGAGGAGTAATGAGTTGACTTGCACAGGAATCTGCAAACAAAGTATTGAGTTTGGTGACACTGTGACCGAAGTACTGGCACTAAAGATATGATAACATTGATTAAGCATTAGTTCATACTGTCATAATGGTACAGTAGGAGAGATATTTTCCACTCATACAAAACTAGAGTACATGTAGTGCAATTGCTCTGTTCAAGTTTGCATTCTGTGTAATGAAATGTTGAACTTCATTATTCTAATTTCCATTAATTGGTAGAGCAATCAATTTTGCTTTATCTAACTATAAGAACAGTTCTGTTTTCTGGTTCTCGACAACTAGACTTTGAAATTTCTAGGTTACAGATGATTTTGTGTGAAGCGTCACTTACGTGGTGAGCTCCTCTCTCGTCTTCCTGTGACTCTCATAGCCTGGCCGTCCTTCCGTGGTGTCTTCCTTCTTTTTCTTCTTTTCTTTCTTCTTTTGTTCAAGAAGTGAGACTGTGTGTTTGGGGAGAAGCTGAAAACAATGTTAAAATTATCAAAGGAATGCTCAATACTGCTTTCTCTTCATCCCCAGAGGCATCATACTTCAAGGAGGAGGAAAATTATGCATTACTAGATGTTGATGCATCTAGTTATAGTGTATGCATGAGTACTTGCACGTTCAAAACGCTGTACAAAAATTATGTTCTCCCTCAGAACTTGATCTCTCTTAAATTTTTTTGTTTTTTGTGTGTGAGTTGCCCCATGAGCAGCAGCATCACTAAAAATATCATTTATACACCCTAAGACTGGGGAGGCAGTGGCTGAGTGGTCAGCATGCAGGTGTTGGACATTGGAAAATAGAAATAGCTTAGATGCTTACCTTGTCTGATAATATGCATTGTTCATCACATATTGCCGTTATGATGTTCTTAGCCTCTTTGGCCATTTCCTCAAGAAACATGTTGACCACAGACAGGCTCCTCTCTCGGATGTGATACCGCTGCAAGCAATGACCATTGGTTGTCAAGGGGAAAGTTACAAGGCTTAACTTAAAATCAAATATGAGTCAATAAATCTATGTATATTTGTATTAAGATTATAAGTTTTCCTTTATGCTTATTAGGTTTGTAATATTAAGAGAAAGATTGTCAGCTAGCTTACACTGAACCATGGAGGTAGAATTGGTGGAGTCGACACGGCCTGCTAATCCCATTCATTGAGGTGAAGCCGACGAACTGTCACATTGACGGCCAGAAGATGGGGGATACCTGGCCTGGGTGAGAACTCACAGCCATGGCTCACGGCCACTACCTCCAGACCCTGTCTCATCCATTACCGTTCATTTATTGATGTGGTATATATTTCATAAATACCATTTATTTTACCAAGATATATTTGTAAAACTTAACAACTTGAAAACCTCACCTCCATGACCTAAAAAAGAACTTAGCGACAGCTTTATCTGAATTAAAAGTTAGTACTACGATCAATTCATACAGCGGCGGAAATCAAGGCCTTGAAGGCCTCTCGTAGGCCTTGCAAAAATCCAGTTTGGCGAGCCTGGCCGAGCCCATTAAGAGGGAGCCTAACCTGACAACACCTGACACCTGGCAGGTGTCCACAACAGTGTGGCCGTAAATATGACAGCTCAGCGGATTCACTCTTTAGGGCTGATGTCAACTCCACCAATTCTACCTCCATGCACTGAACCAATCAAAGAATTATTACACATTCATTGCAGTATAAGGTAATAATAATGATACTTTTTGTGAAAACCACCTACCTCCTCTGGGCAGATTTCATGTGTGCAGGCTTGCATGTGTGAGCATATCAATGGGAAGGCGATAATGTACCGATTCTGACCAGGAAATTCTAAGCACATGTGAAAATTCTCCTCAAACTGCTTGCTGAAAAAGCTGTAAAAGAAAGAACAAAACCATTGCTTTTCCTGAAAAAAAAAAATCAATGTGCTCTTTTTTCAAAACATGCTCTTTAGAGATTGTGAAGGTTTTCTAAGGTACAACAGCTACGTACCAAAAAATTGAAAGATCTGATGTTTCAATCAACATTTCATCGAGGTAGTCCACCATCTTGGTGCGAAATATGATCTGGTTGATGAGCGATGGCAACTCCCGCTTCTCCATGAGGTTTAGGCCTGGCCGGTTGGAAGTGGAGTATGCCTGCAGTCTGAACCAGTCAAGCCGGATGCCACGGAAATCAAAGGGAGTGCCTTCCTCTACTGTATGTGAATTGAAGAGATTGTGAGGAAAAACTGTATTAGACACAATAAGGGGTGGTTACTGATAGAAACATCTTTTACATGTAATTTATGAAATCCTTGAAAACAAAACATTTTGTGTAAATATGCTATAAAATATTTATTTCTAAATAACATACCGGTATGTTCTTATAAAAAAAAAATCAATATAAAAAAATGCCCCTAATATATTTCAAGTAGCTAAATAAAAATCTGGAGGAGGAATGAGAGTGCATGGTGTTACGCTGAGCTAAATGTAACAGACAGCGAAATAAGATCACCTGCAACATAAATGAAACTCTTGAGTAAGCGTAAACAGAAAATAGACAGACATAAAATTAATAAAGTGACACTATCATGTTTAATAACTTAAATTTACAGGAAAATATAATGTGAGAAAGTTCAGACCTCTGGATATGAAATACCTGAAAAAGGGGCATTTTCTGGCGAGACTACACATAACACAAGTAGGATTTAACACCCACCTCCTGCACATTTGACAAGCATGTACACTGCACAGGTTTGGTAATAAAAGTGTTTAGCTTGCTCTTAAGAAACTAGTCTATCTACTCTAAGAGGTTGCAGACTTCACCTTGTTTGACAGACAAGTTTCCAATTTCATTGCACATTGATGACAAAATTATTGATTCTTCTTCTGGTAATCCTTGTAGTTCCTGTATCAGCTGGTTGAGAGCAATAGCATCATAACCACACAGGTATTGAGTGTAATAGCGTTGTAATACCTGCAAAAGTGAAGATCATTTATGCAACTGAAGTAGATAGCATCAAATAATAATGCGCTTCCCACTGATATACTGACTCTATAGTGCATAACTGCTGTTCATCAATAGTTTGGTTGATAATAAAGAATAAAAAGCTTGACTCCATTCCTTCACTATCACCAAGCTTACCTGAGAGTACTTTTTGATCAGGGCTCTGATTTCCTCCATATGGAAAAGCAACTCTGGCAATTGACGGTCAACAAGGTCATCTGCATTTTTTCCCTTCACTTTGTGCAGTGGGGGGTTTTCATGGTGACGAAGGAGCCACAAAACCTGCAATACACATTACTGTAATGATCTATCTTATGAAGAAATGCAAACTATCAAAGTATACAGGTTCAAAAGTCACTCTAGCATATGTTACCATTTCTTGTTATCTTCTACAATGACATAAGTGCAAGTAATTTGTATAAAGTCACACATCAAAAGATAAGTTAAAGAAAATACTAACTTCATCCCTGGAAAAGCTGAGGCCCATAAAGACAAAGAGAGCTTTGGGCCCCAGCAGTCCTGGCTGGTCTGTAAGGATGAGGGCCAGCTCTTTCATGGCAGTGCGGAGGTACTTACGCCGCTCACGGTGCATCAGTGGCCTGTTCAACAACGCGGGTCATGAGGACGATGACAAGGAAACTTAATACAACCCTCCCAAATTTATGTTTCAGCTCATTACTGGTGGAGCAGAGGAAGAGTTATATAAAGATCTTGACCAAGTAATAACTTGACAAAAAATAGGGTTTGAATATCACTATTTTCTTGATATTTGGATGACTCTTTTTACAGCTTTCCTTGCTTAAAATTGGTGAAGTTTATGAGAAGAACATGAAAACTTACGCATGTGTAACAGCTTGGGAGTAACTCTCTTTTACGTCCGACACTCTTTTACTTAGTTCCTTCTTGGTCTCGAGGAATGACTGGACGTAAGAATGTGGATGTAAAACTTCATCTCTGCAAAATATCCATTAATTCAGGCTGAGTGCTATGTAAGAAATATGTTCTCTTTTACTAGTCAATCACAAATTCTTGTTTTATCAAAATTTCTAAATTTTTCAAAATCACCATAACCCCATTTCTAATGCAGACAAAATGGGTGCTTGACAGGTCTTAAACTAAAATAATATTTATAGTTATATGAGAAAAAACTACCAAGTAAAATTAACTAAACCAAATTAATGCACCATTCACAGATATTCAGCATACACCTACAATAACCTATAAGAACTTATGTAAAATATTAAAAAATATAATAATGATAATAATAATAATAATAATAATAATAATAATAATAATAAAGATAATAATAATAATAATAATAATAATAATAATAATAATAATATGGTTGGGATATTATCAACCTGTCCTACTTTGGCCAATACTACTACTACTAATAATAATAATAATAATAAAAAAGTTTAGGTTTATATATTTTTCCTATGAAGATTTTCCACATCAGCTTATTACCTATTACTCTCTTGAATTCATTTATTGATTTCCTTCACACTATTCTCCACTTTTTTTGCCTTTATACAAAATAATTAAATTCAAGCTCCTTACCTGAAGAGAGTAATGGCCCAGCCAGTCTGCAGTGCCTGTGTCCAGCAGTCAAGGGCCTGGGGCTTCTGCAGGGTTTGTGGTATGAGCATATAGCCAAGGATGATCCATCGCTCCATCGCGTCCAGTGACAGGTACTCGCATGGCAGCACATCAGTCTGCGCTGGATTCAATAGCTGATTGGAATTGCTCACGAGGCTCAGCATTTGTGCAGCTCTGTTAGGAATAACAGTATTGCTGTCAATTTAGTGGTTCATCAAATGATCTGATGTAAAATAATATACCTTACCCTATCCTACTGTCTGTCAGTTTGCCTCTGCCACCAGATGGCTCATGCAACACATTATAGCAACATAGATACTTTACTCTGGCAGCCTCACAATAGTACACAAATACTTTTTTTGCAGTACTTCATATTGCCTTCAATGATGTGTTTGCTTCTAATGTATAAAATCCAAACAAATACACAGTTGAAGAGGAATTCTTTTTTAAGTAATAAAAATCAGTCATCCATCCTGTGTTTGGTTATGGTGCTTGCTATATTCAAGGGAAACAGCGACATGGCTCAAAGCGCCAAAATGCACTTCACCTTCCATTATAGTCAGAAACTACAAACAATATACAACAGGACTTTGATTTAACATGAATTAACTTATGATTATATATTTTGCATGAGGACCATAATTTGGGACACATTATTGTTGCTCAAAGCATATATCTTATATTCAGATCAAATCAAATTTGCTGCATAGAGAGCTAAGCCTGAATAAGGCTTCAGTTCAGAAGTCAAAAGGGACCAAGAAGCTGATGTAGCCAATCAATGGCTGGGCTATGCTTGTCCTTGGCCAGGCAAGTACCAGGAGGGACTCAAGTCTTCTGCCTACTACACTGCTGTGAGTGAATCCATGATATTGAGTATTCTACATTTCAATGCTTGTTTCTCAGTTATTAGTTTGATTAATATGCTTCACTGCCTAGTGGAGTGATTCAATATTATACAGCTAATTTGCATAATTCTAAACACAAAATATTCAAGTAGAATCTAAAATGTGTCCCAAAAATTAGGGTTTTATGCTAAATAAATAGTCTGAATCAAATCAGTGTTAAATTAATATTCCACAGTACTTGTAACTCCATCTCACCTCCACTGTTCGGCTCGCAAGTTTCTGCGGCCATAAAGCACCCACAAGGAGCTCAGTGCCACAGAAAGCAGTTTGGCATGGGGGTTGAACTCTTCATTCAGTTTCTTCAAGGGTGTTTCATAGTCCATGATCATTTGGCCAAGGCGTGGAAAACTTGGATCCCTGAAAGGACAAATACTTATCACTTAGTCTTATCATTATAAAAAGGTTATGTCCTATTGAAAACTCTAAAAACTATAAACTATAAAAAAATTGATTTTCTTACCCTTGGTTGTTAACCATTTCATGGGCAGCATTGAAGAGCCCTAAGACAGCCTTGCGGTCCTCCACACGAGACAACAGAATCATGAGAGTCACGTAGTTGGTCACCAGGTCCAGGTAGCCTTTGGTCAACTCAAAGCTCACATTCTACAAAGAAGCATAAACAACAGACTGCATTACCAGACGTGACAGCCTTGAATATAACAGACTTTACTACACTTAATAAGTTACAGATTAGACAGTAACACCATGTGGTGAGGTAAAGCTGTTAGTTATGTGCATAACTTGACCCTTTGACTACGGGTGTAATTATACAATACATCAGCAGCCTTGGTCATGGCTACCCATGTAGTTATATACCAACAGCCATTTCCTGTTGGAATACTTCAGTGAAGGTAGCAAATGGTGAAATTGTGCATTTTCTTGTGAGATTAACGAAAAAAATAATGTACTCACAATATCCAGTGACTCTGACATCCCAAGGGCATCCATTATGGTGAGGAGCTCTGAGATGTGATCCTTCAAGTCAAGGAGGTCCACAAAGGTGTAGTAATAAAGTGACAGGGACTTCATGATGTCTGTCCGGACACTGGTCAGTGCCTGGAGCTGCAAAATTAAATCCATCTTCAGTAAAAGCCAATCAATCACAGGCATAATATTGGAGGATGGTTGTAAACTATCTTAAAGAAATAGATGCTTGATGAATTAAGAGGAACAGAGTATGGACATGGGAAGGTGAAGACTTCTGGTACCGGTACGTCTACTTCCTTGAGAAAACTGTTGGTAACAACTGTGAGTCAGTCAGTGAGAGTAACATAAGACATAGACTAACATAAAAAAATAGGCAGATAAATAAAAGTGATACAAAATAGATATGCTTACTGATTTGCTGTCTATGTTTGGGAACTTTCTGATGATGTGCTTGATGCATGACTCCAAACTTTTGTCGGAGAGAAATGCAGGTTTGGATTTGGCATCCCCACATGCCTGAAAAACGTGACAGCTGTTAAAGCATGGAAATTCATCAAGTGGAGCCTCAGTGTCATTATTCAAATCTCTGTCAAAGGCCATCTCCTATGAATTTCTTTTTCAACAATGAGATCTAGTTCCAAAAATACAGGTATTAACTGGAAATCCATCAAGAAAAATATACAACAATCAAACAAAACCCATCTGTTTCTGAAGCGACAAAGTATATATATATATATATATATATATATATATATATATATATATATATATATATATATATATATATATATATATAGATATATATATATATATATGCCTATAAGGCCTATGAGGGGTGATTATGGGGGAGGGTAGCATACTAATTTTTAGACTGCATATTTCTGGACAAAATGACACTTTTTATTAAGGATAGTAATTTTTTCTAGAAATAACTAAATGATTGACTTTTTAATGCCCGAGGTGTACCCGCCGCTGCCCCGCTCCCACCCATTACCATAGGGCTGCGTAGTGGACCCATCCCTGCTGCTGCCTTGTCCTGTCCTGCGCTGCATATTTCCGCCCACACTGCATTCCATATAAATTTAAACTAACAAGACCTAAACTAACGTAACCTACCTAATGAGGCCCCCCTACACCCCTTAATGAGGGGGCTTTGCCTTCATGACCCTCCTAACAGGGGGGCTTTGCCCCCCTCGGCCCCCCTTCTGTTTTTGGTAAATTTCTAGATTAGCACCTGTGGGACACTGGTGGACAAAACTATTTTTTCTGGTAGTTTTCAGTGTGCTATGAAGTACTCTGCTAACTTTTTAAGTTGCAAGAAAAGATATATGAAGAGCTACTGATGTTTCATAAAGTAGGTAATGAGATACTGGCACGGTACTAAAACGAATCTTAACCCTAACCTCTAACCCCCTTGACACCCCTTCTAGCCAATGGGGGCTGCGCCCCCCCTGGACCCCTCCACGTGTATGATGCGCTGGTAGAACTAGAGAAGTACAACAGTTTCCTTCCTTCCCTCTCACACTACCATGGCGGTCGTGACTTTTTTTTTATTTTATTTTTTTTACGTTGTTGCCTAATGCGCCGGTAGGCATCTTCCCGGTGGGGCCTGATGATCGGCCCAAGGCTTCTTCCAGGTGGGGCCTGATGGTCGGCCCAGCCCGTTCTGGCGCAGGCGAGTGTTTATAGTGGCGCCATCTTGCATTGGCTCATGCTGCCCCCCGGAACTTGTTCTTGATTAAGCAGGCGGCTTCCTCTAGAGTCCGGGTTGATGGGCGGTCTTCAGGACAGCATGTGGGTAGTTTTA
Source organism: Eriocheir sinensis (assembly GCF_024679095.1). Lineage (NCBI taxonomy): Eukaryota > Metazoa > Arthropoda > Malacostraca > Decapoda > Varunidae > Eriocheir > Eriocheir sinensis. The sequence goes on from NC_066543.1 coordinate 15,273,212, forward strand.
AGCCACTCGGCGGTGATTGAAAAATCCGAGTGGTAGCGTGGGGATTCGAACCTGCGTCGTCCATCACGCGGTGAATGTGGGCCCAGTACGCTACCAGTTCGGCCACCGCCTACCCACTGACGTATATATTTATGAAAAAAATTATATCTCGAAAAAGAGTGATTTGCGACGGCACAGCAATATGGCAATGTTGTTGTATGGACCCTAAACCCTTCATAGAGTCCCAAGGCATTCGTGGCTGTGAGACGGGTGCCAATCTAGAATAATACCCTATTTTCCATGCCATTTGTCACCGCACTGCATTCAGGGACCTAAAAAGAATCCACATTGTAAGTATTAACATTGCAAGAGGTGGCGACCCTCCATCCCCCCAATGCACCCCGACAGCACCCCAGTGACAGGCCGCGGCGCCGCCCCTCCCACCACCCCGTGACAGGAAGTGCCCCGCCCGCCGCCCCCAGGCCTGCCCCGCCCACCTTCTTTATGTTGTATATCCTGGTGAGTATGCCGGTGCACCTGTCATTCAGTATGCTCAGCTTCTCGGCAATTTTCTGCTGCGTGGGGGACAGTGAGCGAGACATCCTTTCCGCCGCCCCTCGCCGCACACACATCCGGGAAACGCAAACACGAAGATCTTAACGAGAACTAGAATTTTTAAGGTTGGGAGACTACTTTCCCGCATCAAAATAGTTCCCTAAGCTATCCAAAACATGTGTAGTTATTTAGTGATGAGTTATTTATAAGATTCACCCCACAGAAAGCTATTGATGAAGTGAGAAATGCTATCATCATTGCGTATCTCTTTTAAGGTTCTGGATGTCTTTCTCGCATTAAAATGATTACCTAAGTCATTACAAAAAAATATGTAGTTGTTTAAGGTTTTGTTTTGTGATGGATTATTATCAGATTCAGCCAGAAAGTTATTTATGGCGTGAGAAATTCAACCACCATTGCCTGTGTCCGAAGGCGTTTCAGTGACATTGGATTAAGAATTTCCCTGATATACCGTCTCATTCAGTACAGCAATGGGAGGCATGAATACGCTCATTTCTTAGTGATATTCTTTGTTTATTTAATGGTATGGCTTAATATTTTTCATCTTAGACTCTGCCACGCAAATATATAATGATCTCAGCCACACAGGTTCCGGACGCCATATGTCAGCTGGAGGGGGACGGTCTGCCACGTCTAGGCCACACAGGGGTCAGTATTTATGCGTTTTTCTCTGCTGTTTGATTATTTTACATTTCTTTGAGGTGACATGTGTGAGCCTCAAGGGATGTAGCTTTGACATGACGGATAAGTAACTGGTTGTGGTGTCTGGGAGGGACATGGCGGGAAGAATAAGGTTGCACTCTCCACTCTGAGGCAGGTGTTGTTTGGGGCCTCCCTCACCCTATAACAGTGCCCCTATTACAGTGTCCTCTACTACAGTGCCCCTATTAGTGTCCCCATTACAGTGTCCTCTACTACAGTGCCCCCATAAGTGTCCCTATTACAGTGTCCCTATAACAGTTTCCCTATCACAGTGTCCCTATAAGTGTCTTTATAAGTGTCCCTACCAATCATGGCTATTAAGTAGTGTCTGTACTCAACGATAAATTGTGTGTGATGGATGTTCAGTGTGTGGGAAATAATCGTTGGATATTTAATTGTGATACTATTATGAAAATATTAGACATGAAAACTGAACTAATGGTTATATGTGATATTATTCGTGAAAGAAATTAAGACACTCACTCGCTCACTATGATGTTTGAGAATAAGTGCATTGAAGACTATTATTGAGGCTAATGTTGTAATTGTTGACGGCCCTTGAGAGCGCTGCATCAGTGGCAGAGCAGGGCCTGAAACCTCATCAACGGTAAATGGTAACAGTGGTCAAATAGAGCAGCACCCAGGAAATCCCTGGGTCCATTTTTGAAAGCACCAAGGTTAGGTTCTTCTGCCAAATGAGTAGGAAGAGCATTCCAAAGTGAAACCACACGGACAGAAAAGAATCTACATCTGGCTTCACACGAGCTTTGGGAAACAAATATCTTGTAACAGTGTCCTCTTGTACCCATGTTAGGAGCCATAGTATATACATCAGAAGGAGATAGAGCAAACATACCATTAAAAATCTTCCAGCATATAAGAAGATCAGCACGCAAGAGTTTTCCCTTGACTGAGAAGAAATTGAGAAACTTCAGACGCTGATCTTAAGGGACATCATCAAGACCCGAGACTTGTTTAGTCCACCTTCGTTGAACAGATTCCTGGAGTGACAAGTCAGTGACATAGCCTGTGTTCCAAACTCCAGAAGTATGTGAGTGGTAAGCAACTTGGTCATAAAACTTGCCAACCGACGCAAGGTGGACTTCAGCAGGTTGTTAGACAGTCCTGCAGCCTTGCTAACTATTGATCGAATGTGATTATGGAACCTCAATGTTTGGTGTATGATTATACCCAAGTCAACAGCTTCTGAACTGAAACTAATGTTTCCCTTTGATTGAACATAGACCTAGATTGTGTATATGTCGAAGATTTGGACCAAAAGATATAATCTTAGTTTTGTCAGCATAGTGTCCCTAACTTGGTAGCTGCGAAGCTTATGTTTCTTAACGATGGAACACATTATTTTTTTATATTTTTTTTACGGTAACACATTCGTGGTCACTATTTTGTACCAATTTTTTGGACAATGAAAAAACAATACTTACAGTTCCTTTTATTAAATTTGTAAGACACCACCTGAAAATTTAATCTTTCAACTATAGTCTGAAAGAAAAAAAAAAATTTTTTTGTGGGTAACTAAAAAAAAAAAAAAGGTATTTTTTTTCTAGAAAACTTTAAATTTAAGACTCTAGGTATAATTAGGAGATGTCCATTGACCAGTAGGCAGCGGGGTGTGTGTGGGGGGCAGCACCGTGACCTGCAGCCTCCTAGCAGCACAACATCTTGTTGGTGGAACTGTCAAAGGGAACACATTCATTGACACTATTGTGCTAAAACCTTCATTATCTGACAAACAAAGTAAAAGAGCACGTACCAATCACCTTCCACCAAAACAGCACATCATTTTAGGAAGGTATAGGGGGCCCCACCTGTTTAGCCTGCATAGGGCGCATGTGCCACACGCGTAAAGTTGGGGTGGGTCACAATCGTGTCCTCGAATGTGTTCCAGGGTTAAAGGCTCCTCTAAGCAAATTAATGAGAAAAAAAAAATCTTCACTCACGCAAATCATCATATAATAAATATCAACGCATTTGTGATTGGTTTATACATCCTCTATTTTTTGGGGGTTATGTCCAGCAAAAAATTTGGCCCGTCGCTGGTACGCAGTAAAGCCACAAATTTGGCCCGTTGCTGCTGCCGGGCTAAGCTACAAAAGGAGGATCAGGGGGGTTCACAGGTGGGGGATGTAGGCGCCTTAATAATGTGACCCAGCTGACACGAGGGTTACTGGTCATGGGGTCAGATTCGTCAAGCCACTTATGATGTCATTGGTAAGTCTTCTGGTAACTTCTTCCACTTTGAATGCTCTTGATATTTATGCAGCCCCAATGGCAATGAACGAAGTGATGGCCTGGCCTGCAATGTTGCTTTCCATGAGATGAGACCCATACTTAATTCGTGGACTGTGAGATGTGCTTTGGCCTGTTGACTGTGTTGAGTGTCAGGCTGCAAGCAACAACTTAAAAAAAAAAGTTTTTGCTAAAGCAGGCATAAATCAACCTTGTTATCACATAGGGGAACCTATCATCCCTCTATCTCGTTGTGCTTATCTTCAGTAAGATTCTGAGCAGTTTGGGCGACAAGTGAAGCATTAACTCCTAACATCCACGTTCCCTTTCCTTCTACCAGTCATGGTGTGGCTAAGTAAAAAATACACTATTGGAGAAACTGTCTGGAAAACATGAGCTCATTCAAAGTGTAGAAACTAGAAAGTGATATATATGGTACTGAAGATGAAATACCATGAAAAAAGTGTACAGGGAGAGTTTAAGAGAGGGAAAGGTTGAAGCATCCCATTTCCTGCACAGTAAAACCATCTTCCTATGAGTCCATGGCCAGCCTCGCCATCACCACCCCACCACAACCAAATCATGTTCTGCCAAGGATACATACTGATGATCATTCACCATCGTCTGATGATGGTGACCCTGAATGAATGAAGGAAGATATTGGCAGTGAGGCATCATAGTTCTTCAAATGAGAAGGATGGTCAGATGGTGGGGAAATGAAGAAGCTGTTGAGCTGATAAAACTTAACTTCATCACCACATACATACTGTTACAAAATCAGATGTTACCACACTTGTCCTAAAATGCAAATGTAATCGAATATATAATTCTACAATCAATAGATATTGTATTACATGCCTCTGTGGTGCTGTGGTCAGCATCCCTAACTATGAATCTGTGGATCTGGGTTCAAATCCTTGTCAGGGTAGTTGGCGTGCAGCCCACCCAGCTGTTCATCCTCTCTTTTGGGATGGTCGATTAATGGGTACTTTGGGAAACCTGGGGAAGATAAACTGTGATAACCTGGATGTTACACTGGCCCTGTGTTTGATTAATGGGTCCTTCCCACCACAGGCTCAAAGGATTTATGGTATGGATATGAGCACCGTTGCCATGCACAGCTATAGCGTATGCTCCCAACTTAATGTTTACCTTATTATAGTGTACATGTACATACCCAGTCTGGTCATACTGCCAGCTGGTGGGGATTTCATGTCAAAACAGTGAAAAAGGAAACAAAACATTTAATGGTCATATAATTGGGGTTTCCTGTATAGAGATTTTGTTTTGATGTATATTGACACTGATTTTTTTATACCATGTATGCAAAAAAGTGATAAGGTTTTCTTTGAGTTCAAATATTGTGAAACAATTATTTGTTAGCTGTGTTTCAAAGTTCTCTGAAGTAAGTGTATCACGATGTATCATCACTTTTTTGCTAGCTTACCTGAAACTTTTGTTGAATAAATAGTTATCACTTTCAGAGAGCTTAGAAAACAGTGGCTAACAGATTTTGTCTTTCCTTGCAGATGACAAGTGACCTTCATGTTCTCTGGATGTCTGTAGCACACAATGGCTGTTAAGGTACAAGCTGTCATAGCTGCATGGAAAGATTTTGGCCTTGCTGAGGTACAAAGATCTCTAGATGAAAATGCCTCTGAACTTGCTGCCCGCCAAGATGAATCTGAAGAATCACGTAAGAAATTGGTGGAACTGTCAAGAGAATTCAAGAAAAATACACCAGAGGATGTGCGGAAGCAGGTTGCACCACTACTGAAAAGCTTCCAGTTAGAAATAGACAACTTAAATAAGAGGAGTAAATTTGTAGAAACTTCATTTCTAAATGTATACAAGAAAGTCATTGACATTAATGACCCACTGCCAACGTTAGAGTACTGTGTTGGTCTGGAAAAGAAGGTAGGGCGTCTTACAGACCTGGAAATAGAGAACAAGAACCTGAAAGAAACTTTACGTGATTATAATGAAGAATTCAAAGAAGTCCGGAACCAGGATGTAACAATAAAAAACCTAAGAGAGAAAATAAAGAATTATGAGGACATGATGGATGAAACCGTCACGTCCAAGGTCAAGGACTTTGAGAAAGAGTTATCTCAGCAGTATACAGAGAAAGAGAGATTGCTTCGTGAGACACAAGAGTCAGTCATGAGGAGGCTACAGGAAGCTGAGGCAAGAGTTCAAACCCTGCAATCCACTCTTGATGTCACTCAGTCAGAACTGTTCGAACTGAAGAGCAAGTCAGATGAATCCACCTTTGCAAAATCTGAAGAAACTGATATTTTGATGAATGACCTGGAGCGAGCCAACCAAAGGGCTGTGACTGCTGAAAGGGAGATGACAAGAGTACAAGAGGAACTCCTAGCTCTGATGTCTTCCCGCAGTACTGAGGTACCTGGTGCAGCCTCAGCTGTGGGGGATGTGGAACCATCAGCAGATTTCCTTGCCAGGTCCTCATTGGAGATTGAATTGGCATCCAAAGAAAAAGAAATAGCTCAGCTTGTAGAGGATCTCAAACAAGTACAGCAGTGTCTTAGTGATTTGACATACAAATCCTCTCAGGAGGTTGCACAGTTTCAGAGAAAAAGAGATGAAGATATGCAGAAGATAGAGAAACTGGAAGCACAAATTTTAAGGCAAAAAGATTATGAGGAAATAAAGAGAGAGCTTAATATTATGAAATCTGTAGAGTTTGGTGGATCTTGCACAGACGTACATGAGGAAAGTACTCAGGACTCACCATCATCCCCCAAATCCTTAGAGGTGCTTCTTTTAGAGAAAACTAAAACTCTGCAGAATGAAAACATGTTACTGAGGCAGTCCAATGCAACGATGACAAAGAGAGTGACAGAAGCTGAGCAGGAGCTTACAGACCTTCGTACCCTTGTCACAGAACAGAAAGGTTTAATATTCAACTTAGAATCAGATTTGTCTTCTGTTCAGTCATTTTCTACCATCTGCCGAGGAGAAGGTGAAGGATCATCCATGCCAGAGATTGTTGCAGAGGCTGTCAGGGCCTCCAGCAGCTGCACTCCTCCACTTGTGACCACAACATCCAACACACAGCCACCCACCCCCACACCTGGAGGCATTTCTCCGGATTTACCCTCTGCAGCAGAGTCTCTTTTGCCAATTGTTTCTGCTCAGCGCGAACGCTTCAGACAGCGCAATGAAGAGTTAGAAGGAGAACTTACTGGAAAAAGCCAGCAGGTGATTCTCCTACAAAATGAATTGGATGCCCTCAGAGCTGACAATTTAAAATTATATGAAAAGATTAAATTCCTACAGTCCTACCAAGGAAGGCAGCCCAAGGAGGATACTGCAGCTGAATCTCGATATAGCAGCCAGTATGAGGAGGCCCTTGACCCCTTCTCATCTTTTTCAAGAAAAGAAAAACTACGACGCTATTCAGCTCTCAGTCCCTTTGAGAAGGTCACTTTGTCTATGGGACGGTTCATCTTGGGGAACAAAACAGCACGTACAGTAGCCTTTCTGTACACAACTCTTGTACACAGTCTTATATTCTTAGTCTTGTATAAGATAGCACACATAGAGTCTTGTAAGAGGGACTTTGCATCAGACTGTGCTCAGAAATTTGCTGAACATATGCATCAAGTTCATGGAGAAAATGATGTTAATCATTTTTGAAGTGATGAATGCACACACACACACACAAAAAAAAAAGTAACTAGAAAGGCTCTGATGAAAAGTTAAACTTACGGAGTTTGCCAATAGACCTCTTTCCAAAGTCTTCAGATTCTGCTGCCAGATGAAAGTAGGTCAGAGGGTGGAGCTTAGGGTTAGCTAGGTGGCACAGACTTCAAACGTTTGTGTAGGTATTATGGGCTGAAAGGTTCGAAAGCCCCTGCCCTCAAAGCCACAGGCCTGACATCTAGGGAGGAGAGTGACAAGAATTGGAAAGGAATCTATTACACATTAGAGCTGTTTAACAGTCAACATTAACTATCCCATGAACACAGTGAGTGGATATTTCAGAGAAGTTTGGCACACCTTCATGTATGGTCCTGTATTTGAAGATATAATTTTTTTAGCAGTAACATTAAAAAATACTTGCTAAACCACACTGTAATTAAAAGAATCTTCAAGTGTATCCAACATGTTTTCTCTGTCCGGAATCTGTTGTTATAGGGTATAGAAAATAAGCAGTAATCATATGTATTAATAGTGAATAATGCACAAACAATAAGTTTTTACATTTGTATGCACAAGATTCTGCAGTGTATGGTGGAAATACAGGCAGTGAAGATGGTTGGTGTGTGGGGAAAAGTGTTCTCAGTGTTAAAGGTTCCTGTCAACACGAGTGCAGCAATATTGTTACATAAGGTTGTCTATACATCTGCTTATTATACTATTCTGTCTTAAACAAGGTTAAGAGCAATAGCAGTTTCATAATTGTTCAGCCTCTGTTGTTTTTTCTCTATTCGTCTTATCAACTCATATCATGTGTATCTTGTTATGCCACTTTAATTGTAAAGTGGTAACTGCATTATTTATACAGATTACATTTATGTGGAAATGCTTAAGAGGAGTGACTGGTTCAGATGACGTTTTTATTATTAATAGAACTAACTCAACCAAAATTTAAACACATGGTAAGGAACAAAAATGATGACTTTTGAGAGCTTGCAATTGAAAACTGGTTAATTAATTAATTCTGGAATTAGAGCCAAGAATTAGACTTAGTCCCAAATATTCAACCTGTTTTGGAACCCTACTCCTCCAAGTCTATTACACCTACAATATTGATGAGGTCTCATTGGAAAGAGCATGAAACATTAATTACACTTTTATAAATTTTGTTAGATCTCTTCAGGTTTTGACCCTACTGACCCTGGTTTAGATGGTATTTTTTGTACCTAGAGATCTATAACTTTGAAATTAAGTCTGTAGGGGAATTATTTTCTATTTTGATAGTCTGTATGCCATACTCTTCCAAATGATGCTCACCCAGTGTTGTAGGTCTGATAGTTTTTGAGCTTGAAAACTCTGAAGTTGGAAAGTAAAATTTCGAGAAAACACATTCAGTTTTAGAAGAGATTCTAACACCTAAAATTATATGTAAAATATGCTAAGGTATTCACAGACTTAGGGATGTTAGATGAGGAAATTATGCCTCAGGGGATATTCTCTAGTACCTTTGGCAATGGAGTATTCGTATTTGGTATATGTATTCAAGTACATTCAAATACAGTATTGGGATGTATTAATATTTGAATAATTCCTTTTATTATAAATAATGTATTCTGATTGATATTTGAATACTTGAGCATAGTATTTGTGCTCTATGAATAATGAGATGAATATATAATCATAAATTTATTTCCTCTCAGAAGTGACCATTCACTTGACTGTAAAGTGTTGCCTTCAGCCAGAACACATGGAGAAGTGTGACATCATGGCTGCTAATTCACCATGTTTAGTAGTGAGTTCTGAGCTACCAGATGGAAGGTATTTTTCTAGGAAAAGTATTTATGAATAAATTAATGAAAATTTTTATTAAGCATTTGTATTTACATTCAAATTCCTAGAATTTCATTGTATTTGTATTAACATTCATATTCTTTGAAATTTGAGGTATTGGTATTCGATTACTAAACTCATTCTTTCACTCAATCCCTGCCTCTAGCTTGATTACAGAAAATGTTGGGACGGTCAGATTTTGAATCTTATGAACCAGTCATTCTCCTTAATAATTATATCGTAATTATGTTCAAGCTACTAAAGTGGTGCACCAAGCTTTCAGCTTGATTTGTTCTGCAAAAAAGTGTGCGATACTTTAAATCACTAATGTTAGAGAATGAATGATAAAGTGCTTAGTTGGTGTATAGATGACAACTTTGAGACAGAAGTCTCAACAGAATTCCAAACCAGTGGTGCAGTAATATTTATTTGCATTGCTTGCCCGTCATATAATTTGTGTTGACAGGACTCATATGTTGCCAATAGTTTGTGTACTTTACTGTGTATATGGTTTACTGCACTCTAATTTCCTCCTGTAGACATGCTCACTGAAACTTCAAAGATATGTTCTTGGAATTTTCAAATAGAATTGGAAAGAATAGACACATGTGAGAACCAAGTACAGTTACTCCAATAAATAGATGCAACTAGATGCCACACAGACAATGGTAAAGTAATGGTCGAGCTGGCTCCCAGCCTTACTAGGCACTTTTCCTTTTTTGTAGAAAACTGATATTTTGGCATCAAAGTCAAATCCTGGAATATTTTGGAATTGCTGCAAAACAAATTCATGAGTTAAAATGTGGCAAAACTTGGTGCACCACCGTATACATATATTTTTTTATTTTCATAGTGTAATAAATAAATATATATATATATATATATATATATATATATATATATATATATATATATATATATATATATATATATATATATATATATATGGGGTACTGTATAATGTCGTAGTGGTACATTGTCAAATCTGTATTACAGCGCCTTGCAGGGGGAAAATTGAAAAGTTGTGCTAGATGCAACAGCGGCATTCACCATGGGAAACTAGTTATTTTTAAATGCCAGGAACACTTACTATTTTATAAATTGATTCAGTGGATTTATGGCATTAACAGACACCCCTCTCCCTCTTAGTCTGTTAAAGCCAAGGATTTATATATATATATATATATATATATATATATATATATATATATATATATATATATATATATATATATATATATATATATATATATTCCATGTCCAACATTTCACATCATCTGTTAGATGAGTTATGGGTATCTATTACTGAATGGGCAGTAGGGTGCAGCTAATGCATGACAGACTTTGTAAGATGAATGCTGAACAGTATATTTTTAACAACATTCTGAAAATAATTATAGTAAAAGTTAAGGTGGAAGTTGTATGCCATTATCTAATACTTTGTTTACCATCAACAAGGAAAGTCTTACTTGGGAATAAAAATAACTGAAAAATTATGCATATTTCAAAAGCCTCTATATTGTATTTATAGTTTGTTGCCACATAGCTGCTTAAGAAAAAGTACGTACATGGAAAACATAAAACTGGCAGAGCATAATTGAGGCACTTAGTTCAGAAATTCATCAAGTGCCACCATAGCCAAAATTGAGCTGAGCATCCCACAGCATTCCCCAACCATTGCTATATCAGAATAGCACTAATGTACACTTATTGTAGAAATATTTAGGTTGTCAAAATTTCCATTAGTATCTCAGTAGCTTTCAGCTTTGTTACTGGGTCAGGAAAGAGTGGTGCTGCAGTTGCAGTCGCTGGATAGCCCCAGCATTAGGAAGGCAGAGTGGTAAGTCCTTGCTTCCGAACCAAGCTGTTGAAGTTAGGGTTGATTGAAGATCTGGGCAGCATGTGGGTAATCTTCCGACACTCGGTGATGGTTGGTAAATTAGCGTGTTCCAGTGGGACTATACCTAGGTCCACGGGCTCACCACGCCCGCGTGTTGACCACTTGGCCACTGCCTCCCCAGGCAGTCCTTTAGTTATGATGGGGTTGGTTCTGACAGGCACGTTGTAAGTCAAAATTTACATTAGAAAACAAAACAGAATGATATTCAAATGTCCTGCTGCAGATAAAGCGGCGTTCATGCGCCTCCTACCTTCCCCCCTCCCTCGCCTCTGTCCCAGGCCAAGTACTGGATATTGGCGATTGCCTGACTGAGTATGGTGAACATCCAAGGATGGGCCATGGCCCCTAGGCTGTAGTGATTCTAGATTCCCTGATTTTTGTGATTCCCGGAAAGGTGCTTCCCCTAGTAGTTCAGGAAATCAAGGGTTGAGTGTATTAATTTTTTTTTAATTGTTGGGTGTATTAACCAACATTCTGCATCCTTTTCATTGCATCATAGAAAACTTTGATTTATTATGAACAAGTCTATGAGGTCTGCTAGTGAGTGGGATTTTACTCAAAATGGAGTAAGTCACATTCATCATTTCTTCATTCAAAGTGGTGATAAAATTAACGGTCTCAGTCAATAGCCAAGGCAATCAGCTGCCTTTTCATGTGTAATTCATGAACACTGTGGTTGGTTTAGAAATATGGCATTTTTGAACATCGTAAAACTTTGCTGTTTTCTATTTGTGAAGCTTACTGATTATTTAAAACTAAGCACCTCTTATGAAGGTAAAGTTAACTAGAGTCAAACTCAAAGAGGAGCTTCAATTCTGTTGTAAATATATATATATATATATATATATATATATATATATATATATATATATATATATATATATATATATATATATATATATATATATATATATATATATATATATTATTTAAGGCATTCAGTTTTGAAACAAATTAAAGATGTGTGAACCATCTATGAAATGCTCCCATTATTTTCTATTGCATGAGTATATTTTGATCTTCTTTTAGATTTTGTTGAAAATTCTTAATATCAACCTGAAAGTATGTCACAAATTATGGGAAATTAATTATGAATGCTTTTGTTACAGATCATAGCCTTTATAGGCAATCATGGACCAAGATAGAAAGGGACTGCCCATAAGCCATCAGGATGATGACCCCAGAAGTTTCTTTGATCAGCTGTCACCATTGCCACAAGACACCACCCCAGAAGGCATACCATCACAACTGACATCAAGCACAGCAGACATTACTGCCAATCCTCACCCTGAGCTGATGATTCCCTCTAGTATTACTGTGGATCAGGTACCTCCACAGCCCTCACAAACCAACTTATTAGTTGGTCAGCAGTGTGCAAATGTTACAAATGAGAGTCAAGGTCTTATGAAAGGATCTCAGAGTCCAGCATCCTATGACCAGTTAGCATCACCCACAAGTCTGCCTGTAACCGTGGAGCAAGGGACCCCAGTGGTATATCCTCCATATCAACAGACAGATTTGATCCTTCCACAAAATGTGCAAGAGTCGCATCTCACCATTCCATTAACTCCTCAGGCCAATCCACCATCCAATGAATCTTTATATGCTCCCCAAGTTCCAACACCTGAGACCCCCCAGAGTACTTCCTCTCAGCCACTGCCAACACAGCTCACTCCAATCCAATCAGCGATGATGATGAGCATGACAACATCAATGATGGCTGCTGCCACATCTCCTAATGCCAGTATGGATGTGGAGGCAACCACCGTAAAATTTCAGCAAGCGAGTCTCAACAGTGATGTTTATCCAAACACTCCGCAGTCAGAGTCGAGTGTAACAAGCTCAGGTACAGTTGCGTTGGACAATGTATCAGTTTCAAATCCCATGTCAACTGGGATTTCTACATCAGCAGCAACTAGCGAACCAAAAACTCAGACATCTAACATGAAGGCTCAAATAAGCTTAGGTTTGGCACATGAATCAGTACTCAATAGACCCAAACAGAGTGAATCTAAACTACATAAATACTTCAGTACTACTAAGGCACCTAATCCCTTTGAAAGCATTGGAGGTAATATATTGGGAAGTTGCAATGACTCAGCAATGATAAATCCAGTGTATATGTCACCAACAGATGGTTTCAACATCAGCAATGCCATTCCATCTCCAGACTCATTTCTGACCCCAGCGACAGAACAAGATGTGTTTACCGCCAGCCTCCTCTCCAGTGATGCTGACAGGAGACATGATGCCTGGATCCCCTCAGAGGCCACAAGACAAGCCTTAATATCCATGTCCACAAGTCCCCCAGGCACATATTTTCCAGAAAAGGAGCTGCTCACCATGCCAGGGATAGCTGTGAAGGAAGATTTTGTAAGAACATGTATTTTCACTTGTGTAGCTGTTTTGTTCATATTCATTAATGTTTTACTAGAGTATGTAGTAGTTATATTAATTTGTAATAACTAATTTCCTTCAAAATTCCCCAAAAGGGTAATATCCAGATATAGTCCATTCTGTCATGATTCATGGTTTGCAATTCTCGTAGTTTGGGAAATCCTTGGGCAAAACATTACATGATGTGAATTTTAAAAATACTTGATTACTGCAAACTTCTAATTTTTTTTTTAAATCAGTCATTACTCAGCGGTGATGTACACTGCACACGAGACAAAGGCATGAGTTAGAGGTGATAATAGCCCTATCTCACATGTATATCATTCAGTCATTCAGGGTTAGCAAGAGCTGCTGTAGTCATTCATTTAAGCTGGACCTTTTGCTCCTAGCTGAGTAAGTAAGGACGCTGCTGATTGGCTTTTGGCAGGTGGAGCGTCTGACATCTCTGCTGCCTAGAACACACATGGCATCATAGGTTCAAATTATTATTTTTTTATGGATTTTTACTCCAGATTTGGCATTGAAATTCATAATACTGTTGAATTATTCACCTCAGAGAAAGTCTTATTTATCACAATTTATGTTTTGCTGAATCTTCCAGGGAGACCCTGTTAAAAACCTAGTTAGGACTTACCTAGGAGAAGAGCAGTCATCCAAACGAGTGGTGCTGACGGCAACCTCCGTGACCCAGGACGACCGGGGGCTGAGGCAGCTAATAGCAGCAGGATGTTACCATGCAGCTGTCAACCTAACGACACAACTCCTAACAGTGTATGGCCAGGGGGAGGGCAGAGCTGGTCACCCAAGCAAACACACTGCACATTCAATACAGGTGTGGAATGCACCATATTATAAAAACTTTTTTCTCTCCACTTCTTTGTGCCCTTCTAAGTTTTTTCAGTAGATCTTTTGTGAGGTGCAACCATAGGTGGGCACGATAACAGAAAACCTTATTCCCGATACCCGATAACTGATAATGGAAAACCTTATCGGTGATAACTGATATTCGTTAACTGGAGACACAAATATAGGCGATAACCGATACCCGATATAAATCCACAATTCCGATACTAGCTTGCAATAAGTCCGATAGGCGAAAATGATACTACAGTCACCCCCCGCCGTTCGCGGTTCGGTCGCGGTTCGCGGTCGTCAACTAATTGTCCCCCCATCCCCCCCTTGCCCCATACGCGGCCATATACGCGATGCGTATACGCGGATGCATTGGAGCTAGGGAGGGAGGGAGAGGAGGAGGAGAGGAGAGAGGAGGAAGGAGGAGGAGAGGGAGGGAGAGAGAGGAGAGAGAGAAAGAGGGGGGGACGGGAGAGAGGAGGGAGGCGGGGCAATGGACGTTAAGGCGGTGTCACACTAGCACTTTTTCCGTCGATTAATGCCATTTCCGTCGATTTTCATCGTTTCCGCATGACTTTATCGCATGAATTTGTCAGACGATCAGGATCGTCGCCTGCAAATTTCCGCCCTTTGTTTACATTTCCAACCTGTCGACGCTCTCCTGCAGTGACAGCCTTCCTGGTGTCACTTCTGGCAATGAGAGGTGTCACTAACTCCAGAAGTCTGTGGTACTGGCTCGATCCCTCTAAACTCAGCTCTTTTACAGCCTACAGTACACTCTTCTTTCCCGACGAGCCAACCATGAGCGCATCCATGCACGCTTTTTTGTTTTAGCTGTCTAAGTCTCACAATACACAGTATTAGGGTTCAGAGCAGCGTATCTTTGCCGCAGCGTGAGACGAAACACCGTGTGTGTGTGACAGGCCGCAGCCAAGATATTTTTCAGAAAAAAACGACGGAAAAAAAAGTGGAAAAAAAGTGCTGTGTGACACACGCCTTTAGTTTTTGCTCCTGGTGACGTCACGGTTAGACTGAAGACGTCATGCTTTCTATTGGCCAGCAGTCACTCCAGGACGACTGCTATTGGTCGAGATTTTCATAGCAACATTATCCTAAAAAAAAAAAATCGCGCCGCCACACTGCAGTGCCATTGATTTACTTATATCGCAAATTGGGCTACTTTGGGAAAAAAAAACATGTTTTATATGACGTGTCAGAGGTGACTTCCCCAAATGCATATTTTCCCATAGGGTTATAGTCCCGCCGTTCGCGGTTTCGCGCATCGCGCCGAAGTCCGGGAACGAAATACCCGCGAACGGCGGGGGATGACTGTATATTGATATTTCAGATAAAAAAAACATAGATAAATTCAAATTTTCATTATCTATATTTTTGAAAACTTACAAAACCTGAAAACCACACGTTGACATGTACATATAGGCGGTAATAGTAGAAACGCTTGAACCGGTGTTGCGTTATTTGGCGTTCCCACCGTCAAAAGCTGGAGCTTTTGTTTACAAACACTGATCTCTCATGAACTGGCCCATCACTACTTATTCAGTTATTCTTACTGATCACCATTAGCACTTTAACAGTCACTTCAGTAAAGAAGCACTGAAGCACTGGGAACCGGAACACTGGCACTCACTCCGTCACTCGAGACGCAGCTGAGAGGCCACGCGCCACACCGCCGCGTGATAACAAGCCGTTGGTCTCTGTTTGCGCTTTTTACAACAGGATCACAAATTTCAGGCAGTGAATAATCATTTTTGGGGCAAAGTTAAATTATTTTTCTCTCTGATAGTGTTTTTTGAGTCTAAAAAAATAAATAACCTAGTGTTTTAATATTGTGAGCTAAGTATGAAATCTCTTCACCAAACATATTTCATACCCCAAATTTTTTTGGGAGGAGACTTTTTTTTTTCTGAGGCAGAAAAAAGTAGCGATTATCGCTAGTTTTGTTACAAAAGTAACGAAGATACCGATATTTATATAAATAAGTAGCGGATGGCCGATAACCCGATTTTGTCATCAGCGATAAAGTATTGCGATAACTTATCGCAATAATGCCCAGCTATGGGTGCAACCTTCTGAATCATATGTTAGGACTATTATAGTCATGGTGCCAGAGTCTGAGGCATGCATTATCATGCTCTGGCAATTAACCTGCTGTCACACGGCATGTTGATTTCAGAGATAATTCGTATATGATAGCCTATGCATAATACATAGCTGTCAGTATTAGTATTATGCAGGGAGCAATGAAGAAGACTATCATTTATAGTTGATTTTGAGTTTCAAATTATTAATACTGTCACAGACAGCTGTTTTGTTAATTTGTCACTGATTACAATTAATAATTAGCCTTGATGTTGCCTGCCACGTAGAAAAGTATAACAAAACAGCTGTCTGCAATATATATATATATATATATATATATATATATATATATATATATATATATATATATATATATATATATATATATATATATATATATATATATTATATATAAGATCATTTATGTTCATAAGTAAAACATGTAATATCTCTCCCAACAGCTGTGGTTTACAAGAATAGCTCTGCTTGTCAAACTTCGCAGGTTTTCCTTAGCAGAGGTGGAATGTCAGTATTTCAATGACCTGGATGCCCCAGACTTGTACTTTGAGTTCTATCCAGAACTCTATGGGGGCAGAAAAGGATCCATGGTGCCATTTAGTTTTAGGTCTGTACAATATTTTTTCAAAGTACATGTATTAGTATATGTTTATTATGTAATAGAGCTGCTTAAATAATTTTACATTTTTTTTAGGTGGGAATTATGAAAATAATGCTGAACATTGGAACAGTGGATCTTGGAATCAATATATTTACCTACAAATGAGATTGTGCAGATCCATCTTTTTCTCTGACAGGCTACTCGTGGCAGAGCTTCCTCAGCACTTAGGGAAGCACACTCAGGCCCTTGACCGTCTTAATGCCCTGCTTAGAACATGTAATAAAGTGAGTTATCAGGAGTTGCCTTTCATAAATAGGCCAGTGTACAGTCCTGTCTTGCATTTTGCATGTAACTGGTGGCAAAAAGTTGTGAAAGGTGACTGCATCAGGTGAAGTAAATATTTTTTTGTTTATCATCCTTATGTGAAGTTAATAGCTAGTAGGAAAAAATAGATGCTTCCAACCTGGCAAATCAGGATCAATTTTTCCACAAAGTTTATCATTACTTTGTTTTTTCTTCCCAATTTGAAACTTTTGATTTGCACTTACTTTTCTTGGCACTGGTGGGGTGCTCTACAGTCCGACACATCTAAAGTGGCGCCTCTGAAGTAGACAGCCCTCTATACACTGTTGCTACTTCTCCGACTGACCTTGCGTACCGTGCCACTCATACCCTTCTCTCTCTTTGCGGCCACGAGAGAATTTTGTCGGTCAGTTCTAAGCCTACGTGAGACTCCCGAACTCGAGGGAAAGATTTAAGCCGCTTTTAGCCCCATATTATATCAAAATTATGCCATATGGCAGACACACACCAAAATATGGCAGAAATGTCATAATTTAGGCAGGCAGCGCAACTGTGGTGTGTTGGGTTGGGACCCAGACCTGAGCTGACAACGCCACGGAGGCAACGGTGCCAAGTGTTGTACAAATTTCTTTGTATTCACTCACAAATAGAAAATCATTCAAAAAAAACTTTTTTTTTTGTACAAGAGAGAGAGAGAGAGAGAGAGAGAGAGAGAAGGGTGTGAGGGGTCCGGTTCAGGAGCCGGTTTGGAGACGTGACACCAGTGTATGGGGAGCTACCAACGTCAGAGGCGCCACTGTAGATGTGTCGGACTATAGTGGTTCACTGCCACAATTATCTCCTCCAGTAGTATAATATAAGCTTCTTGTTATTCTAAAACACACAAAAAATGGATCTAGCCATGAGGGTGAGAAGTAAATTTTCAGCAATTTTACTTAGGCCAAGATCATACCAGGGACCAAGACACAGGGTTCAAAGAGACATCTCAGTGGTCCTGGGAATTTGGGGGCCATTTACACACCGTATCCTCTTGGAAAAAAAAAAAAGTATTAGTGGAAGGCAGAGGAGGAGAAAAATGTGAAGGGACAGTCCATGCAAAATTTGTTGTACCAGGGACAGAGGCCCGAGGTCACACCCCAGGCATCTCTGGTCTTGAAGTCCCTGATGACAAAAATGAGCTTAAAATGGGTGAGAGTCTGAGGTAACTCATTTTTTTTTTCAGCAGAACTATTGTATTGACCAACTTGCATATAAATCACTCATTTGGCCTTTTCCTCATCAGCTATTTTTCATTATAAAAGATTTTGAACCTGAACTCTTCTGCCTGCTTTGTAGTAGTCCATAATACTGGATTTTGTTTTCCAGATAATAAAGAATCTAAACACTGGGCTGAGTGAGGATGGAAGCAACTTGGAGATGACCAATAACATGCGCGACGACTCCCTCAAGTTATGGAGGACACGAAGGCACAGGGTCATGTACTCCATCACAAACTGTGCTGTCAGCTTAAAAGTAAGGCTAATGATATGGATCTTGTCCTGAATCCCATTGTAAAGATCCCTTCACTCTTGCTGTTATTATGATAATAAATTATGTTGTCATCAACATCTAACATTAGTACATCATTCATCATTTGTCCTTGCCATTGCCCTGAACATAGCAGTCACTTCACTTCTCTTTACTTTTAAGGATGGTGGCCCCAATCTTCCCTTGTGCATTGAGTATATCAGGCTAGAGACCACCTTAGTTGTGTATTGACCTAGTTGTAGTATACAGAAATAGTTAGTAGAGATATTAAATATCTGAGCCCAGTTAAAAAAGTGATAATTTTTTTAATAGAAATTGAGAAAGTAACAACACAGTGGAAGAATTGGATGATTCATACAGAAACAAGATTGTTTATATAATTTATTTTTTATAGAACATTTTTATATTATAGTTTGCCAGTGGTGGTTGTAATTTCTTGACTGTCTGATGTCCTGTGTCCCTCAGGTAATGATTAATGCCTGCTGTCAGTTGCCTCTTGGGGGGTGACAGAATATGGCTGCCGGTGGAGAGGAAAGTTTCCATTTTCCCGAGGATGGCACGGAGGAGTTCTTTAGGGTTGAATGTGTGAATGTGAATATATTGTATTAGAAGTTATAGAAGTATTCGAGTGCATATCAGGAGTGGAATGGGCAGGAAATGAAGAGGGAGGTGTGTTCAGTATTGGTTGTCCCAGGAGCATGGACAAGAGTGGATGGGCATGGATGACGGATAAGACAGATATTGGAGCGAGAGAGAGGGGCAAGGGAGAGAACAATGAAGAGCAGACAACTCATGGGTGCACTGGAATTGTAAAAGGAAATGTGGGTAAAGTGACTGTGGAGAGTGTATAAGGCAAGATTGAGGGAGAGGGTTATCAGGAGACCACCAGTGAAATAGATCTATAGGATGGATGAGTATTGGAAAAAATTAACAAGTGAGGAATTGAATGTCATGAGAAGGAGTCCCAGAATAGGGAAATATGGAGACACCTCTGCCCTTTAGACAGAGGTGGGTAAATTCTGGTGTGGGGACAGGGTGTTGGAGATATATAGATAGATATAGAAAATAAACTACTTACAACCTATTCCATCAGGACTTTCGCCTGGCTGGGAGTCTCATTCAGCGCCTAATTCAGGAGGACCCCAATTCTGCTGCAGGACTGTACTCTGCCTTAGGACGACTATGTCTGCAACTTGGTGATGTCACAGCTGCTCAGGTGAGTTGTCTTCATGGAGAAGCAAGACTTGCCATTGTCAGTCGTTTTACCAATTTGATCAATCAATTAATCAATTAATATATATATATATATATATATATATATATATATATATATATATATATATATATATATATATATATATATATATATATATATATATAATCATTTCACTATATAAATCAACCTACATTAAACGCCTTATTATACACGTTATTTTTATTTTTTTATTTAGTATTCAACCCTATTTCTTTCCATTTATGAATAATACATTTAATTTGCTTTCTTTTGATACCAAATATGTATGTATGTATAAATGAATATTTATATATATATATATATATATATATATATATATATATATATATATATATATATATATATATATATATATATATATATATAAAATATTCATGTATTTATATACATTTTTTTGTCGTGGCGCGTGAAATGAGTCAGATTCGTCGAATTTTCGTCGCGACTTCTGGTCAAGCTCGAGCAAAAACTACTGAACCTAGGAAGGCGTGCTTGGTGGCGAATGAAAGCTCTATTAATACAGATTAACAATCAGAAAAAAATTAGAAAGCATTTAATAAAGAAAAAGTTATAAGCAAAAAACTAGGACGTGTCCAAATTGCGGCAAAAGGGCCGAAAAGTGGGCTATTTTGTGACAGCTCGAGGACAAACTTGGAATCGAGCTATCAAAAAATCCTTCGAGCTGGTCAAACTACATTGCCAAGAGGGGCTACATGCCAAATTACAGCCTTCTAGAGGCAATAGCAATGCCACACTAGACAAAAACGGCAAAGTGTCTGGAGTTCATCAAAATCGCTCTCAAAAGGGTTTAATTTTCGAGCTCTAGCGACGAAATTACTGGGAGTAGGGAAATGTTATTCATCGTATTGGAAAGCACATTGGTAGGGCTAAATTATTTGTTAAATACGTATTTTTAAATTCTCAAAAAATGAGTGGGTTTCAAGGTTGGAAACTCAAAAATAGTTTTTTTTCAGTCATTTTTTTGCGAATTTATTCGATTTTTTACCCTTTTGAGTCAGTTTTTGAGCTCGGTCGCTTGATTCAAAATATAGCCCTTTCATTTTGCCGTCGATTGATACCAAAAACATTTCTGTAGCCCTAGAAATAAGGGAGTTATGGCGATCTGCACCAAAGCGGTTGATTTTCCAAAATTTGCGGCAAGTTTCCGGTCCATAGTGTAGGGTTCACTGGTCAGCATAATGATGTTCAAAATCACACATCAGTTTTCTACCATCGAGTAGCACATAGAAGACCAGAATGGCAAGCAGTCCTCAGGAACAGGAAGTATGAGAAACTAGAATTTATCCATGATGATGAAATCTGGAAATATAACTACTTCCTTCTATTTTCAGGAAACATTTAACCAGTATTTTGAACACAGTCTACCTCCCCCCCACCATGACCCTGTTCAGGGTCTTCTTCACTCTGCCTACATATCCATAGCACAGAATGCCTTCAAGGATGCAGCAGAGATTCTACAACAAGCACACAAGCTCAACCCTAGTAATGGACTGGTAAGACAAATTTTATACGGTAACATATACACTAAATATACTCGAGAAAAAAGTCAAATTTGGGGAGAGCAAGTTTAACTAACTAGAATACTACATTAAGCTCTCTATTTAACATCTAGAATATGTGCTAAATGGAGGTGTTATTTCAATGAAATTTATCAATTAGGGAGAGGTCACTCGGCTAGTCTGTGCAACCACGAGACAAGTGGCCACCACTGTGTCAGGTGGCAGCTGTGAATACTCTTCTGCTATCCCTGGGGCTGTTGGTCCAACAACTAGCTTCCTCTTGTAGAGTTCGGTGGTGGGGGCATGGGAGACTGGATTTCTCACCTCCTTTTCCTGGGGCCACCAGGGTGGTGTAGATGAGGCACAAGCTTGGTGATGGCTCTCAATGTGCTGCATGAGGAGGCGAAGCCTCTGGAACTGAAGGTCTCTTGGGCCAAAACCAAGGTCCAGTCATTTGGAGGTTTACTAGATGGCATTGTTCAGTCTGTTCAAGCAGTTTCACATACCTTGGTAACATAGTGGAAAACAATGGTGGGTCTTACCAGGAAGTTACTCGCTGGATTGGCCTGGCCCATGGTGTTATAGACTCGCTCAACATGAGTATAGGGCATTGTCAATTCTTATGCTGTCGGATGAAGGTCTTACCAGCTTAGTTCGTGAAAGTAAACTCCAGATACATGGGCATGTGGCACGCTTCTTGGACATTGATCCTGGATATACGGTTGTTTCTGTACAAGACAACCATGTCTGGAGGAGACAAAGAGGTAGCTCATGGCTGGGGCAAGTCGATTAATTCTTGAAGGGGCTTAGAATAGGAAGGGCAGCTGCATGGAGGCTTGCCTGGGTTGACTGTCTGGGGTGGAGTTAGTGGGTGAGTGAAGCAATGCACCTTCTGGCATATGCTCTCTGTTAAGTAGTTAGCAGACCACCCTTCAAGAAACCTGTGAATAACGAAGCTGAGAAAAAGCAGGGTCAATTTTATTAATTTATATAGTATTTTACTCATTAAATTATACTGATCATATTCATTTGACAAAAATCATTAAAATGCTTGCATGTATTTCAATCAGCCACACTAGTGGAAGGGGCTGAAGCCTGCTTTGTGCACTTTGACCAATAAAAATTGACAAGTTCCCAAAGAGACCATATATAACCCTACCCTCATCTTGTATTTCTTGACAGTTTTATGTTCATTTTCCAACCCTGGTGAACTTTCCCTTGCAGGTCATCAACAACTATGGTGTGTGCCTCATGTACACTGGGAGAGTGAGTGAGGCCATCACTCTGGTGGAAGGCGCCGTCTTCTCACAGCCAGATCGCTTTTTGCATGAAGCAATTGTTCTGAACTTAGCCACAATGTATGAACTAGAATCATCCAATGCTCACCAGAAAAAGTTAAAATTACTCTCATTAATTGCCCAACACAAAGGGGATTCTTTCAATGTGGCAGCATTAAAACTTCAACCTCAGTAATTATTTTACCTTGGTATAAAAGTGTCATGTATTGTTAAAGTGGCCACTAATGCCACTCTATACTTATAAATCCATACTGAGTGATCTGTAGTCTTCAGACAATATTTCAGTTCTGTATATCAGAGAATCTGTTTGTGAAATTAACCAATTTCCAATTTGTATGCAAGTGAAATGTAATATTTTGTGTATTATAATAAAAGTACCTTTAGCTTTAGTAGTAATTTTTTGTAGATTATTGTATATAATTACTAACTAATAAAATGTTTCCCATAAATGTTAGTTTCAATCACTTAACATACGCAAAAAATCAGCATCAAAAGTCACCCAAAAAATCAATCAATTGTGAACCTCCATGATGCAGTGGTTTGCATGGTTATCCAAGAAACCGAGGGCCTGGGCAGTCAGAACACATCCCAACCAGCTGTTCATTCTCCCTTTTTGGACTTATTGATAAGTGGATACCTAGGGATGGTAATTTGTGGAAACCTGTTTGTTTACACCAGTCCTGTGTCCTCGGGTAATGGCTTGTTACCAGCCACAGGCTCAAGGGCCAATGTGACAAGATAAGTACCGAGCTCTAGCGCAGCTGTAGCCTATGCTCCCAGCTTTACACTAACCTTTTAAAAGACTACATGGCACAGTACAGGAATAGAGGAAAGAAAATTATTCACTTACTGGTGAAATTTAAAGTAAAAAATAATCCAGTCAAATGATAACTTCTACAACTATGACCAGGCTAGAAACTCATTTGATATAACTGAAGGGATAACTAGAGGTATGAGAATTGGCTACCATATTACTAGTTTTATGTTATGGCCTAGTTTTGAATCTAGATGGCCATGAGGCCAGTGTCTGATGTGATCACAACAAAATTAAGGTTCTTGGATGGGTAGGGTCATAGATTTTACTGGATGGTTATTTCTTCCTCTGAAGGCTCTTTATCTCTCCCTACAAGGTAGTCAGGATTCTAACTAGTTAGTATCCTTCTAAACACTATCTCATCTCTTAATATTCACTGGCCTAGTCCATGAACCATCTCAATGTCTCTGAAGCCGCTGCCCTACAACAAGGTACATTAATGTAGTATCATTTGGCAGTGTTCAAAAGTATACAGTAAACCCTCTGGTATATGGGTTAATAGAGCCACGGGGGCACGCGGATATGGGAAAAACCCGGATATGGTGTACGTTAAGTCTACGGACCAGAAAACCCAACTTTCGATCATGGCCTGCCATAAAGGCAACGACAGAGTATACTGCATAGGTGCTTCTGTCCATACTCATAATATGGTACGCCCCATGACTTTGTAGCAGTCAGTCTGTACCAGGGAGTGAAATGCGCGCGATTGACGTGCTCTGGGCGCTAAGAAAAGGGTTCGAGCAGCGTCGTCACGGTTAGCACTTGCGGCAATCTCTCCCTGGCTTATCGCAGTCCTGCTGCACCTTGAGGGGATCTGTTACTTGGGATTCGGCAATTAGGCGCGACAGCCTCAGCCGCTAACCCATTGCTGGGGTGCCTAGCCCTGTGTTCACAGGCAGCAGCTAATGTTCCCCTGCCTAGCCAATCACAGCAGTGGGGCCTGGACCCAACCCAGAAAAGCCCAGGTATTTGTGGCACCCGGGTCAACCAGAAGGCATACCAGAGTGATACCTGAAGCGGTCCAGGCCAGCAACGGGCATCAAGTGCTCAATGCAGGCTTCTATACGGATGCCCGGGCAGGCATTCCAGGGCGCTACCTTTTTAAGCCCGGCAATAAGCCCGAAGGCCCACAGACGCCGGGCAAGTACGCCAGGCCGCCCCACTCTGAGTGTAAGTGGGGAGGATAACCAAAGAGTCAATGACAACCTGGCACATCCACTTGCGCAGTGATCTGTGGCTGTTTAGTTACACTGTGTTGCCCTTGCGAGCCAGGGTGGGTGGGTACCCCCTGCACAGTGCATCCAGCGGGACCACGGGGAGGCCAGCCACAAGAAGTAACCACGATTTATGGCCATCCTGCACCTCCAGATCGGGCTGGCCCACAGGACTCCCGAACCCCTGCAGGCCCCTTTACTCACCTTACGGTAAGCATGGTAAAATCCTTCTTTCACATGTCGGACCGAGGGGAGTACTTATCCGCATTTCTTATTCCGCCCTCACTCCCACAGGAGTGCTAGTGGACCTGCACGCCTTCTCCACAGGGATGGAGCCCTACTCACCTAGTCCAGTCTGGATTTAGGCAGTCATCAAGGCTTAAGCCAGGGTTCGCACTGTGTGTTTCATTTAAACAGTCCTTTGACACTCCTGCCATTTAAACCTGCACTGCCTTGACTCTCATCACTTTGATATGGTCTGTAGCGCTCGGCAAGAACGTTTACATGCCAGTTGTACTGTGAAGCGCACAGCTTTCCTGCGAACCTTCGCACCAGGACGTCAATATCATTGCTACGTGTAAGCTGGGGTGCGCCTTACGGGTGTGGTATGCCGCCCGGGCAGAGCTTAGAAGCAGTGCGCGGGCAATTTGAACGACTGTTGGCAGCGCGCGGCTTTTGGGGGGGGGGGATCTAATATTTTTTTAAACTCCCGGATACGGGCAAGGTCGGATACAGTGCACCCAGATAACTGAGGGTTTACTGTATACATCTGTGTTCAGTTGACCTGTGGGTGGGGGGAATGAGCCAATTGGAATGGTGGATCAGCTGAACGCAACAAATATGGCATCTCACACAACAGTTTCCTTACAATATTTCCTCGGCAGCTTTTATAGGCAACCTTTTAATGGAAATAGCAATCACAGTTGAACAAAACATTCTTGGAAGGTAAGAAATTGCAGAAGAGTTCTATTGCATCATGTTGCATGTCCAACGGGTCAACTGAACTCATGTCAACGGAACTCAAGTTTTGACACTACTTGGCTGCTCAGGCCTCCCAGCCAATGGGGATGTTTTCATTAGTTCCACAGCTTTGATCATTAGTTATGAAATTCAGGACTGTTTCTATTCTATGGCTAAACATGAAATCGATAGTTGGAAAAACGCTAGTGGCGGGGCTCCATTACAGAGAGAAATAACAAAACATTAGAAAACAGCCAGCACTATACCCCTTGCAACTGTGAGAAACCCCCATCATCAAACTTACACAAAATGTCACTTGCACTCGGTTCTAATTTCATTTGTACAATATTACCCCTGACATGGCTGCCCACCAGTTGTGACCATTTAAGGAAGACAAAGGGGGGTCAGATGCATTGGCTAATATGGCTAGGGACACAGGGGACAAAGCAATCACTCTGATGATACACAAATTAAATATTTTACTTTTATTCAAATAATTATACTGTACTTAAAATTAATGTATGTTATAAAAAGTTAATAAACCTTAGGAACTTTGTTGATTTCATCTAACACTTTGTCATACGCTTCCTGATATTCACCGTTTTCTCGGACCATGACAACAAGGGAGCCTCTTTTAGTCCCCATGGCAGCTCCCAAGTCTTCCCTGGATGGGGTGTATATGTAGGGAATTGCCTTCTCCTCACAAATTGCAGGGAGGTGGCACATGACTTCAATGGGGGAAACATTTCCAGCAAAGATGACAATTCTGCATAAAAGACATGTTAAAAGTTTAATTAGTTATTTGATGTTAAAGCTGTTTTTTATATCAATTACTTCAAGTTTCTGACCAATCTTTATTTACAAGTAAAGGATTACCACCCAAGTTTTCCCTGCAAACACTCCCTGCTTGTATATTCCAAAAAGAAAAGTGGGCTCTAATTTAATAAAATCTTCAGGGTTACCTTAATTGCATTACTTTCAATCCATCTTCATAAAAAAAAACATTCAGAGTTTTGTATAAGTGTGTCCACCCATTACTTTAGTGCTGTAGAAAACTTCTCAGTAATAGTTGTCATTACCATCCCTTTATTATCCACACACATTTGAAAAATTAAAGTAACCTAGTAAACCTAATCTTTCAATATTTGGTAACTTTGTCCTTTGTTTTGTCCCTACAAGCTACAACTTTAAAGTAATGGCATTAAAAAAAATTATTATATGAAAAGTATCTCACCCAGTTTCTCCTTTCTTCAGCCTTGACTGAACATCCTTTAATCCATCCCTTAAAAAGGTCTTGTGTTTCGAGGCTGGGGAAAAGGTAAAAAAAATGAGATTACTATCTAACATGTGTACACACACACACACACACAGACGCTTGAGGAGAGGCGACTTAATAGCTTTGTATAAATTTATTAGTGGATTGGAAAAATTGGATAGAAGTGACCAGGTTGTGACAAAGGGGAGGAGGGGGCTGAGAGGACACAGTAAGAAGTTGAAAAAGGGAACATGTCTGAAGGATACATGATAGCCAGCAACTTATGGCATAAATCAACAGAGAATGACCTCACTTTGTTGTATAGAGTCTCATTAGTAAGGAAGCACATATGAATTTTCTGAGTCAAGACCTACCATAATAGTTTGGGATTTTGTTAGGTTAGGTTAAGTTTAGGGTATCCTCAAACACATGATATCCAGCACCTTATGGTATAAATCCTTCTTCAGTTTTATCTGAAATCATTCTTCAGTTACATAAACAATAGAAAGGCAATCAGAAGTGGAATTGGACCCTTAACAAACAGTGACGGTGCACTAGTGACTGACAGCCAACACGTTGCAAACCTATTAAACAATTACTTTTCTTTGGTCTTTAATACTAACAGTCCTCCCACCACCACCACCAACACCAGTACTAATGTAAATCCCGAGCATGCATTGCCTAACTTTGAAATAACAACCGATGAAGTCCTTAAACCCTCCAATCACTTAAAACAAATAAAAGTCCTGGACCTGACAAAGTATATCCTACACTGCTCAAAGAAACAAAGAGTGAAATATTCTCCTCCCTCACAACCGTATTCAATATGTCCAAGGAATCATCCCTTTGGATTGGAAAAAGGCTAACGTGACACCGATTTTTAAGAAAGGAGACAAAAAATTACCAGGTAATTACAGGCCCATTAGTCTAACTTTGGTTGTAGATAAGCTACTTGAAAGCATAATTAGACAAAATTGTGTTACCTTGAAAGCCATTCATTAATTGGGGACTCACAACATGGCTTCCATAACAAAAGATCCTGCCCATCAAACCTATTGACCTTTTATAATGACCTCTTCACAGTTTATGACGTAACCAAATCATTGGACGTAGTCTATCTTGATTTCCAAAAAGCGTTTGATAAACCCATTACACGGGTATAGTTTAGACTCCACAGCGATAGGCAGGTCTGAGTGTGAAAGGGATTTGGGAGTGTTAGTGAACTCTGACCTAAAACTAAGGAAGCAATGTATTAGTGCGAGGAAGCGCCATGGAGGACCTAAGAAGCGATACAAGGCGAAACACCTCAAAACAAGAAGACGAGGAAGAAGAAGAAAAGGAGGAGGAAGGAGTAACAACAACCTCCAGGGTGCCCACGCGGCGCCGCTCACCCTTCTTGATCAGCTTGTAGATCCTGCCGGCGAGCTTCTTGGAGGCCATGGGCTTGGCGATGATGCTGACGTAGTTGAGCTTCTCCTCGTACGTCACCTCGCCGTCCTTCTCCTCCTCCCCCATCACGCTGGTGTCCATGTTCTCCTGCTGGGCCCCCATGCTGCTGCTGCTAAGCCTTCAATGTCTGGGTCCTGGGCTGGCCGGAGAACGTGGGGTCTTCTTCTTTTTCTTCTTCTTCTTTTAACCTGTAACGCTTTGTATCGCTTTTTAGGTCCTCCTTCTCTCGTTCCTCCCTTCTTCTTATTCACACACCTTCCTTTTCGTGTTACGTAATTTTCTAAACTGAAATAAAGTCACTTATCTTCACTTATTCAGACATTACTGGGTGAGGGGCTTTTTCTTCTTCCTCACCGTGCCTCTTCTTCTTCTTCACGGTCCCTTTCCTTCCTCTTCATTGTCTTCACCCTCTTCTTTTTCTTTACCGTCTCCCTTCAACCTTTTCTTCTTCTTCGCCGTTTTCACTTTAATTCTCTTTCTTCCAGCACATTTCCTTAATTTGAAAATTGGATTCTGTAATGTAAAAAGTGTCATTAACAAATTATCAATAATCTCTGACTTTCTCAGGGAAAACAGTTTAGATATCTTTGGTATATGTGAAACCTGGTTGTTGCCTGATACCCCAGACTCCTTTGTAAATATAAATAATTATAATCTCCTACGTACTGACTCTACCAGCCACTCCCGCAAGCACGGGGTCTAGCTGTGTCTAAATTCAGAGTCACATCAGTCATACCAGTATTAACACAGGCTGTGATAACGTATGTGCAATTCATCTTTTAGCCTTTAACCTTTATTTAATTGTAATTTATCGTCCTCCCTCAAATAGTAACACTGCCAATTAACCAAACTCTTCTAGACTTCCTCCTTACCTTTTGCCCAGTGGTACGCATTCACTGCTGGGTGGACAGGGGCGTAGGGTATCGGAAAAGCCGCCCAAAGTTTTCCACTCCGCCCGGGAATCGAACCCGGGCTCTCTCGGTTGAGCCGAGTGTGCTAACCACTGCACCACGAAGCCCCCCGTTAAAAACTTATTAATACAGAAATTTGAGAATGTTAATTTTGATCAGAGCTGAGATATTAAAAAAAACAAAACATGCACTGAGTACTGAGAGATTCCCAGACATGAATGGAGAAACACTGACAGGAGCTCCAATCAAACAAGATATTAATGAAATAATTTATTGCCCCAGAAGAAAATATCAACCCATAAATATCAATATTTCCCATTAAACACGTAAGTCAACCGGCCAACAACAACATTCTCAGTAATTCAACAACTCCATGAACCCATCACTTGTTGTTGGGAGGGTGATTATTCACTGTAGTAGAATAACAATACAGAAGTCAAAGAGAATTTTCTGACAATACTAAATAAGGAGAGAGAGAGAGAGAGAGAGAGAGAGAGAGAGAGAGAGAGAGAGAGAGAGAGAGAGAGAGAGAGAGAGAGAGAGAGAGAGAGAGAGAGTTGACTTGGTTATAAATGTAGATGTATTACGATGTATTACTTTGGTTTTCTAATTTACATATAAGGTTAAGTAATTCCTAGACCAGGCAACTATGCTCAGACAAACTGGCATATGGATGACACTGGAGCACTACCTCTCTCACCAAGAAGCTGCAGTGTGCTGGGCCCACACTTGCAGGCTACAAGCCATGAGCCAAGCATTTTACCCTGCAGCCACCAGCCCTCTTATAAGGGGTTTGGTGGCCCTAGAGTGCACATGTATGACAATATAAGAACTTATCAGATGCCTGGTGCAATATTATTATATACTGTATACTATAAGGAGGGACTGTTCCACATTATAATTAGGCATGACCTGCAGTACCTCTAAGTTGTGAAGCTTCAAAGTCTGAGCAATGAATATTGTCATTTTAAGAAATTAAAAGTGCAATTCAATGATCCTAAGGTTACGATTTACTTAAGTCACCTTTACCTACAGTGCTTAATGGTAATATCACTGAGGCATAACTTCACCAGAATTTCTCCTCTAAATAGATCTAGTCCAGCCACTATGCTACTAAGGCTGCTGGGACCGTGAATCACGGGTGGCGCAGTGCATCTCATCATACACTTACTAATATGGGTATAAGCTCTCTGCTCCAGACACATGATGACAGTGAACAAAATCAGTGAATAAGTGCATATGTTGTGTTCTCTAACTTTCGTTACTACACATTATACATTATATATCTATTAATAACACACACACACACATGAACGCTCACACGCACACATTATATTATCTATAACATCCTATCAAACAAATTCTAAATGCTCCTTTTGTTCTGCAAAAAGTGTTTTTTTTTAATTATATGTACACATTTAATATGCACAATAATGCCAATAAAAATCTCATGTACTTAAGAATGGTTATTCACAACATTCTTAAAGGAAATTGATTAGTTATCCATATTAAGTTGCTTCAAATACTCTGCATTGTACAACCTTTGAAACATAATCTTGACAAGATATTATAAATCTTTACAGCTTCTGAATTACTTAATATAATAATGGTAGTTACAATTGCAATAATAAAAATAATAGAAAAAATCATAATAATGTGAAAATTTTGTGTTGTTAGTGACAGATATGTCATAATATCCATTAGAATAGCACATACATATCTCCTTTAATATTGCATATAAGAAGATATAGGATTACAAAAATAAAACAGCTCTACTAAAGGGGACATATACAAAGGATGCCTCAAGCAGCAGGGTTGAACTCTGTTCATATATGTTTGCAATGTAAAAATTATTGTAAACAAATTAGTATATTATATCTTTTACGCAGTCATCCTTTCCATAGTGAATCTCTACAAATGACTTTACAGTGTTCCACAAGAAAATAAATCAGATCTACCACTGGTGACAAAATAACACACATACAAACCAAAAGCACCACCTTCCCATCTTGGAGGGAAGGACATTAGGAGCAAGCACTATCCAAGAATCTTGGGAGGTGTGAAATGACATGCCTTTATGTGCCTGTCTCATGCTAAGGCACATGTGAGCCTGCTTCTCTCTCCTTTTCTGAGGCACAGTTAAGCATGATTTCAGTAATCTACTATGGTGGACGTCCTTCATGCTGTTGTCAAGGAGAAAGGTAGAAAAGACATCAATGTGTTGTAGCTGCTCACACAATGAATTTTTCACTTTAATGTAATCATGCAATTTGAATCTTTGGGCTGGAAACCTGAGGCTGGGGATGGCAGAAAGACCAGGGGGCAGCACACCTTAAAATACTGTATTGTTTTAGGCAGCTTCTGTAGAGCCCCAGCATGGAAATAACACTGGACAAACCCATTAAATGTATGAACTTACATTGAGTTTTTTTCAAGACTGTTGAAATTCATTAATCTAATACTATTCTTATGCATACTGTGCTGTCAGTTACAATAAATGTTTTTTTTCTTCTAAAAACATGTAAAGTAACTCCCAGCAAAACAGAAAATGAAATATTTAAGTATTAATAAAAGTAAAGGTAAAGTCGGGAATATGCCAAGCTGTGCACAGCACTGATGTTTATTTCCATCTCATTGACCTTGAGCCTGTAGGGGGTAAGAACCCACTACCCTGAGACACAGGGCAAGTTTGACATCCAAGTTACCATAGATTAGCTTCCAAGTTTCCTCAGGTATCTATTTATCAACTATCCTGAACGGGGGGACGAACAACTGGATGAGCTGGGTGATGACTGCCCCTGTCAGGGACTGAACCTGGGCCCATGGGTTTGTAGCTAGGCTTGCTAACTACTACTCCACAGTTACATAAGTAATAATGGAGTACATGAATAACAAATTACTGTATTAAAATCAGTATAAGTAACACTTGTCCTATGATTCTAAACAAAAGGCTACAAAGACATGGATATTACATTTCTGGTGGTACTGATGTTTTTGCAATATTGACCAGATAGCTGCTTGCTGCCATTTCTAATGATATAAGAAATGACAAACACCACAGGACATGTGGTGAGTTTGCCACATATGGAAATAACATACAGATGTAAGACATATGTGAAGTGGACTGCCTTTCCACTTCGTATGCACATCAGCATAAAGGCTCACATCACATAATCATAGACCCCACTTCAAACAACCAATGAATACAGAAAAAGGCTCTTTGCCTTGGACTACTACAACCTCCAACTCTAATCTCACATGACATCTTCAGAACACGATTATAAAAGGATTAACTGGTTTTCACAGGGCAATGACACAGGCTGTAAGTGCACTTAGGATGTATATAATCCCTCAAAATGGATGATCATTTTGACTGTGAGCCAATGAGGGAAGTCAGTCAAACAAAACACAAAGAAACAAGCACTGGAAATGTAAAACAAACACGTGAACATGTGGAGTGACACCAACAAAGGTGCAGCACGAAAGACTTAATCCCTCCTAACTTTGGCTAATCCAAGAGTAGTGCAGCTGTTGATTTCTGGCAACAACTTTCAGGTGACGGAGCAACTTCTGGTCATTCATTAGCTTAAGGCATGTCACTTATGAGCTGTGTTGAATGGAAGGTGAGTGAGTTTCTCCTGGCCTTTGAGTAGCTGAAGGGAAGGATAATGTGGCTGCCTCAGTGCATTGGGGTGTCAGTAAGTTGCCCTCATTTCATTTGGAATAAGCATGGGCAGTTTTTTTTATACATTATCCTATGTTTTTAATCCTACTGACATACAGAGGGAATAATCAGGTAATTATATTTTGAATAACAGAAACTGATGAAAAAACATGTTTAGGAGAAATAAATTGAAGGAATATGTAGAGATAACAATCTACTCATTTAGACATATTCACTGATAAACAGACACAAACACAAGATATTAAATTCAATAGGATTTTCAGGATAGCAATGAACTCAAAATGTTTTTTCTATAGCAATGTTATAGGATGTTTTAATTAGGAATTTAATTTCAATCCCGTTTTTCTGTCCTCCCTGTAGAAGAGGAGGATGTTAAGATGAATAATCACTCACACTACTGCACTACTCAGAAACTCAAATGGATCAAAAATTTTGAATACCTAGGAGTAAACTTCAATGATGGAAATGATCAAGAGGTGGAAATAAATAGGTGTAAAGTAGAACACAAAAGTTAACATGAGGTACCCAATACGGAAGGATAAAAATTTGCATAGAAAATGTAAAGTTAAGCTGGTTTTAATGTATGGATCGGTGTAACATGAACAAGATGAGGAATGGCAATAAGAGAGGAACCTGGGGTCAACTCACTGTAGGAGGAGATGGAAATATTAAAACTGAGCTGGTGAAGAATGGAGGAGGAGAGAAAACCAAGAAAATATCTCAAGTGGAGGCTGCAGGGGGGAGAACACCTATCGGAAGGCAAAGGAAGAGGTGGTTTGGGGCTGGAAGAGGTGGAAGAGCAACAAATCTATGAAGACCGATCAAGATGGAGAAAGATAGTCAGAAGTGATGTCTAACTGGCAGATGATGCATTCATCTACCTGGCATTGGGGGAGAAAGCTGAGAAACTGTTGGGATCCAGGAAACAAACAGGGTAACTATGATATAATCTGTGTTTTATGGCTGAATAAGTCAAAATGTTTGTGTGATTAGAAAGTAAAGTTAGTTTGAACTATATAATCAATGTCAGCTATTTTCATATTATTGCTGAATGAAGATCTTTGCAACTCCTCAAAATGATTGATGACTATGATGTTACTCAAGCAAAAATAGTGTTGATGTTTGAAAGACAATAATGTAGGCACCCTGCCTCACTTGGACACCCCATCCCTTGGAAAACACACACACACACACACACACACACACACACACTATACTCCAGGTTTATAATTGTAGGATGGCCAGAATGAGCCAAAACACAACTCTGTGACATGTGTGTGGATAAGGGGGTAGCACTATCTGCTACTGACAAAGGGAGAAAGAAATATGAATTTACACAATCATACATGATTAATGCATACAAACATGACTATAATAATATAATTTTGTTGCTGCTTCTCTAGTAAGTGCAAGCTGTAAATGGTTTTATTAATGAAGTTAATCATCTGACTCTCTAAAATCTTGCTGTATGGTGTTATAGCAGCAACTGTATATAATTTACATAAAAATTCAGCAAGTCTGATTGTTATACTAGCTGTTACTCACAGCTAACATCAAATAAAGCTAAATCCAGGCTAAGACTAGGAGTCAAGCTTCAAATTTAACTCATTAGTCAAAATTGTTAAGCTTTTAAAATAGCACCATACTCTTATGCAAAGCAAAATAATGTGACCAATGGGACTGTCTATATTAGGAATAGTAAGTTGATGTTTCCCTTCATTATTTTGTTCAGGAGACAATCTGGTTTGGGTACAACTTTGGGTGGGAAAAGAAATGATAAGCGCACCAGTTAACATTCTTGTCTTAGCACCATGTTGCCTAGCATTCAACCTTTCATATCAGAAAGTTGAAGTGGATGGTGGCACCTTAATTAAAGTACTTTCTCACTCTCCATAAAGAATGATTAATGCAATTATAAAATGCACACTGTCCTTTTGAATAAAAATGCTTAACTATGGTTGTATATCATCATATATAGAACAAATACACCTCTTACATGACACAGTTATCACCCTTTCACTCTAAACTACAGTATAATACTTAAGTAATTAAATGTTACAATATATATGATAATAAAGAACTCTGAAACCTTAACAGCTAGT
Organism: Eriocheir sinensis; assembly: GCF_024679095.1. NCBI lineage: Eukaryota > Metazoa > Arthropoda > Malacostraca > Decapoda > Varunidae > Eriocheir > Eriocheir sinensis. The sequence continues at coordinate 15,308,373 of NC_066543.1, forward strand.
GTAATATCTGGCATAGTAAACAATCATGAAAGTGGGTTGTAATGCATCTGACTCATGAACAAGGTAAATAATCATTATATTAAGCGTGACTAGCAAGCCTGCATCATAACCAGTCACCTCTGTTGGTAAACTATGACTGAGAAAAAAATCAAGTAACTTCCTTTAATGGCACAAGCTAAACAGAAATGATGAGGGTGGTTTTCTCCCCGAGGATAGAGATGGTAAGGACCAAGACCATTTGAAAGCTGTTGCTAACATGGGCTTCTTTCTCTAACATGGAAGTTGTTTGCTGCCTCACACACCGGTCACTTTTCAGTCACAATTAGCTGCATACAGTATATATGCAGAATAGTTTATACTCAATGGAGAAGATACCAATGACCAAGAAAAGCAGGTCTTGCATGGACATAATAACAAAACTTGACCCTTCAAAAACAGTAATTCTAACCAGAATTAGAGCCACAACAACCTCTTACCCCTTTCCCATCTCAGCAATGCTGGCTTCCAAGCACTGCTGAACTCCATAACATCTCCAACAATATTCACAACCTGGCTGATGCAAGATACTGAGAAGTAAAAAAATACATAATCTTTGTTCTGCATCTGTGTGGTCAGAAATTAATACAAATACTCACACTAGTTTTGAGCAGACCAGTTAAGGCTTTGTGTTATATATGGATGCAACAAGTCACCAAGTATTTAATATATTCATAGTACTTTTTGTTGCTTCTCTTCATATTAAAGCCTCACAAGATGGATGACTTGCTAGCACAAGAATGTAATGCATTTTATGATGGGATCTTATAGCACTAAAATTATTTCTGGCTTTGGCATTGAACATGCATTGAAAGTAATTGCTTAAAAACCTGCTAATGTAACTTTCAATCATCATACACCGGCTGGTTTCTCTCATCAACCTCAAGGCTCTTGGTTCTCAAAAACTTTGATGCCTCACTCTACTCACCGGCTGGCTCCATCCTCCCCCTCTGTTAGAATCAGTGCTCTTGCAGCTTGAGTCCCACTGACTGCTGCAGTACCACTGTGTCCAGGGGACAAAGTATTGTGTGAACATGATCTGGGCAGGAAGGCTTTTTCCAGTGTCCTGCGCAGGGGAGACTCCACAGTGGAATGGACTCTTCCACGCCTTACTGGGCTGGTCATACCAGAGGTGCCATTTGCTCCATTCCTGAAAGAAATAAGATGCTTAAGGCTCCGAACTGCACTTGAGGATCTGAGGAGTGACAAAGTGACAACGATATGGTGACACAAACAATATTTCCATCACTGGACAAAAAGGCTTAAGCTAGAATCTTGTTACACACATGCCAGGTAAATGCCTTAATAAATGAGTTTCCATAAAAGATTAAGTGCAGAAAATTTTTGTTGCTATACAATCTATGCATCCCATTTGACATATGCAGAGGTGCCATGGTACAACTCACAGTGAGGTACAATACGGTTGCCAAATACGCAAAGTAGGCAAATCACCTAATATGTGAGAAGGACACCCACCTCATGGGAGCTAAGTGCCCATCACATCTACTCCCTGCTACCGACCTAGTGAACTGTGTCCAACCCTCCCTCTAGCATCTGGGTGATGTCACGTTACAGGTGGGATTTATGTGAAATGGCCTTGTCTATTCTAAATGCCTTGAAAACAACAATGCTTGGCTCACCTGCCAGTGGCTCCTTGGTTGTTAATGAAGCGCCCGTCAAGAGTCCTCTCACATCTGGAAGTCACAGACAACACTGTTCAGTACAAGATTTGGATAAAGCATGAGAGTTTACCATGGCTTTAATTTGCATTCATGGTCTTGATTCATATCTGCATTATGCACAATAGTAAGCTACCCTGAATTTATCATTGCAAAATTTTGTGGCTCATCCATTTTTCCTTTTTTTTTTTCAAAATCTGTTTTGTGTCTGCTCCATTGTTTGAGCTTAGGGAATTTTCTTTTTTTACTTGCCCATATAGTACTTTATCATGCTCCTAACAAACTCCATTGTTAAATTTTTTCAACAGCTTTTCATTTATTTGCAATTTTTTTTACACAAGTAGTTATTTGTTTTCTTAAAGACTGGATGATGTTCCTGACATTCATTATGTTTCATATTGTTTCACAGTCTACTCTCCCCTTAAACTGAATCATGCTCCTGCATTACAAGATAAAAAGACTGGGGCCATAAATTCTGCATCCTTTACAGTTCTTTTAAAAAACTTTAGTGGTTCTAAGATATTGAGATCATTAGGGAACAAGGGGTAGCTTTCACTGTGGGCAGCAGCCTTGGGGGAAGTGACCTGAGGTCACGGTGACTAGCCTACTCTGACAAAGCCAGAAAGCAACACTGTCAAGTGCCATGGTGTTTAGACAAAATCAATGTTATTATCATACAAAAACAAAACATTCATAACACTATACAGCCTTATTAGTGAATTAAATTTAAACAGTATTAAAAAAACATAATGAGAGAAAGAGGTATGTGTTGGGATTCATGTGGCATGGCAGTGGACAAAGGATTACCCAGTGGAGCAAACACCAAGTGACTGATATTTTAAAAGTACTATAATCAATATTCTTTTCTAAATTGATAAAAAAACAATGCTAAATTTAGTTTTTTCTTGAGTAAACTATTCTCCAACAGTCAGTTTTGTTTTCTGATATGTGAAACCCCACCATGGTGAATGTGAAGCCATGAAAATGATGTTGAAACGATGAGAATGATGCTAAGTGTGTGTCTTTTAACAAGGAATTAGGTTATTACTATCATGCTATGTGTCCTGACATTCAAGTTTGCCTGAAGCAATGGCACTCACATGTTGAGGAGAGCCAGGTTGAGGTCATGGGTGGAGCCTCTCTCTGGGGCCACAGGGCTTTTCAGGTCACACTCCAGTCTGGGGAAGGCAAAGAGGAATGCTTTATCTCCCCTTCTCTTCATATCTATAGCCTACACTTAGGTAATTTCTTTATGCTTACCTACAACTTTCATAAAACAAAACATACATAAAACAATGAAATATAATTGATGTTGTAATGACTGAGATACTCACTGTATGACTGAATGGATTTGTTATTATGTTAAGAGAATAAAGATGAAATCTGGGGTACTAAAGAGAAGTTGGGAATAGAAACTGATCCTCATCAAGATTTTCATGAAAATGAAAGAGAACTTGGTCTAAGAGTATTGAAAATAGAGAAGCAAAATCAAAATCAAAGAGCATAATGTATAAAAATGAGTGACAAGAGTGGAGAGTTGCAAAGGCCTTCACCACTTCACCACAAAGAAAATGGGAGGAGGAGGATTGGGGCTGTGCAGAAAGAGGTGGACTAAAGTAATTAAAGAAAGTGAAGAGCTGGGGTGACTCACCGAAGGGCCTTCACCAGGGTCTGCTGCTGCACCATGAGGAAGTTGACCTGCGAGCGTAGCACTGCCAACTCCCCGTCCTTCTCCCTGAGGCGGTCCTGCAGGTCTGATACTGTCTCCTCCAGGCTTTGGCACATGGCCTGAGGGGAAGGCATGCTGGTACTGACAGACTGACTCATCCAGTTGCATGTAATTGCTCAAACAAAAAACTTGTTGATTGTTCTGTTGATGCAACTTTAAATTATTTGATTACACAATCAAACCTGTACATATTGTGTTAATGAAACTCTGAGACAAATAAAAATTTAATGGCGTGTAACAATATCATGATATGTATCATCATTTATAGTAATCCCTCAGTTATCCACATTACTTCATCCAAGGCCCTTATGAATGCATACAGAATCATGAATACACACAGTGAAAAGGAACAAAACTACAACAGGGGCATGTGGTGTGTCAAGAAGGGATGAAGAAATTAATGGAAGTATGTGTGAAAAATTTGGCAGGAGTGTAACAGCTAAGGCAGTGGATTTCAGAGTATAGTTGAATGGGTGAAACAAGGTGCTCTGAGATGGTTTGGACGTGTGATGAGAATGAATGAGGATGACCCTATGTAGAGTGCAAGATGGTAGAACTGAAGATGTCAGGGAGAGACATCCAATCAAATGAAGCAGTAGAGTGTAGAGAGAATTGACAGGGAGGGATTTCAGAACAGGAAAAGTTGGAGATGTTTCTGTTGTGGCCATCCAATTAGGGAAAGTTCCCATGAGGGGATGGGGCATTAGAGGTATAGAGCATTGAGTGTGTGTATTGTTAGGATATTCTGAGTATAGTGTCTTGCAAGCAGGTGGTCCCAATTTTGTCAGACGCAGTGACATATGATTCTGCTTTACAGTAGGATTTAAAAAGGAAAACTTATTGTCAATAGTGTTGGACAGCAAGACATACTTGCTTCATTATGTGCCCAAAAATATTATCTATAGGTGCTATTTTATATCAAAGTAGTTGTAGTTTTCCCCTAAGAACCATAGTGGAGATAAAACCATTCCTAACCACACAGGACCTAATATATGGTGAGAGTATTTTTTCCAATAAAGTGGTGCAACCGATGACTCCTTATGAGCCAAATACTGGTTGTTTACTGTTATTTTTTCTTGTTTTCCAAGCTGGCACCCACCCGACTCTCCGCCAGTGTGTCCTGTGTCCCGAGCGGATCATCAAGGCAGAAGAAGTCCCTCACACACTTCTTCTCCCGGATGACGGTGTGGCCTGGGGAGGGTGAGCCAAGGTGAATACATGTAAGTCATTAGCTGTACATTGCTGTGAAATAACATCTATTCATGCTTTATTTTACTGTAACAATCTTGGATGAGGCAGCATCTCCTCTAAGGTTATCACAAGACACAAAAAAGTTTAATAAAATATAACATTTAATTATCCTTTGAGCTACTATTCCCCAACAGGTATCTTATCATCATGTAACTTTCCTATTGCCACTTTCTCTTTATTATCTTAAAAAAAAAAAAAAAAAAAAAAAAGAATTAATCAACCTCTTTGTAGCTAAGAATTTAAATTTAAGTAAGTTTAGTATTTTTCAATGAATAATGGACAACAGACCATTAAGAGCAAACCTGTCTGAGTGGTATGCATGACAAGGTAAATCTGGCCACTGTGTGAGGGTTAAACATAACTTAGTATAAACTCCTTCCTACCCAAGATAAGCACCCACCTACAACGTTGTCTATGAAGGCTTGCAAACCTAGCTGCCGATCCTCTAGGAAGATGGGGTCAAAGTTGTCACCAAACCACCTCTTGGGTGGGAGAGCAAACCGCAGGCGTGGAAACTCCTTCTTCAGCTGCAAAAGGGTATAAAGTTACCACCTCAGGGTATGACGCTGCTACATCATGGCAATGAGTAGGGGCCTATAGACCAGACACTTGATGAAAAGGTAAAATATGGATATTCTGGCCCAATAATACTTATATTTGTACTATTATGTTGATCAAGGAAAAGTTTCACAACAGGGAACCTTCAAAATGTTGAAATTGCTCTTTTAAAGCAAAACTACAATACTCCCTCCAATTTTGTAAGAATTCAGTCACCATTGCAGGTTGAAAAATACAATTTTGAAAAATTGGAGCAATTAACCTTAAAGGGAAAAAAACTGAATGTGGTTGACGTCAGTGGCAGCCCAATTTTGACTTATATATATATATATATATATATATATATATATATATATATATATATATATATATATATATATATATATATATATATATATATATATATATATATATATATATATATATATATATATATATATATATATATATATATATATATATATATATATATATATATATATATATATATATATATATATATATATATATATATATATATAAACTGGAAACATTAAAATGAATTTAGTAGCTTCAGATATTTAAAAGATTACAAAATAGCTACAAAGCATAGTATTTATTGCATGTCAAACTGATGAAAATATAAGCCAGATAAAAATCCTCAGGGCAGTGACTGCTTATTGTTTACTCACCGCTTTGTTGAGGCGCACAAAGTCAGTGTAGCGACGGAACACAAACCAATGCTCCTCCGTGGGCTGGTGGAACACCTGGATCTTGAATACCTGAGGTAAATTTTAGAAAAGCATTGGTGAAACATTCCCTCATGTACGTACAGGCAAAGGAGGATACATGTGAGACTCAGGTGAACATTAAACTAATAATGAAAGCAGTATTTATAGTCAGTCTTAATGACTTACATAAACTAGCATTATGTTCATACTCAATAAATAAATGTGATTGAAACTAAAGACAAGAAAAAAGATAATTCTTTATGGAATAAAAACAGGAAGTTACACAACATACAGCTGAATAAAGAAATATTTTAAAAGTAAAGCAACTGAACCCAAGGCCTCACCGTGAACCTTGCTCTCTCCTCTAGCACCTCATAGCCAACAATGGGCATGCGGTACTGGCAGGGGCTGGCATCTTCAGCAGTAGAAGGGAAGCCCAGGGCATTGATGTTGCCAGTGAGAGGGGAGTCAGTTGCTTGGCCTGTAAACACAACACTCCTAAATACAAATCACATGGACTGTGTGATGCAGCTGTTGAAGATTATAATGCAGCACAGTGATTAGTGAGCTTTTTTTAATATTGTTTCCTTATATTTGCCCTTGAGCTGTTTTCTTTGCTATATATAAAAAAAAAAAAAAAAAAATATATATATATATATATATATATATATATATATATATATATATATATATATATATATATATATATATATAGATATATATATATATATATATTATATACATATATATATATATATATATATATATATATATATATATATATATATATATATATATATATATATATATATATATATATTTGAAGTTTTACTGCTTGAGGCTCTGTGGATGTACCTGAGTCTGCTATGTCTGAGCTGGGAGTGGAGTCTGTGGAGGTGAGGTTACTTGAGGAGCCTCCCCAGCGATGGCTTGGATCACTCTGGCTGGGGGAGTCATTAATGTATGTTAATTACGAGGTAAGGTCAAACCCATGCAAAATATTGATGAGGTAGTTCAGTTGGATTTTCGACAAACATTATCCATTACCCAATACAGTACATCAAACTTGTTTCCCTCTGGATGCCTGAAAGGACTGATGTGTTTCCAGATATAGACTATTTTTGTTTACTTTCTTAAGGTTTAGACCAACACACAACTGTCAAGGATAATCAGATTCTATGAACATGGTCAATGCCTGGACCCACCTTGGCCTGCGGGAGGGGTTTTGGGAGGTGCTGAGTGGATGGCTGTGGAGAGCTTCTTGCACAGGGTTAATGATCACTCTTCCTTCATTCAACTCCTCAGAGGACGGGACACGTGACACGGCCCGGGAGTGTGTGGGAGTGCACTCCCGGGAGGCAGCCCGGCTCCGGGAGATGGCTGCTATTCTAGCAGACATTTCAGAGGCCTCTGGGTCAAACCTACATTCTATTCTGAAACTGAATTATAATATTTTTTACAAGGCAAGAAAATCTGTTGCAGGTTGTGAGATATGCATCTTTGATTAACTATCATTGTTTGAGTATAGTGATTAAAGTCTGATGACAAAATCATATTTCATGAAAAAGTCATCATCATCATCATTGTCGTTTAAAGTCTATATTTTCCCATTTAAGATGGGGTTGGATGGGCAATGACTGTTCTCCACATGAAAAAGTATAATTGCATAATCCATGATTCAAAATTCTACATTCACACAACCATGGGAGAGAATAAAGGTAAAGGCATAGCTGGGCGTTATCGCGATACTTTATCGCTGATAAAAAAATCGGGTTATTGGCCATCCGCTACTTATTTAAATATATATCGGTATCTTCGTTACTTTTGTAACCAAACTGGCGATAATTGCTACTTTTTTCCGACTCGGAAAAAAAACGGTCTCCTCCCTACACGTGGCCCGGGCGCCCGGTGTTGTATGAAAAAACTTCGGGGTATGAAATATCTTCGGTGAAGATATTTCATACTTTGATCATCACCATTAAAACACTAGGTTATTTTTTTTTTATGTAAGACTCAAAAATCAATATATTAAAAAGAAAAATCATTTAACTTTGCCCCCCAAAATTATTATTCACTGCCTCAAATTTGATATTCCATATTCGTTTGTGAGCATGCCATGGTATTGAAGGCACCCGGTGTTGTGTTATTTGGTGTCCCATCGTCAAATGTTGGCACTTTTGTTTACAAATACTGGTCTCTCGTGAACTATGCATGTTCAGACCAGTAAGTGTAGCCCTATAGAGTCTCACAAAGCTTTTTAACACATTAAGACATACAGTACCACCATCCTCGCTGTTTCTAAAACGGCACTCTGTACATATAAATACAACTCGCACAGAGTGTCGTTCTAGAAACAGCGGGGATGGTGGGAGTGGTACTGTATGTCTGATTCAGCCTTCCAGCAACTCTTAATTACGGTTAAAAAGCTTTGTGAGACTGTACAGGTCTACCCTTGCTGGTCTGAGCATGCACAGTTCACGAGAGACCAGTGTTTGTAAACAAAAGCGCCAACATTTGACGGTGGGGACGCCAAATAACACAACACGGTTCAGGCGTTTCTAGTATTACCGTCCATATATGTACGTGTCAACTTGTGGTTTTCAGGTTTTGTAAGTTTTCTAAAATACAAGTAATGAAAATTTGAATTCATCTGTTTTTTTATTGGAAATAATATAGTATCATTTTCGCCTATCGGACTTATCGCTATCGGAATTGTGGATTAATATCGGGTATCGGTTATCGCCTATATTTGTGTTTCCAGTTAACGAATATCGGTTATCGCTGATAAGGTTTTCCATTATCAGTTATCGGTTATCGGGAATAAGGTTTTCTGTTATCGTGCCCAGCTATGGGTAAAGGGAAGATAAAGCTGGGAGCATTTCCTTTTAGATGAGTGGGGCTGTGGTGCTGATCAACCCTGGGCCTTAGTCACTGGTGCAGTTAGGTTACTGTCATTTAAATTATGTTAAACAGCTGGGTTAAATAAAAAGGGGGATGATAAGACTGATGCTGGCTGAATGCCTTTTCTGTCTCAGCAAAACCAAAACAACAAAGAGCACAGGGGGACATGCAAGAGGCCAGGTACTTCATGTAAACAAACATGCAGCCTACCACTAATGTTCATTGCTGGTCCCAAGTTGAGTAATATGAATCTCTACTGAACCTACGGGAGGGTGTTGGGTGACAGACGTCAGACAACAGCCAACCAGCAGCATCCTTATCAGACTAGCTGGGGACTAAGCCCACTGGGCAGTCATCACTTAGTGGCCTAAGACTACCCAGATGCTGTCCCGAGGAACATCTATCAACCTGGACTCCAGATTTCCTCTCTAATGAGAGGCTCAAAGATGAGCTCCAGGAGGCAGCATGAGCCAAGCAAGAAGGCGCCATTATAAACATTTTCCTGCGCCACAATGGGCTGGGGCTGACCATCAGGCCCCCACCAAGAAAGCCTACTGGTGCGATAGGCCGAAACATAAATAAACACACACACAAAAAAAGGTTAATCTAGCTAACAACTGCTTCTAATATACTGAAAAAATAGCATGGGTACTGCATAGGATACTTCTTTTGCTTCACATTTGTGAAGGTTTTAGTTCCCGGTCGTACCAATTTACTGCGTAAACGGCTTTATAATGTGTTGGTGCCTTGAAATTTTCTAAGTCCAGTGTTGTTGTTTGACACGAGGGCTTCCTGGGCAGACTGAGCCTCTTAGCTGCCTTATACTACACCACAGAAACTAGTTCCTAAGTCAGTAATATCCAAAACGCGCATGGATTATAACGATTTCGGACAAAAAACCGGTCTATTAAGAGTTTTACGTTATTTTTTTCTCCATATTAAAGCAACTAATGCTGCAGCTACTTGTATTTTCTGATTTTTAAAGGAATACATTCGTCAAATTTTACTACGCGAGGTGTTTCAGCGGTGGCACCTAACGGCGGGTTCCTGAAGCCAGTTGTTTTCAAGCCGCCATAATGGATGGAAGGCCCGCTACTCACTCCCTCAAAAATGTCAGTCTACTTCACCTCTCGGTAAGTGTTAACTGAATATTAAACCTCTTTATTGGTGTGCATGTAGGTTGACAAAAGGACTGATTACTATCCTAATACCGTGGTCAACAGTGACACGGGCGTGTCACGTGCACTTGTGATTCGCGGTCACATGAAGCTGTGACAAGCATGTGTCAGAAAACAAACGGATATTGTTCAACGCGCGATACTTCTAGTAGAGGCCAGGGTGATACACAGCAGTCGGAAGGTCACTCCCGGTCAGTTAACAGCAGGAGCATCAGTGCGGGATGACAGCTGTCACAAATCTGTTTTATTTTGTACCCTAAAATACTCGGTAAAAATGATCTAGCATCAACTTACAAGAAATGGATGGGTTAACCGTCAGTATTGTACCATATGTAATTATGAAACATGAAATTTCTGAAGAGTTGCTCGACTATGATTGGGGTGATGGGGTGGGGGTTCAACTACGCTGCCCATCCAATTACACGCATTACACTCGTCAACAGACCGCTCTTGGCGTTATATAGGAATAGATTACAAGAGTATCGTTAGGGAATTTCCTTTCTTTAGAGACTAAGGATTTTTCGATTTTGGGGATTTTGTAGGGACATTTTGAAAGCCCATTTTTCAGTGATTTGGCGTCCACCAAAACCACTGTTCCCTACAGGGATTAATCGAGCTAACGACCATCAAAACCACAGCTCCCTAAAGGGATTAATTGAGCTAACGCCGCCGCCGCAAAATAGCTCGCATTCATTACCTACCTTATGAAACATCACTAGGTCTTCATATATTTTTTTTTTCTACAAACATTTGGTTAGCGACGGTAAGCTTGGTTAGCAACGGTACGGTTGGTTAGTGATGGTACGCTTGGTTAGCGATGGTACGCTTGGTTAGCGATGGTATGCTTGGTTAGCAACGGTACGCTTGGTTAGCGATGGTACGCTTGGTTAGCGATGGTACGCTTGGTTAGCGATTAGCCCACGCATGTGAGACCCGGTCAACCGCAGCGTGGTTATTTATTTTGCGGATGCCGTGCTGAGGGCTGGGTATAGCCCGGGCCTGTTCAGCCCGAGTCCCGGATGACCTTGAGTCATGGCTCAGGGCTGTTTTGGGGTGGTTAGCGATGGTATGCTTGGTTAGCGATTAGCCCACGCATGTGAGAGTATACGGTAGGGATTTTCCTTACTTTCGAGGACAGGGAATTTTCCCGGTAAATCTTAAGAATCACCACTCCACCCCCTCCACCACCCCAGCCCCCCAAGACAAGCCTGGGGAACTGTGGGGAACTGGGGTATTGGGGGGGGGGAGGCCATATCACTGAAAAATGGCCTTCCAAAATTTCCCTAGAAAACTCCCTAAATCAGGAAAAATTCCCTAGTCTCGAAAGTAAGGAAAATCCCTACCGTATACTCACATGCGTGGGCTAATCGCTAACCAAGCATACCATCGCTAACCACCCCAAAACAGCCCTGAGCCATGACTCAAGGTCATCCGGGACTCGGGCTGAATAGGCCCGGGCTATACCTGGCCCTCAGCACGGCAGCCGTTGGGCTGCGTGTTCTAAAAAAAAAAAAAAAAAAAAATAACCACGCGTGGTGGACCTGGTCTCACATGCGTGGGCTAGTCGCTAACCAAGCATACCATCGCTAACCAAGCGTACCATCGCTAACCAAGCGTACCATCGCTAACCAAGCGTACCATCGCTAACCAAGCATACCAACGCTAACCAAGCGTACCGTTGCTAACCAAGCGTACCGTCGCTAACCAAACGTTTGTAGAAAAAAATATATGAAGACCTAGTGATGCTTCATACGGTAGGTAATGAATGCGAGCTATTTTGTGGGGGCGGCGTTAGCTCGATTAATCCCTTTAGGGAGCTGTGGTTTTGGTGGTCGTTAGCTCGATTAATCCCTGTAGGGAACAGTGGTTTTGGTGGTGGACGGCCAAATCACTGAAAAATGGGCTTTCAAAATGTCCCTACAAAAATCCCCAAAATCAGGAAAAATCCCTAGTCTCTAAAGAAAGGAAATTCCCTAACGTATACTCTTGTAATCTATTCCTATATAACGTAGCAGCTGCTGCAGCGGGTCTGTTGATGAATGTAGGCCGTGTAATTGGATGGTCAGTGTAGTTGAACCCCCACCCCTCCACCCCAATCATAGTCGAGCAACTCTTGGGAAATGTCATGTTTCATAATTACATATGGTACAATACTAACGGTTAACCCATCCACTTCTTGTAAGTTGATGCTAGATAATTTTTACTGAGTAGTTTAAGGTACAAAATAAAACAGATTTGTGACAGCTGTCATCCAGATCGAACTGACGCTCCTGCTGTTAACTGACGCGGGAGTGACCTACCGACTGCTACGTATGACCCTGGCCTCCATTTTACTCAAACTCCACTATAAGTATCGCGCATTGAACAATATCCGTTTGTTTTCTGACACTTGCTTGTCACACCATGTGACACATGACACGCCCGTGTCTTTGTTGGACCCGGTACTGGGATAGTAATCGGTCCTTTTGTCAACCTACATGCACACCAATAAAGAGGTTAAATACTCAGTTAACACTTACTGAAAGGTAAAGTAGACTGATATTTTGAGGGAGTGAGTGTCGGGCCTTCCATCCATTATGGCGGCTTGAAAACAACTGACTTCAGGAACCCACTGTTAGGTGCCGCCGCTGATACCCTCGCGTAGTAATATTTTACGAATGTATTAGAAAATACAAATAGCTGCGGCATTAGTTGCTTTAATATAGAGAAAAAAATAACGTAAAACTCTTAAAAGACCGTTTTTTTGTCCAAAATCGTTATAATCCATGCGCATTTTGGATATTACTGACTTAGGAACTAGTTTGTAGGGTGCACTGCAAGGCAGGTATGAGGCTCAGTCTGTGTATAGAGGCAGTTGTGAAATAATAACAATGGACTTAGAAAATCCAAGCCACCTAACTCTATAATTAAAGAGGCTTGCCCCCCTGGCCTCTCCCCAAGGTAAAACGTATATGAAAATGCATTATAATGATAATTCTTTCATGTGCTAAATTACTACAAATATTGGTTTGGAGTGGTTATTCTTAAGTTTTGCCTATAATTGAGTTTAATCAGCCATGGGGGGTACGTAACAGTAGTGGATAATGTTAGGCAAGGTCAGGAATCCGCCACGACTCCCTCTCTCCTGAACCAACACGGAAGATGCAACTGCGTATCAGCCTACACACACGGAGCTCCTCTACCCCGGTGAAGGCTCTGGCGGAGGGCTGCACACTGGCTCCCCGGCAGCCACACACTCCCCCCTCAGCTCATGCCAGCCAGCCCTGGAGGTCGTGGGGGGCACAGCTCACCAGGAAACACACACTCCACGCCCACCAGGAAACACAACTCACCTATCATGCACACGCCGCCCTACATCCTCCAACTCGTCATCAGAGGCCACCGTCACTGTTATCACTATCTCCCCCTCGTCCCTCAGTGGCCCTGCAGCCCCAGCGTGGTCAGATGGAGGCGCGGCGAGGTGGGGCTCACTCACAAGACCTGCCCCACCACCATCACTGCCTCCTTCCAGTCCTCCCCGCGCAGTAAGGATAAAATACGGAGAAAAAAAATACATGGATTACAATTCCAGCACTGAAAATCTCGCACTACCCAACTTAAACCAATTATATGAATATTAAAGACTAATACAGTATGATAGTGTTCAGTATTATCCCATTTCTAGTTTCCATGTGAGTGTTTTATCTCCGTGTTTTACTTACCAGCTGAGGATGAGTCACACGACATTTGTAAACAAAGGAAGAGTCGCCACCAGCCTGGAGGGTTTTTATACGTTTGTGCTTTTCCTTGACGCGGATGGTGATAAATGGAGCAGCCATGATTGCGGCGATAAGATAAAGGGTGCCTCTAGCCTCGTTTTACATCAGTTGGGTGAATTTATCAGGCTGCCCATGTTTAAAGCCTCGTTGGGAAGGGGTGGGTGGGTGTGACGGGCATGTTTAAAGGGCACGGAAGGTGCATGATGCGAGTGTGTTGTGGGGTCGGGGGGGTGAAGAGTGAAGGACTGTATCTGGGGGAGGTGATGCAAAACGTATAATGTCTTCCTCTTCATACCATTTCTGTCGAACCTTGTTGGAACCGATACGTAATAATATTTTAATTTTAACCCTATATACGTACCCTACCATGCCAAGTACGCCTAGTAATGGTAAACTAGCTGCTTACAACCGCCTCGCCAGGTCATAAAGTAGCTTACTTGTTGATATCACAGTGCAAGACAACAACAACACCAACAAACAACAACTACTACTACTACTACTACTACTACTACTACTACTACTACTACTACTACTACTACTACTACATAAAAGATACCTCCACCCATGTTTATTTTCCCGACACATAATCATGGAGGGCTCCATAGCTTGGAGATCATTAGTCCCAACCCTGTTCGCTAATAACTGTGGCATCCAACCATATCACTAATACTATTAGCACTAAATCTATACATAACACCTTATCATGTATTGCGTCTAAATTCCCCTTTCCTTTCCTACTCGTCACTCCCGACCCACCCTAAATATGTCACTCTCCTCCACTGTGGCTTCATAGTCCATATTGGAGATGTTGGTGGCTTTTGGGACAAAGTGTCTGGTGTCCCTGTGACATAGGATGGCCCACGGCCTTGGGATGGCCGATCAAAGCAGGGAGAACGAGAGGCGACACCTCATCCAGGCTACAACGTGGCTCCTTGGCTGATGATTATTTTCTGAGATCAGTTCCGCGAGTCGTGCGTAGAAGCATCGGGCCCTGGGACCTATCCCTCCGGATGTGGTGAAGACGAGGGGGGTGAAACTGCCCTGATCCACATGTTGGATTCTTCCTGCCATTGTGTCTTTTTAATTTCATGGTGCTACCTACACATGTATTAATAGTTGTATAATCACACTCTGTCCTGCCTGGGGGTTGGGATGGCATGTTCCTCCCTTCTCCCTTGTTGTTTACCTGCAACAATAAACTATCAATCAATCAATCTTTCACCGTATGTCCTTGTCTTCTCCTGCTCGTTCCTGTGGTGGGCGGCTTCCATGGGCAGCTCACGGTGACAGGCAGCCATTGGGTCGAATATGCGGATGTCCATGAACGCCCGTTGTCCGCGCACTCAGAATCCACGGGCATTTAAATCAACCCTTGCCTCATGTGAGGTATTGGCCGTCCTGTACCGAAGATGTTCGCCGTCCAGGGGAAGCAGTGCCGGCTCGGTACTACTACTACTACTACTACTACTACTACTACTACTACTACCACCACTACCATTTCTGCAGCTGCTGCTGCTACTACTACTACTACTACTTTTTTATACGGCCTCCATCCATTAGAGTTGCGTTGTGAGAGGTATCTTTTCTCATATCCTTTCACAAAGCAATTCATTGGCCCCAGCCCGCCAGTGACAATGGCCAACAACCTACTACTACTACTACTACTAGCCTACTACTTTTACTACTACTACTACTACTACTACTACTACTACTACTACTACTACTCTACTACTATAACTACTACGTACTGCTGCTTCTGCTGCTGCTATTACTACTACTACTCCTGCTACTACTACTACTACTGCTACTACAACTGCTACTACTACTTCCACCAAGGCTGCTGCTGTTGCTATACTAATAAAAACAAACACTATTCCATCTGTTTTTTTCCTTTCGTTCTTTCTTTCCTTTCCTTTCTTCCTTTTGTTACTCTCTCTCTCTCTCTCTCTCTCTCTGTGTGTGTGTGTGTGTGTGTGTGTGTGTGTGTGTGTGTCCTTCAGCAAGGTCTGAGATCATGTCTCAAATGAGCGTGGAGTTCACGGCATACACACACGCACATCCGGGATGCGGGACACAACCACCACCTGACACCCATGCAGATCCATAGCCTACTCATTCACTGCTGGATTGAAGGATACTGGTCACCCGTCTCCACTCGGCCCGAGAATCGAACCCAGGTCCTCTCTTGGCAACCACAATGTTGCCTCTCCCCACCGCTTCGCCCAAGGACGAACAAAACATTACTCAAAGCGCCACTACAAACGTGTCCTGGGGGTCAAGAAGGGTGAATAATTGTTTACTTAAGGATGTTTATTATAAAATACTATATACACATTCAACACGGAATTACAGCGGTGCCCAATCTGGTAAAATAATTGTATATATATATATATATATATATATATATATATATATATATATATATATATATATATATATATATATATATATATATATATATATATATATATATATATATATATATATATATATATATATATATATATATATATTTATATATATATATATATATATATATATATATATATATATATATATATATATATATATATCTATATATCTCTCTCTCTCTCTCTCTCTCTCTCTCTCTCTCTCTCTCACACACACACACACACACACACACACACAACCATAAAACTAAAATTGGGAAATAATTAAATCAACAACAAAATTGTGTTTGTGCCAGACGGCCTTGCTTTTGTTGAACCTCAGGGCCGGAGGCCAAAGAAGACGCATGACCCTGCTGGACGGAGCCCGTGCCGTGGACAGACGCGGGTGGTGCCCACGGGACATGCTTCACATTCGAGTATTTGTAACAGTAGTTTGTGTGGATTGTGAAAGGCGCTGTATGTCTGGGTAAATGTAATATTATTTCACCGTGTCATGGTAAGCAGATCCTACAGTGTCATGAACTGTGAGGCAATGCTGCAAGTTGTCTACTGTTGAGGTGGATGTGTTATGGTAGGACGAGGACTGCTTCGTCTGCTGCTGCCGTGTTTGCCGAGGCCTGGCGCCGCTGTCGTCCCTCCGCGTTGCTATCACTATATGGTTGCTAACTGTTACTGACAGTCGACAGCCTCGGCCCAGTTACACATGCCGCCGACGGGGTCGAACACAAGATTTTGTGGGCAAGTGTACACCCAGCCGCGCACCAGCCCTCGCACGGTTTTGGAACATGAGATAAACTTCTTGCACGAGTCGGGGTGAGTGAAGTAGCCGGTGTCATAACACTGCACCGAGCCGTCGGGCATCAGCACCGCCTTGTCGGTCAGCGACGCCAAGTCGCCAAGCGTGCCCGTCAGTGCGCCGTCCAAGTCGTCGTAGTAGTAGTCAAAGTAATCAGTTCCTTCGAGGATCGCTGATGCCGGAGGGCCAGCTGGCGCTGGGGTCTGGTGGACCCGACTGAATGGAGGGCGCGTAGGGCGGGAGCTGCGGGGCGGGGATGTGGGTCGCGGTGTGGGCCTTGGTGTAGGTCGGGGTGGTCTGGGTCGCGGTGTGGGTTGTGGTGTGGTATCAATAGTCGCGGGTGTCGGGCGTGGGCGTGGGCGTGGGCGCAGGGGTCTTGGAGTGATGCGAGGTTGTTCAGAGGGCGTGGTGGGGGCCGGTGTGGTGGGGGCCGCTGTGGTGGGGACTGGCGTGGTGGGGGCTGGCGTGGTGACAGCCGGCGTGGTGGGGATGGCAGTGAAGAGAGAGAACAAGGAAGGTCTGACGGAGGTCAAGGCGGGTCTAACAGAAGTCTCCGGTGAGAAGGTGGTGAGCAGAACATCATCCTCGGGAAGTGCATCAAGTGGTTCCTCTACTGCTGGGCTGGTGAAGGTGACGGGGTCGGTGAAGGTGACGGGGCTGGTGAAGGTGACGGGGCTGGTTTCTGGGATCTCCGGGAACTCTGTAGCTGGGAACGTGCTGGGGGCCTCTTCCTCGGGGCGTGTGGGCCGCCGGGCAACCTCTACCAGGGGTCGTCGTGGGCGCTCTCGGGTCTCCGGGCGCTGGGTGTCGGGCTCAATGGGGGCGACGGTGGTGGTGGTGGCACGGGCCCGGAAGAAGTTTGGAGGCCTCGTTTGGGGGCGCGGGCGGGGGGTGGGCACACGAATCCTGGGCAGTGGGCGGGTCACCTCCTCCACCTACACGACACACGGGCGGGGAAGAGTGCATTAGAACCCCTCAAGGGCACACACACACACACACACACACACACACACACACACACACACACACACACACACGTTCTCTCTCTCTCTCTCTCTCTCTCTCTCTCTCTCTCTCTCTCTCTCTCTCTCTCTCTCTCTCTCTCTCTCTCTCTCTCTCTCTCTCTCTCTCTCTCTCTCTCTCTCTCTATTTCACACACACACACACACACACACACACACACGAGCACACTTTGTAATCTGAAAAAAAATCTATTATAATGCCTAAAATATACTAAGGGAGACAAGATTAAGACGAATATAACAGAATTAAAATAAAAAAATAATAAAATAATAAAGGAGAAAAGCTACGCCTTTCAGTTACTAATATCGTGAAACTAATTGAATAAGAACATGAAGCAGGAAAACTGAATATGAAAAAAAAAGTGCATTGAGGAGAGAGCAAGTAACATGTAGATAGGAGGACACATATAGTGCACATATAAACAGGAAAAAAACACCCAGGACAACGACAGTGACAACGACAACAAATACACTCAACAGAGACACGCGTCCTGTTTGATGGTCGGGGGTGGTGTAGAGCGAGGTAGTGCAGTGCAAAGGAGGAGGGGGTGGGACAGGAGGACGGCAGAAAGGGAAGGAGAATCATAAAAAGTCAAGTCACAGGATCAGACCGTACCAGAATTACATCTCTTCTTTTTTCAATCTTGTAGGTCTAATCGAAATTTTAAGAACCCAAGAAATGAGGGGAGGTGATGGATTCAGATGGTTGGTGCATTGAAGTATATATACATAGTTCATAGGCAACCAGAAAGATTAGAGTGGTGTGTGTGTGTATGTGTGTGTGTGTGTGTAGTGGTTGATTAACATAACGACTTCAGGGGGTATGGTCTCCCTTTTGAGAGGCACTGTACTTTATCGATAAGTTATATGCCATTATTTCAAAACGGGTGCTAGGAGGGGATGGTAGTTAACAAGGGGAATGGTTTGGGTTCATTATTTTCTAGAGGGAGTGCTATCCCCGCGTACTTCCCCCAACTCAATTAAAGTGCGTGTGCATGCGTGGAGTGCGATGATATGGTGCGTGGTGGTGGTGTGGCGATGCGGGTTGGTTACAGCAGCGTCGGAGTCTGGTAAGTGGTTGTACAATCTGGCAATGGTGTTGGTGGTTGCGTGGTATTAATTTCCCTTTTTCAATGCACGTAAATATTTTTCTGATATTTTTTCATTTAGTAGCCGTCATGATTTCGTACGGTCAATACTTTGAAGACAGTTTCGAAATGAGTCATCCTTACATTCCCGTTGTCTTCACTGGTCACTTATCGTTAGTTTATCGTTAGAGATAAATATTTAGCATCCCTGGTAAACTTGCAAGCTGTTCTGGGGGAAGGGCGAAGACATAATAAGGTCATATTCTCAAACCTTTCGGCGGCCAAGCACACATATTTAACATAGCTTTCGTAGGATTAGTGGGCATTTCCAAGGGTAGTTTTATGACCCTACTGGTAATTTGACAAAGATTCTACACCATGAACGTAAAGACACACTCGTGAGGAAGCGTTTAACCTCTTTTTGTCTTTCAGAAATACGTGAACGAGAAGGAAGAGTCCAAGATGACCGACCATAATTATTATGTTTATAGAAGAATAACTAAGTTACCCCAAAAAATTTCCATTGATGAAGAAAACGGTATATATAAGGGGAGACTAATACAATATTTCCCCTCATTTGTGGGGGGGACTTGATATTTTGCGTTTTACCATTCATAATTATGTCAGCAAGCTCTTACGTCTAGCGGACCAGTTTTTTTTAGTAAATTATAAGGTCAAACCACCATCCAGACCAAAGATGCACACACTCGTTTGGCGAACACCGTTACAAATTAGGAAGGGAAATAAATTTTTGCAGAACACAAAGTTTTAAATGGCAAAGGAAAACTCTTTCACCACGACTTTGTTTTCAGACGCACTGCTCCTGTTATTTATTATTCATTCATTATATTTTCTTGCGTTAGTGATAATGGCTCTGATTATTAGATGATGGTGATGGTGGAAATGATGGTGATGGTGATGTGTGTTAGGGGTGAGTGTGTCTTCAGCTAAACAGGTTATAGAAGGAGAGAAGGAAAAAGATGAGGAGGAAGAGGCAGGGGAAGGGAAAATGGGAAAAATCCAGTGGTGGCGTAACGTAATAGGTCAAGCAATACAGCACCACGAACGACAATACTGACAAAGTCTTCAAAGCAGAGGGAAATCAATACATTCTCTTATCCAACTCTTTAAGTCATTTAGTTTTGTCTTTTAAAGGGAAATGAGGAGAAGGAGGAGGAGGAGGAGGAGGAGGAGAGCAATCTGGAAGAGAGCACGTGTGTCACTTATACCAAAGGAGTTGCAGAACAATCAGAGCACACAGGTAGAGCCACCGCGGTACCGGGGTCTCTCCTGGTGACCTCTCACAGTCCCCTCTCCTCTCTTTGCCCTCCAAGTCCTGAAAGAGAAAAGTAAGTCCATCCAAGTCCAGCCGCTCATCAAGTCACGTAAAGGGTCGGTCAAACGTCAGTGTTGGGGGGTAGGGGTGGAGGGGTCAAGTTACTTAAAGGGTTATGATTATATACTATATATATAAACATTAATCAACATCATCTCATAGTCATGCTGCTATCGAAGATGCTAAGGGCATTCTGTGGTCAGTGAGTTACACAACTTATACTTGGCGGTCAAGTGCTGTGCTACGATCAACTTTTTACTTCTACGTTTTAACTTGCATCTTTACTTATCCTTCATTACTCAGTCAACTCTGCTACTGTACATAATACGTCAATCTGGGTGCGTTGTCCACCCGCAGCACATGCACCCCTACACATGCGGGTTACCCCTGCACACTCCAGCTTACTGTCGATGAGTTCAACAACTACCCACTATGTACAGGGAGGAAGGTGAAGAGGGGGCAGGGGGCTGGAGCAGGATGGATGGGTTGAGGGAAGATACGGGGGGAAGAGGTAGGTATGGGGAAAGGAAGTCGAGAGGAGGTTTACACATATGTACAGTCCAGAAGCATACACCTTCACGCATACAAACGCTACACCCGCCACCGAGGAAGGAAGGAGAAAGAGGAAGTGGAACCAGGGATAATTACGTGAATGGGGGAGTCGTCGTTCCCGGGCCTCTTCCTCCTCTGCGGGTCGGGGACTAGGGCGGGGGACCGCTCGCCCCCCACCGGGTGTTCCTGGGCCCCTGACTCCCCCTCCTTTACCCTCCCGGCACCTACCTCCTGTAGGTGCACAGGAGGAAGGTGGAGGCGAGAGTAGGCGCCTCGGTCCCCGATGGCGGCGGACGGCCCCGCATGCGGCCCCACGCCTCGACCCCTCACACCCTTGCGTATGGGCGCCTGTTTGTGAGTGTTGAAAGTGGCTGTAGTGGGTGTGTCGTGTGTGTTGGAGGTGGTGGTGGGTGATGGTGGAGATAATGATGATGAGGTGGATGCGGTTGTGGGGTCGAGGCTATGGGACTTAAGGTCGCCGTAGAGGAAATCTTCATCGTAGTAATAGTAATCCTCGAAGTTGAAGTTTTCAAGATTCAGGAAGGGTTGATGCGAATGCAGGCTCCCGCCGGCATTTGCTGCTTCCAGCGCCGCGTCAGACTGAGAGTCATGCACAAACACAGCAGGAGAATCCTTGCCCTCCCTTATCCTCGAGTGGAGAGTCCCGTCATGCAAAGTATCCCTCGAAGTTTCAGAAAAGACCTCAGTATCATGCACCGTTAAAGAAGAAGAGGGAGGGGGAGGAGGGCTACGGAGAGACTCGCTGGGGAAGTGAGATGTTTCAAGGGGTTTATGGAGGGCGTTTGTCTCTCCCGCCACCACCACTACTTTTGAAGTGAGGGACGCCGAGGGCTCTACAGGGTCTGTGGCTACGGCAGGGGGCGCTGGGGTTAGGGAAGTCTCAGAGGCAAGTGAGGTAACTCCAACCTGGTTAGAGGTAGGGACAGTTGTTTGGGTGTCCGTGTGTACAGTGTCAGTTTGTGTCTGGGTAGCGTCTGTTTGGGTTGTGTCAGTTGTCTGTGTCGCGTCATCGCCCCTCGTCAGTTCCCTGCCGCGTGGGTCAAGCGAGCTACCGCCGTGAGCCGTTGCCTCTTGTGCAATGTAATCGTGGGAAGCAAAGTCGTTCTCTGTCGTGTAGTAATAGTCAAAGGATGAAAAATCGCTTTGCGGCAAGTGATCATCGAATGCCGTATAGTCATGCTCTGCCCCGGCCTGGCTATGCGTGACATCAGCGGTCTGTGCCGTCTGGTCACTCTGCGTATGATTCTGCGTCGCAAACTCGCTCTCCGCCACATAGTCATAAATGCCGTAGTAATCATAATCTGCGTACTGCTCCGTCTGAGAGGTGTGAGCACTTTGTTCTTTCATGTCGTGTTGTGTGACAATATAATCCTGCGCAATACCTTCGTCTTGAACTGCTGTATCATCATATGTAACAGTGGTGTGCTGTGTTGTCAGGCTATCATCTGCAAAAGTGTCGTGTTGTGTTGTAAAGCTATCCTCTGCAAAAGTGTTTCCTTGTGTTGTTAGGTTATCCTCTGCAAAAGTGTCGTGTTGTGCTGTAAGGCTGTCCTCTGCAAAAGTGTCGTGCTGTGTTGTCAAACTATCCTCAGAAAAAGTACTTTGCGTTGACAGGCTATCTTCTGCAAAAGTGCTTTGTTGTGTTGTCAGACCAGCCTCTGCAACATTATCGTGTTGTATTGGTGGAACATCCTCTGCAACAGCGGTGTGTTGTGATGCTGTTTCATCCCGTATAATAGTGTCGCGTTGTGTCACTGGAATGTCCTCTGCAACTGAGACATATTGTGTCACCGTATCATCTTTAGCAAAATTGTCGTGATGTGATATTTTGGTATCCTGTGTAACAGTGTCATGATGTGCTGTCGGAACTTGAACAACTCGGCCGCGGGATGTTACACGGACTGGTGATGCTAAGCGACCACGTGATGGTGATGCTAAGCGACCACGTGATGTTACACGACCACGTGACGTAACACGACCACGTGACGTAACACGACCTTGTTGCGTGTCATGGGTGCCGTGTGACCAGTAGTCTTCATAATCCCCGTGGCCACCCTGAGCATCGTAGTCTGCGTACGTCCAGTCTGTGTCCGTATAATGGCCATCCTCGGCATAATAGTCAGCATACGTCAAGTAGTCTGTTGCGACTGCCTGGCCACCATGTGTTACTTGGGTGCCCTGTGTTACCTGGCCATCTTGAAGACCCTGGTCAGTCTGTGTAACCTGGGTGTCCTGTGCCATGTGCTCTGCCTCTGTCACGTTGTCTGTAGGAGCATCTGTCACTTGCGTGTCATGTGTCGTGTTGGCATCTTGGGGCACGAAATCTGCCTCTGTTGCGTACTCTGCGTCTGTCGCCTGAACGCCTTGTGGTGCAGGGCTTGCCTCCGTCACGTAGTCAGTCTCTGTCACGTAGTCTGTCTCTGTCACATAGTCTACACCTGCCACATGGCCATGTTGTAAAGTATTGTCTGTCACTGTCACAGAGTCTAAATCTGCTGTATCGGCATCTTGAGTCACATAATCATCCTGGGTCACATGGACACCCTGGGCAACGTAGTCTGTTTCTGTAACATCGAATGCATCAATGAAGTGGCCATCATGTACTAGGTCTGTATCAGTAACATTGCCTTCCTGTGCTAAATGTGCTGTCTCAATGACGGGGCCATCCTGTGCCGTATAATCTGTGTCTGCCACGGGGCCATCCTGCGCCACATTGTTTGCATCAGTGACATTGGTATCCTGTACCAAATAGTCTACATCTCCAACATGACCATCGTGTGCTACGTAGTCGTACTGTGCATATAAGTCTTGCGGAAAGTGGTCATAATCGTAATAATCGTAAGTTGTGGCGTCATGCTGTGTCTCTTTACCTACAGGATCCTGTGTCCCAAAGTTGTCCTTTGACACACTCTTAGTCAACACGTTGCCGTGAATCACGTGGCCGTGAGAAACAGAGGCAGCGGGCTCCACCACCAAGTCACTTATCGTGGCGTGGGCGGCGAGAGGTGCGGTGTTTTCGTCCAGGTGGCCGCCGTGGAGCCAAAGGTCATGAGGCGTACCAACAATGTCGTCGGTAATGCCTTCGTTCACCAGTTTCTCGATGCGCGACACTATGTCATCTGGGGAAAGGAGTGCGTTCTTGATCAGATGTTTGGGAGTTGCGTGGTGTGGCTCGATCACGTGGTGTGGATCGGCGGTGTGATCTGCTCTGAAAAGGTGTTTCTGTCTTGGGATGTGGCCCTGGACAATGTGGTGTCGCTCTGTAGTAAGGCGTTGGTCAAGGGTGTGGTGCTGGTCTGTGGTGTGGTGTTGGTCTGTGGTGTGATGCTGGTCAGGGGTGTGATGTTGGTCTGTGGTGTGGTCTGTGGTGTGGTCGCATGGCCTGTGGTCTTGCTCTGCCACTTGTTCTGTGGGGTAGTCAACATCTAAGTGGTGCCCTGTAATGTGGTGTTCTGTGTGGTCGAATACCAGCTGGTGTTGCTCTGTTGTTTGCTGTTCATTGGTGTGGTCTGTGGGAGCCAGGAGCTGTTTTCCCTGTGCTTGCGCCTCCTGGACCACCTCGTTCTTGGAATGGCTGGGCAGGTCGGTCTCTGCCACTGGAGTGTCCCCGTCAAGGAATTCATCGTCGTAATAATAATAGTCCTCTATCTGGAAGTCATCCACAATCCCTGCTACAGAGGAGGCGTCGGCTATGTGTGTGTGCTCATGGGCTGGCACTAGCTCGTTGTCACCAGCCGTGACTGTCTCAGTGGCCTCCTCAGTGAATGTGTCAGTCACAGGTATAGGTGAGGCTTCCGTGGGAGACTCAGTTGGAGGCTCTTCGGTAGGCTCAGCCTCCTGTGGGGGTGCAATGCCAAAGGGCACCCTGATGGGCATGAGTTTGGGCACGGTGGGTACAGGCCGCGGGCTGATTTCTGGGACGTTCATTAAGGAAAGCACGCCGCTGCCAGGAGTCACCTGAGGCACCTCTTCACCTTGAGTCACCGGTGTTACGACCCTGGGGATAAGTCTGTGGCCCGCAGAGACTCTCCTCCGCGATGAGGATACGCGCGTGCGAACTGGTGCCACTCGAATGCGGGCAGCCGGCTCTCGGCGATAGACTCTTTGACTGCGGGGCGCAATGTCATTGGTTATGTCTTCTTCAAGTGGTCGGGGGGAAGAGTAAGGGTCAGCAAGTGTTAGTGTAGCTAAGTCAGACTGGTCAGTACCCAGCGCCTCTGCCTCCCCAGGGGCGGACAGCGAGGGTTTTTTCGCCTCAGCGCCCGACTCAGGGAGCCCGGCTGAGGAAGGAGCTGCAGTACCCGGAGAATGAGCTAAACCATCATGCAACAGATTTTCCACTATATCCTTTTTGGGGACGG
The DNA here is from genome assembly GCF_024679095.1 of Eriocheir sinensis. Classification (NCBI taxonomy): domain Eukaryota; kingdom Metazoa; phylum Arthropoda; class Malacostraca; order Decapoda; family Varunidae; genus Eriocheir; species Eriocheir sinensis. Next base: position 15,333,760 of record NC_066543.1, read on the forward strand.
GAACTACTGAGGGCGCTGATGTTGGAGGCACCACCAGAGGTTGAGAGCTGACGAAGGACGAACTTACGGGTGGGTTGGTCACCTCTGGCTCCGCGGGGGTGAGGGGGGCGTCCGTGGTCGCGGGGGTGGCTGGGCGGTCTCGCTGAATGGTGACGTACCTGATGGAAAAAAAAGAACATTCAATAGAACAATGAAGTGACACAGCCGCCAGTGGTTCCTCACGAGAAGGACGGAACCCAATAGCGTACAGGAAGTCAGATTAGTTACTATAGATGCAAATTCATGGTTAATTATTATTTAGATCATGAGCACAGCAGCTTTTAAACATGAAAGAGGCGTTATGGCTGAAAGGCGCTGAGTTAGGTTGAGCGATATAAGCAATGATGAACACAGCACCAGCCGCAGGTGACTCGCCCTTCACTCACGGCGGCGAGGCTGTCGGGGAGTGGAAGTAACACACCAACACTTTACGAAGGAGAGATGTTTTAGGATTAGCGATTAAGAATGTTATAAATATATACAAATAGTACAAAGCAACATAGCTCCAAAGTTTCAGAAAAAAAGACAAGTTTTCAGACCGAAAAAGAGCCGGCTGAGTAAGTGGGAGTGTGAAGGGAAAGAATGAGGCGATTGACAGTCAGTGCGGCGCTGGTCCTCCCACGCCATTGTTGTCCTGAGGAGGCCAACACTGGTGGCGCTGAAGCAGACATGACACTCACCAACAAAAAGCACACAGAACAGAGCAAGAATAAAGCAGCATCTCCTGAGGCAAGCAGAGACATACGGCCCAACGTGGCAGCCCTGCATGTCACGGTCAGGGTGGTACCTTGGTGGGGAGGGAGATCTGCCCTCTAGCCCTTCTGCTGCACTAACTGTGGCCTCAGTGCCGGAGAGGGGAAGAGTGGCGGTAGGGGAGACCCTTGAGCGGGTAATGGTCACGTACTCAAGAGTTGGCTCCTGCGGGAAAAGAGTGTCGGCTGCTGGCGTCACTCTGCTGGAGGTCGGTGGCCGTTGTCTCTGAATGACGACGTACTCAAGGTCTCCCGTGGAAGGATCACCACCAGCCGTTGTCTCAGTCTCGGGCTGGGCGGCAGGACGCTGTCTCTCGATGGTGACGTACTCGAGGTCTCCCGTGGAAGGATCACCACCAGTCGTTGTCTCAGTCTCGGGCTGGGCGGCAGGACGCTGTCTCTCAATGGTGACGTACTCGAGGTCTCCTGTTGAGGGATCGGCTTCCCTCGCCTCGCTCTCGGGCTGAGTGGGTCTGCTTTGAACTGCAGGACGTTGTCTTTCGATTGTGACATATTCACGGCGTCCCGTGGTGGGGGCATCGGCTTCTCTCTTCTCACTCTCAGGTTGGGCCGGGCGGCTCGGACGCTGTCTGTCAATACTGACATACTGGCGGCGTCCTGAGGTAGTGCCGCCCTCCCTAGTCTCACCCGTTTCCTCCGGCTGGGCGGGGGCGGTCGGACGCTCCCTCGAGATGGTGGTGTACTGCGGCCGGGCGTTCACTTCGCCCCGAGAGTCCTGGCGACTGGGGGCAGCGCTGTCCTCAGTGGCAGGAGCGGGCGTCTGAGCTCTGTGGGAGATGCAGCAATACCTTGACCTCTCGGCACTTACACTGGGCAGGGATGGCAAGGCGGCGGGATTAGTCGTGACGCCACTGATAATGTTCAAGAGAGAGACTGCCATGGGGCACTGCAGGGTTTCCCGAGGTTGGGGCGTGAGGCTAAGATATAATTTATATTGCGACCAGACAACTATTGGGGAAAGGGGAGGGAGAAGATCAGGCAAACATGGACTTCTACCACACAACTACAAGGGGGTGGCTGGGACGGAAAACCTACCTGTCTCGGGAGATGCTGCTGTACTGAGGGCGAGTGCGAGCGCCGAGTCCTTCTCCAGCAGCAGGGGCGTCCTGGGCCTCTGGTGTCTCACTGGCAGCAGTCGAGTCCCTGGAGAACTGATTACCTCCCGAGTTATGGAACCTAGAGAATCAGGAGAATGAAGAAGAGGATGAGGAGGAGGACAGGAAATGCAATGATTAAAAAGAAAGTAAAACAAGTGCAAGAAGGCAAACATACGAATACGAATATGATGAATAAATTGACGAGAACAAGGAAAAGAACGAAGGAAAAGGACGATGTAGAAGAAGAGGAGAGGGGGAGATAGAAAGAGACAAATAGGAAACATCAATACAAACTCTCCAGTCTCCACATTCAACAAACAGATGTACTCTCCAAACTCACTGTCTGCTGTCGACGTCGGGGCTCTCCTCTACGGGCGGGTTATCCTCGTAGTCGTAGTAGTAGTATTCGTCGTCCTGGTAATAGTCGTCGAGGTAGGAGTAGTCAACGGGGATCTCGGTGGTGGTGGGGATGGAGGTTGAAGATGGCGGCGTTGTGGCGCCTGCACCGCCTCGGTTCCTATTGTTGGTGCTACACTTGGCCCGCGTGGGGTGATCACAGCCGTCGATCGTCTTGCTGAACACCAAGTCTGAGGGGAGGGAAAGGATGAGGGGCGATGTCACAAAGTCTGGCATAAGGGAGTAAGGAATGAGGGTAGAGATAAAATACGGTGACTGGTTCCGAATATCAAGGTAAAGTTTGGCTGGAGAAAGGAAGGAGGGAAGAAAGGAAGTAAGTGGTATGATATGACAACAGGCAGATGGGAGAACGAGGAACAGATGTGAGAAAAATAATGGAGGGACAGATGGGAGCGCGAGGAAAAGGTGTGAGGAATAAGGAATAATTAGAGGGACAGATGAGAGTGTGATCTTAATCTTGATCTTGATGTCACAAGTGGCTTGAGATTTCTCCCCAGTCAGGCCTTTGTGGGGAGCAAGAATTAGAGGGAGGGATGGGGGCGTGAGGAAGAGATATGAGGATCAAGAATTAGAGGGACGGATCGGGGCGTGAGGAAGAGATATGAAGAGCAAGAATTAGAGGGAGGGATGGGGGCGTGAGGAAGAGATATGAGGAGCAAGAATTAGAGGGAGGGATGGGGGCGTGAGGAAGAGATATGAGGAGCAAGAATTAGAGGGAGGGATGGGGGCGTGAGGAAGAGATATGAGGAGCAAGAATTAGAGGGACGGATGGGGGCGTGAGGAAGAGATATGAGGAGCAAGAATTAGAGGGACGGATGGGGGCGTGAGGAAGAGATATGAGGAGCAAGAATTAGAGGGAGGGATCGGGGCGTGAGGAAGAGATATGAGGAGCAAGAATTAGAGGGAGGGATGGGGGCGTGAGGAAGAGATATGAGGAGCAAGAATTAGAGGGAGGGATGGGGGCGTGAGGAAGAGATATGAGGAGCAAGAATTAGAGGGAGGGATCGGGGCGTGAGGAAGAGATATGAGGAGCAAGAATTAGAGGGACGGATGGGGGCGTGAGGAAGAGATATGAGGAGCAAGAATTAGAGGGACGGATGGGGGCGTGAGGAAGAGATATGAGGAGCAAGAATTAGAGGGACGGATCGGGGCGTGAGGAATATTCGGGTGATTGAAAGGTGTATCAGGAACAGATGTATGGCGGGTGAATGTGTGTAAAAAAAGTTTTTCAAAAAAGACATGATCAAGCCTTAAATATCAGGATGTAGGGAGCGAGGGTTACCTGAGGGGCAGGTGAAGGCGTGGGCCACAACGCCGAGCCCCGAGGCCCCGGAGTTGAGGCACCAGTAGTACTTGTGGCAGTCGTCGGGGTTTGGGAAGAAGCCCTCGCGGCGACAGGCGAAGCCTGGCGAGTGTGAGACGAGGAGGGTGAGTGACGACGACCACGACGACGACAACAATGATAAAAGTGCTACTACTACTACTACTACTACTACTGCTATTACGATTACTACTACTACTACTACTACTACTACTACTACTACTACTACTACTACTATTACTACTACTACTACTATTAATACTACTTCTACTGCAAAATCTCACATAGCAGTCTTACTCATTGAAGAAATAAAGAGTAAAAGAAAGAATAAATCTAATAAATCAGTGACCATCTATCCATCTCAAAGGACTCAATTATAATCAGTCATTTAATCAATTCTCATCTATCTATCTATTTATCTATCTATCTATCTATCTACGGTATTTACTTATCTGCCCCTATGTCTATCTATCTATCTATCTATCTGTCCACTCACCGCTGACGGCTTTGGGGGTGGTGGGAGGCGCAGGGGTGTTGAAGGGGTCAATGGTAGTGGTCGAGGTGGTTCGTCGTCCGCCAGCTGGTCGTCGCCGGGCACCTGGTCGCCGCCTGGTGCTTGGGTCTGCCTGCGTGGGCGTGCGGGGTGTGGTGGTGGGCCTGAGAGGGAGGGAGAGGGAGGTGAGTGAGCGAGTGAGTGAGTGAGTGAGTGAGTGGCTGTCAATTTTATGTATGTAAGTATGTATGTTTCTACCTGAGCGTGGTCGTGTACCTGGGGGTGGTGGTGGTCGTGGTGGTGGTGGTGTCGGCGGAGGGTCGGCGTCTGTTCTTGAGGCGGGAGGACAGGCTGGCGGGGCGGCGGATCCTGATGTAGCAGTAGGCGGGAGAGAGGACGGGAGAGAGGGGAGGGAAGGGGGCGTTAGCTGGGCATGAGGAGGCGAGGAAAACATCAAGAAAACAACAGGAAACACACACAGGCAATACAGAGCAAAGGAAAGTGAGGTTTAATGTGACAAAGAAAGTATATTGAGGCAACCCTAAAGAACACCAGTGGAAGGCAAACTAATAGGTGAAAAAAATAACTGTGGAATTCCATGAAACCGAAAGACATCTTGACCTACCTAATATGAATCTCAAGGAAAAAAAATAATAAAAGAAATAAAACAAAAGTGAGAGGGAAACGAAAACAAGTAAAATATGAATAAACATTACATACACAAACAGTAATCCTGCTGGTAATGCTCTTGCAAAATAAATATAGAACGACATCAATAAATAAATATAATGTATGTTAAAAATATATAGTTTTGTCATTCACGAGCATGTTTAGAATATACAGTAAATATCACGTTTGTAAGTCTTAAAATCATCCATCTGTAAGTAATACATGCGTACATTCACAGGTTATTATTATTTTTATTGTTATTATTATTATTTACTACTACTACTGCTACTACTACTACTACTACTACGTTTTCCTTAAAGCTACAATGGACATGGTGAAAAGTGAAGTGTTGACGCCTGGAACAATCGCGATGGTACTGGAGGACGGAGCTCATATTATAATTGTCACGCCGCGGCCCACACGTCACTCTGCACTCCCCGCCAAGCAGAGCACGTGACTTTGAATGAGCCTCACACATTCTCGCTCCCCACTGCGTCACCCAAGCACACACACACACACACACACACACACACACACACACACACGTTACGCTCAAGTACAAACATTATCAATACGTACTGTCCCAGACATCATCACCACTACATCAAACACTATAGTGATCATAATCCCCACATATGACACACTACCATCACCAGTGGTGGGCACCGGTAACCGAAAAGCTAGCTTTACTAACTGGTAATCCACTAACTAAAAAGTAAGCTTCGCTTACGCTAAACGACTAAAATGATAAAGAAATTAGTGGAAGCTAACGCTAACCGCTAACTTATTTTCATATGGATTTAGCTTCGGTTTAGTATTTTCGCTCTAAAACTCTTAAAAACAGACCTAGTGACCTGAAATTTCAATATGTTGTAGCGTAGACATAGAGCTTTCCGATTACCCTACTTTAAGGCGTAATTTGCCCTAAAGTGGAAGCCCTGGAATTATTGCGACATGTGGCTCAACTGGTGCTGTGTCTGCCCACAACGGACAACAACAAACCTGTATGAATTTCTTAGTGGACTTAAAGTTAGTAGAAGAGGAACTACGTTTAGCGGAAGCTAATTGGTCCGCTAACTGTTTCCAAGGTTAGCGAAAACGCTAACCAGCTAACGAAAAAGTTAGCTTCGCTAATTAGCGGAACCGTGCCCACCACTGACCAGTACATTATATCGTTGTTGCTGCCACATCCCGCATTACAACTGCCCAACCCACCCGTTACACCATACATGCACACTACTATAGCAACCTCACTACAATACCATCTCGTACCATATATTACGGATTCTGCGCTATCCCTATTCAACCCTTACATGGCATTATATTTCTGCAGCATAAATAAAGCACAAATATCACACAGCTTGTCACTGCTGCCATCTCTAGATCACATTACCATTCTGAAGCATACACAAACTCAACTATCACATAACTTTTACTACGGCCATCTCTACATCACATTACCATTCTGAAGCATAAAGAATCTAAACCATATCACATAACACATCACTACTGCCATCCCTATATCACATTGGCATTCTGAAGCATAAACTAAACTATATCACCCAACACATCACCACTGCCATCTCAAATCTTATCTCTCAGCTTATCACAAACCTACACAGCACAGCACAACGCAACACAACGCCAAGGGGTAGTTGGTGAAGGGAGTGTGGTGATGGCATGCAAGGTTTAGGTACGACGGATGACCTCATTAGTGTTGCGAATCATGCACGACGTTATTGTGCAGTTACGATGATCCGCCGAAGCCTCGTGAGAACCTTTGGGAGTTACTGAGACCCTTCACGATGATTGTCTTTTCGTGTGGTTTTATATCAGTCAGTCATGCAGAGAGAGAGAGAGAGAGAGAGAGAGAGAGAGAGAGAGAGAGAGAGAGAGAGAGAGAGAGAGAGAGAGAGAGAGAGAGACGAGCAGAGAGACGAGCAGAGAGAAAGTTCCAAGAATGTGATATTGGAAAGCAGTTGTAATAAAAAAAGTAGATGTTTTGAGATTCTTGGTTTTCTTTACTTTTTACTTTACTGTTCACTGTTGTTGTTGTTGTTGGTGGTGGTGGTGTTGTTGTTGTAGTTGTTGTTGTTGTTGGTGGTGGTGGTGTTGGTGGTGGTGGTGGTGGTGGTGGTGTTGGTAGTGGTGGTGTTGTTGGTGTTGTTGTTGTTGTTGGTGTTGTTGTTGGTGGTGGTAATGTTAGAGGAGAGAAAATGAGAATGAGAAAACAATGAAGTGAAGAAGAAAGACGATGATGATTAGGACAACAACAATTATATGAGATGAGGATGATGGACAGATTATATTACTGGAGATAAATGGAAAACTGTAGAAAGAGAGAAATAAACAAACAAACAGAGAGATTTATATAACGGTGAAACGATAACAAGACATGAAAAAAAACCCGGAAACAAAAAAAAAAAAAACAAAAAAAATCAACATACAAATGAATGAAATCTAGAAAGCCTGAGGGAGACAATAAATAAGAGAAAGTAATGATCCTTGACAACACAGTAAAATAAAAATAACAAACACATTTTAATTATTATCACATTGTTAATTGTTAATAACCACACGCATTCCCATCTCACCCCTATTATTTCTTCCGTCATTCTTCTTGCATATATACACCGGGTAAAACATTCTCGTGTAATCAATCTATAACCTGAAAATGACCTCGGTAACCACACGAAACACATCAAATCAACAAAAGAAGCGCGTGCAGGGAATTGGAATCCTTAAAAGCATAAAAAAGCGTGGCATTCGCTCCTAGATACGGGTTATGGTGACGTTTAAATCCACCGAGGCGAGCAGGAGGGTGGGGAGGTTGCGTCGGTACAAATGGATGCTGTTGCTTGCTCTCTCCTCCTGTCTCTCGCATTTATACCTTTCCCCGGTGGTCCTGGGTGGGTCGGGGAACTGGGTGTCTTGGAAGCGGGTGCGGGTGCGGGTACGGGTCCTTGGGGCGGGCGTGGTTGTGGTGGTGGTGGTTGGGTCCTCTCTTTGCTGGAAGCGGGTGCGGGTGCGAGTGTTGGGTCTGGTGGGCCGTCTTCGCCTCGTGTCGGTCTCTTTCGTGGGAGGTTCGGCTATTCTGTAAGTGTGTAGCATGTGTGTGTACAAGGGAGGTGTCTCTGTGCGTTACTGTAGGTGTACATGGGTGGAAGGAGGTGTGTGTGTGAGAGAGAGAGAGTGTGTATGTGTGAGCGTATGTGTGTGTGGGGTATATGGGGTGTACTCAAGGGTTCACTCAGTGGGTGTGTGGGTGGCTGGGCACTGCACCCGGGCACACTGAGCTTCTAGGAGCAATGGTTTACTTACTGTACTGACTGACAGAATGACTGACTCCTTGACAACGGATGACTCATACGCTCATTCACTCCGTTAATCATTCACGCAAAATGACAGCTGCAGGAGAGCACAGTACTCACCCTTTATCACGGACGTCCATCTGCCCCTCACCTCCCAAAGCAATCACACGGGAATAAATTGTACCACGAAAATGTCAACCCTTATGAAATTGAGGGAGGCGATCCACACCCAACGCCAAGAACACACTCGGCACTGCTGTGAATTAAGTGAAAAAAAGGGCGATGGGGCACCTGGAAGTCACTACACAAGATTGATGGAGAATTAAAGACTTGTGGTATCCAACTGAAGCTGAGACTTACTCCTGTGCCGGCACGGGGGACTTCTGCAGGTTCCTGGCCTCGTTGAGAGTCTCATCCACGCCGCCCTCAGTGCCGAAGAGAGCCTTTTTGCCGGCCTCCACCAGCGGGTACTGCTCGCCGTTGCAGATGCCACGGAAGTCGTCGTTGTCCAGACTCCAGTACATGATGCCGCCCAAGCCGTTTTCGCGCACGTACTCCGCCTGTGTGTGTGTGTGTGGGGGGGGATAATGTACTCGAAAAGTTTTTAAGATTTAAATAGTTTCTCTTTTTCTTTCTGTTCAATACGTGACACATTTCTTGTCGATAGTCTGCTGGTGTAATTGCCTCACCTTCCTGGCCACGATCTTCTCGTCGTCGTAGCCGACCCACTGGTCTCCTTTGAAGGCGTAGGGCCCGATGCGTCGCGGGAACGGCTTGCGCACCGACCAGCCGTGGGACGCAATGTTTTCACATACCTGCACGGGGAGCAAACACGATAGAGGCAAACAGAACACCCTAAAATTAATGATATTTTTGTCAGTTCCAGTTAAAAGTATAGAAAAAGCTTAGAATAGTTTCTTTCCTGCAAAACAAACGTAGATACAAAAGTATATTTACTTAGTGCCCTAAGAACACAGGAGTTCCTTGTTCCCATGTGTATCATGTCACTCTTTTGCATTTAGGTTTTCCTTCCATGCAACAAAGCATCATCTTAACACTGCATACATTTTTGACCCAACTAATCCCATGTTGTCTCTGTCTATACTTACATTAGTGCCCAACCTTCCTTATTTTGCATACTATTTCAACATCGATCGTTAGCAACTTCTATACAGAAAAATAATGATCAAGATGTCTGACTCCTCACCTCGTAGAAAGCCATGAAGCCCTTCTCTTTGGTGTAGGTGCCCTCCTCACCCGGGCCGTTTGCTGAGGCGCCGAAGTCGGTGAAGTTCCCGTCCAGCAGCGTGTAGGAACGGCCGTAGGTGGGGATGCCAATCACCAGCTTGTCCGCGTCGGCGCCCAGCTCGATGTAGTACTTGACCGTCCAGTCCTGCGGCGCGGGAAGAACACTCAGACACACACACACAATGACAGGAACATACACGTAGGACACCAGCACTCGTACACACGCACACAATGACAGGGACATACACGTAGGACACCAGCACTCGTACACACGCACACACTGACAGGAACATACACATAAGACACCAAAACGCACACACGTCCCCATACACACGAACACATGCTAAGATAACACTAATGACACAATTAAAGAATCATCCAATTCATGAGTAAAGAAATCACTAGCATATGATAACCAAGAATTCACTGTGAGAATACAGAAGGCTGATAAAAAGCCCAGCCAGTCTATTAGTCTGCCAGTTGTTCATTCAGTAAATTTGTCAGTAAGTTCTAGTAAGTCAGCCAGTTTTTAGACAGTCAGTCAGTCTTTTAGCCGGTCAGTCAGTTAGCCAGTCAATTAGCAAGTAAATCAATCACTAAGCCAGTCATTCACTCAGTCATTCAGTCATTCAGCCAGTCATTCAGTCAGTTAACCAGTCAGTCAGTCAGTTAATTAGCCAGTCAGTTAGGCAGTCAAGAAGTTAGTTAGCCAGCCAGTCAGCCAGTGCTAGTTGGACGCGGCACCTACCACGTTGAGCTGGGCGTTCCAGGCGTACTCAGAGGTGCCTGGCGGGGGCATGATGGCGGCGTGGTGGTTGACGCTGGGCTCGTAGGCGCTGTGGTAATCGTAGTTCAGGATATTGAAGAAGTCGAGGTCCCTGGCGGAGGAGAGAAGCGAGATGAACCTCCTCTGTGGCATTCTGTGTTACGTTAGGTTATTTTCTCTCTCTCTCTCTCTCTCTCTCTCTCTCTCTCTCTCTCTCTCTCTCTCTCTATGATTACAGGTGTTTTTGTTGCTTAATCTCGCGCGTACCTGGTGAGGGAGGGGACGTCGTAGCCCTTGTCGATGTAGTTCTGGCCGGCGGGAACAGCCATCGTCAGCAGCAGCCGGCCCGCCTTCACCTTCCTGCCCTCATCGTCGAACGCCGCGCGGAGCTCCTGAAGGGGAAGAAGACGAGGGTAATGTTGGTGATAATAATAATGATAATAATGATAATAATAATAATAAGAGGAAAAAGAAGACGAAGACGAAGATGATGAAAACGATAAAGAAAGCAGAAAGAAGACAAAGTGAAGAAGATGAAGAAGAAGATGAAAGGGAAAGTGACGATGACGGTGATGAAAAGGCAAGTAAAAAAAAAAATAGTTAATCAAAAAAAGAAAACAGAAAAAACAAAAACAGAGGGGAGAGGGAAGAACCTAAAGAAAATGATCGATATAAAAGAAAACAAGAAAAAAAAGACAAGAGTGAGGAAGAGGAAAGACGAAGGAAAATCAAGAAGATCGAGGGAGAGGAAACGAAGAGGAAAAAGTTACCCGCCTATATGAAGAAAGTTACAACGCTTCAAAGGGAGAGGAAAGATGAAGGGAAAAAGAGAGGAGGAGGAGGAGGAGTAGGAGGAGGAGGGGGAGGAGGAGGAGGAGGAGGAGGAGGAGGAGTAAGGGAGAGAAGCATAGAAGAATATCAAAGGAAAGGAGATAAAAAAGAAGATGAGGGAGATAAGGCCGAGAGAAACAGAACTGAATGAGAGAGATAACTAAAATTACTTCTCTCTCTCTCTCTCTCTCTCTCTCTCTCTCTCTCTCTCTCTCTCTCTCTCTCTCTCTCTCTCCCTACCACCCCCTCTCTCTCGGGTGCGGGCGTGGTCTCAGCTCTACAGGGACGAGCAAGAGCACTGGGCTGGAAGGATTCAGCGGCGCGATAGTCACTTTCATCACCGTAACTTAGCCGGGGAAAGATTCGGTGTTGGTAGCGGCGGCGGTGGAGGGGGGGAGGGGATGGGGGAAGGTAATGGCCGTGGGTACTTTTGGTGATGGTGGTGGTGGTGGGTACTGGTGGTGGTGGTAGACGATAGTGGTGTTATTGGTGGTGACAGTGATGGTAGGTGTTGGTAATGGACGTGTTGTTGTTGGTGGTGGTGGTGGCCGTGGTGGTAGAAACTGGTGATATTGAAGGGTACTGGTAAGGTTGTGGTTGTTGGTGGTGGGAGATGGTACTGGTGGTGGTTGTAGTTGTGTTTTCAGGGCAGATAAAAGAAAGGAGGGGAAAGGAAAAGGAAGGGATAAGAAGGGAAGGAAAGGGGAAGAAAATAAATGAAGGAAAGGAAAAGGAACTGGTGGTGGTTATGGGTACTGGTGGTGATAGTGGTGGTGGTGGTAGTGACGATAGGAAGTGACGTCATTAACCATTTTCTTTTCTCCCTCTCTTTATCAACAGTCTCGGTCGCTCGGTTCGTTGATTGGCATTCGGGCGTCCTTTATACTTAACTACCGATCACTCTATTTATCGAACCAGTCAAGGTGAGCAGAGAAGCACGAAGTCACGGTTGTCACGAAGGCATTGGCGCGGGCGTGAAGAAACGAAGGTGCGGGAGAGAAAAAAAAAATACCGTGATGAAATAATTTGAAACGCTGAAAAAATAAAAATAAAAGAGAAGACAATGAGTAGATTAAATAAAAAAGTGTGTGGCTTTGATGGAATTGAGAGAGAGAGAGAGAGAGAGAGAGAGAGAGAGAGAGAGAGAGAGAGAGAGAGAGAGAGAGAGAGAGAGAGAGAGAGAGAGAGACAGAGAGAGAGAGAGAGAGAGAGAGAGAGAGAGAGAGAGAGAGAGAGAGAGAGAGAGAGAGAGAGAGAGAGAGAGAGAGAGAGAGAGAGAGAGAGAGAGAGAGAGAGAGAGAGAGAGAGAGAGAGAGAGAGAGAGAGAGAGAGAGTGTGTGTGTGTGTGTGTGTGTGTGTGTGTGTGTGTGTGGTGATGGTCATTGAGGTGGTGATGGGCACTGATGGTGAAGGGTACCGGTGAAGGGTATTAGTAACAGTGAAGGGTACTGAACAAACATGAACGTAATGGACCTTTTCCGTGAGATAATTTCCTCTCGAACCTCACACTTCAATACCTCTCATTACACTTTCTCACCTGCCTCTGTTGCGCCTTTTCACCTGCGGGAGTGTTTGCAGCGGACAGGTGAGGCACGAAGTAATTAGGAACAGGTTATTGTGCTCCACTAGTTCAAGACAGATTATACAAAGATATTCAGGATAATTACGTGTTTGTTATATTCTACTACTACTACTACTACATTGATTTTACTATTGCTACTACTGCCACAAGAACAAACAAGTGCTACCTGAGAAAATTTGAGACAATTATATAATTTTTCCCTTTCTCCTCTTCGTTCTTCTCATTCTTTCTCATTCTTGTTTGTCATCCCTCTCATTCTCTTTTGTCGTATTTCTCCTCCTCATCTTTATCGCTAATCCCCCTCTTTCCCTCTTCCTTGTTCTCATTCTATTCGTTTTTCTCATTCTTTTTTATTCTTCATTCTTCATTCTTTTCATTCTTGTTTGTCACTCCTCTCTCTCTCTCTCTCTCTCTCTCTCTCTCTCTCTCTCTCTCTCTCTCTCTCTCTCTCTCTTCTGCCGTACTTTTCCTCGTCTTTTCCTCTTTATCGCCCTTTTTCATTATTTCTTTCTCTTTTTTCTCTTTCTCATTCTTTCTTCCTTCCTTTCTTTCTTTTTTTCTTTTTCTTTTCCTTTCTCTTTCTTTCTTTCTTTAATTTTTTCTTTCATACTTTTTCTCTTTTTCTTTCTCTTTTTTTTCTTTCATTCTCTCCTTTTTTTCTCCTTCTTTCGTCCTTGTTCTCGTTCTTGCTTTCCTTCTGTCAGTTACTATTTAATATCTAGGTCTCCTTTTATGTACTAGCAGCAGAAAAAAATAGCATTAAAATATTATGCATCGAGGACAGGGCAAGTTTAAATCTCTCTCTCTCTCTCTCTCTCTCTCTCTCTCTCTCTCTCTCTCTCTCTCTCTCTCTCTCTCTCTCTCTCTCAAAAGCTTGCTACATTCCTAGAACGAAAACCTGAACAGTGAAAGTGGAAGGGCAGGAGGAGGAGGAGGAGGAGGAGGAGGAGGAGGAGGAGGAGGAGGAGGAGGAGGAGGGGTACGGCTGAGGAATGAGGTAGTGGATACGAAAGGAAGAGAAAGGTAAAAACAACAAAAACAACAGCAACAGAAGATGGGATGGGATGGAGAGAAAGAGATTAATGGGAAAGAGAGAAAGGAAGCCGCGAGGAGAAGAGGTAAATAGAGAGAGGAAGAGAGAAAGTTAAAGAGAAAGAAGGGAAGAGAAAAAAAGGGAAGCGACGGGAAAGGAAGGGAGAGGAAAAGATGGCAAATGAAGGGAAGGGAAGGGAAGGGAAGGGAGTGAAACGAAGAGAAAGGAAGAGAAGAGAAATGAAAGGTTGGGAAAGGAGAGGATGTGGAACGAAAGGGAATGGGAAGGAAAGGAAAAGAAAAGAAGGGAAAGGAATGGAAAGGAAAATATGTGAAATGAAGGAAAAGAGAGGAAAGGGAATGGAAGGGAAGGGAGGCGAAGAAAAGGAAGAGAAGAGAAGGGAAATTAAAGATAAGGAAAGAAAGAGAAAGGAAGAGAAGAAAAAAAAGGAAGGAAAGTAAAGGAAAGGGATGAGAATGTAAGAAGAAGGGAGTGGCGAACGAGAGTGAAGGTGAGTGAAGGGAAGGGGCAGGGAAGTGACTGGTACGAACACTACGAAAACGAAAGTGACTCAAGTGAAGGAAGGGAAGGTGGTACAAGGAAGGGAAAGGGGAGAGAGGGGGAGGGGGGAAGAGAGAACAGGTAAAGGTGGGGTGGTGGGTTGGAGAGGCGTTGGGGGTGAAGGGAGGGGGGGGGGTGAAGAGGCAAAAGGGTGGAGGAAGAGAATAGTAAGGGAAGTGAAGGGAAAGGATGCGAAGGGAAAGGAAGGGAAAAGAAGGAATGGAAGAGAAAGAAGAGGAAGAGAAGCAAAGGAAAGGAAACGAAATGAAGGGAAGGAAAGATAAAGGAAGAAAAGGGAAGGAAAGATAAAGAAAGGTAAGGGAAGATAAATGAAGGGAAGGAAAGATAAAGGAAGGGAAGGTAAATGAAAAAAGCGAAGGAAAAGGAAGTTAAGAGAAGTAAAGGAAGAAAAGGGAAAGGAAGGGAAAAAAATGGAAGCAAAGAGAAGGGAAAGGAAGGAGAGGAAAAAGAAAGACAAGGAGAAGAGAAGAAAGGTATGGGAAAGGAAAGGAAAGCGAAAGTAAGGGAAGGGAAGAGAAGCGAAGGGAAGAGAAGCGAAGGGAAGAGAAGCGAAGGGAAGAGAAGCGAAGGGAAGAGAAGCGAAGGGAAGGTATGGAAGGGGAAGGGCCGAGTTTTCGTCCACTCTCACTAAGTCTCCAAAACTTAGCCGAGCGGAGAAAGTTACCTGGACTCACCTGAGGGGATGAAGGGGGGGGGAGAGGGGCGAGAGACCAGGTTAAGGGGGGAGGGGGGCGAGGGGGGACAGGTTAGGGAGGGCTCAGGTAACCATAAGGAGGTGACCAGGAGGCAGGAAAATGCTGATGACGATGATGAGAGAGAGAGAGAGAGAGAGAGAGAGAGAGAGAGAGAGAGAGAGAGAGAGAGAGAGAGAGAGAGAGAGAGAGAGAGAGAGAGAGAGAGAGAGAGAGAGAGAGAGAAACAATTATACACAAGAGACCACACAGAGAACGAGATGACCTAAATTGCTTTGGCCTTTTGAGACACACACACACACACACACACACACACACACACACACACACACACACACACACACACACACACACACACACACACACAGAGACACCCTTCCATCCACACACACACAAACCAAAAATACACACCAAAAAAACTAAAAGAAACACAAATGGAAAACAAACAGACATTAAGGAAAAAGGAAGATAACAGTTTGAGGGCGAGGTAAAAAGGGGATCAAGGGGTGAGAAAGGGAAGGAAAGAAAAATGAAAGTAAACAACGGAGTGAGGGGAAGGTAAACAGAGGAACCGGAGGGGAGGAAAGGAGGAAAGGAAGGAGGGGAAGGGGTAATGTAACCTAAGGGAGGGAGAAGGGAAGGGGAGAGTGCGGCAATCAGAGTAGGGGAGTAAATGGGTGACAACTTGGAGGGGAGGTTATTAGGGAGGGAGGGAGGGGGGAGAGGAGAGCGTGGAGGAGGGAAGGGGAAGGGAAGGAGAGGGGAGATGAGGGAAGAGAAGAGGGAAGGGGAATAGAGAGAGAGAGAGAGAGAGAGAGAGAGAGAGAGAGAGAAAAATGGTTGCCTAGAGATCCAGGTTACTAGGCGATCCAAAACCTGGTCAGGTGTCCTTTAAGAAACACACACACACACACACACACACACACACACACACACACACACACACACACACACACACACACACACACACACACACGAGGGGTCAAAGTCACTGGCAGGAAATGAGTGTCTTGTTTTCCTCTACTTTCCGCTTCATTATATATTTTCTCCTTTTCTTTATTTTTCTTTATTTTCTTTTTCTCCTTTCTTTTTTCTTTTTTTGCTAGTTTTTTCGTTCCATTTTGCTTTGCTTATATTATTATGCTCTCTCTCTCTCTCTCTCTCTCTCTCTCTCTCTCTCTATCTATCTAT
Organism: Eriocheir sinensis; assembly: GCF_024679095.1. Lineage (NCBI taxonomy): Eukaryota > Metazoa > Arthropoda > Malacostraca > Decapoda > Varunidae > Eriocheir > Eriocheir sinensis. Next base: position 15,349,805 of record NC_066543.1, read on the forward strand.
CTATCTATGTCTATCTATTTATCTATCTATCTATCTATCTATCTATTTCTTCTGTCTTTCTCACACACACACACACACACACACACACAATATCAGCCACACAGAGGTCGCGGGGCCCTTCCCTCAGCATAATCCCGCTTCCCCTGCACGCCGTCCCCTCATCAAGCATAATTCTCAGAAAATCCAGAGTTTCCATGACAAATGACGGTCGCCTTGGGGTTTGTGCGTCTCGGGGTCCAATCCTCTATAATAAGGGGTCCAGGGAAGCCAAAGAGAATCCAATGCCACTTTCACGACCTCTAGGAACTTGATATTCTTTTATTGTTTTATGTAAAGGAAGTGTTTGGGAGGGATGAGAAGGGTGTCGAGGGGAAGTAAGGGAGAAGGGAGTATAATATCGCGGGTAAGGGTAATGATGATGGAGGTGGTGGTGATAATGGAGGTGGTGGTGATGGAGATGGTGGTGAGTCCTTTCCTTGTCCTTCATTTTCATTTTTTTTCTTTTTTTTTCTCATTCATGCTCAGATTTTTTTTATTTAATTTGCTGATTTTGGGTGTGTTGTTGTTTTCCTTTCATCTTTTTTTTTCTTCTATTTCTCGTGTATTTTTTCAGGCTTTTTTCATTTTCTCTTTTTTTAATTCATGGTCAGATTTCTTTTTCATTTGGTGATTTTGGGTTTGTTGTTGTTTTCCTTTCCTCACCTCTTGCTTTCATTTCTCGTGCTGTTTCTTTTTTTTTTTTACTTAGTTCCTGTTCATGTTTTTTTTTTGTTCACTGTTTGGTCTAAAATAACATTAATCAAACATTTCATTTTGTTTTCTCTCTTTCTCTTTACTTCTATTCTTTCTTTTAATCTTTCCATATTTCTTCCTCTCTTTTTTTACGCCTTTTCCATTCTTCCAATTTTTCCATCTTTCTCTCTTTCTTTACGGTTTTTCACTCTCTCTCTCTCTCTCTCTCTCTCTCTCTCTCTCTCTCTCTCTCTCTCTCTCTCTCTCTCTCTCTCTCTCTCTCTCTCTCTCTCTCTTTATGCTTTTTTTATGCTTTCCATCATTTCAACTTTCTCTCTCTTTATTTAGGTCTTTTCATTCTTCCCATCTCTCTTCTCTCTTTCTTCATTTTCTTTTTTTCTTCCTCCTTTCTCTCTCATTCTTCCCATTTTCTCCATCCTTCTTTCTTTTTTTCTTTCTTCACGTATTTTCATTCTTTCCATCTTTCTTCTCTCTTGCTTCTATTCAGTTTCTTCTTCTTCTTCCTCCTTCTTTCTTTCTAATTCTCCCCATCTTCTCCATCCTTCTTTCTTTCTCTCTTTCGTTACGTCTTTTCATTCTTCCCCATCTTTCCATCTTCATCCTGGGCGTCACTCCATTCCTTTGCACGTTCATTTCTTTCTTTCTTCTTCCGTTTTTCATTTCATTTGGTTCGTTTTTTTTTTTATTGGTCTTAAATAACCTTATCTTTCCACCGGTTTTTCTCTCTCTTTCCATCTTCATATCTTCATTCCTGGGCGTCACTTCATTCATATTTCCGCCCCTCTCTTTCTTCTTCTTCTTCCTCCATTTCTCATTTTATTTGGTTTGTGTATCATTTCATCTTTCTTTCTTTCTCTCTCTCTTTCCATCTTTTCATTCTTTCCATCTTTACATCTTCTTTCCTGGGCGTCACTTCATTCATATTTCCGCCCCTCTCTTCTACTTCTCCTTCCTCCATTTCTCATTTTATTTGGTTTGTGTATCATTTTATCTTTCTTTCTTTCTCTCTCTCTTTCCATCTTTTCATTCTTTCCATCTTCATATCTTCTTTCCTTCTTCTCCTTCCTCCATTTCTCATTTTATTGGAGCTTTTATAACCATCGTCCATTCTCTCTCTCTCTCTCGCTCCCCGCTTCAAGGAGTCCGCCAATGATTACCTCGTTTTTATTTTCCCGTTCCTTTCTCAATCCCCGGGTCTTGAAGTCTTTCTTTCCTCAACATCTTTTAATCTCAGATAACGCTCTTCCCGTTTTCGTAATATTTTTTTCCTTGGGTGTGTTTTCTTTGACTTATTTCTAGTCTTGCCTTCCTTACACACGCTTTTCATCTTTTTTTATTTTTACTTCATCTTTCTTCAAAACAAAAGTAACAGCAGCAAAAACAACATCAAAAGGAACAAAAACAACAATAAGACTGCTACTACTACTACAACTACTACTACTTCCTCTATTACTCCTCCTCCTTCCCCTCCAACTACTACTACTACTACTACTACTACTACTACTATTACTATTACCACTACTACTACTATTACTACTACTACTACTACTACTACTACTACTACTACTACTATTACTATTACTACTACCACTACAACTACTACTACTACTACTACTACTACTACAACCACTACTGCAGTAAACTCTTTTTAAACAAACCAAACAGTAAAGGAAAAAAAACAGAGACAGACAAATCACATGAAGCAGAAACGTCGACCAACAAACTAACAGACGAGGACAGACACGTAAGCAAACAAACGCACAAACAAACAAACAAAAACCAGCAGTGAAAGTGACCCGGAAGGAGACCAATTTAAGGGTCACCTGGGCGGACAACCCCGATTTTTCTTTTTCTTTTTTTTCTTCTAATTCCTTTTTGCTTTTCTCGGCCCTTTCGTAAATTTCAGCAACTCTTTCAACACACACAAAGGGCAGAAAATGTTATGAAAGGACGACGAACATAATACTTTACATACATACATACATACATACATACATACATACATACATACATAAAATACATACATATATACATAAGTGCTTAAGTATTGGTGTAAATATGTACGTATATATGTATGTCTGCATGTATGTCTTGGTGATGTTCGTTTTTTTTTCTTTTTGGTTTATACGTTATGACTAATTTGTTATCATTAATCTACGTATTAGGCAGTCTTACAATGAGCGTCAATTATTCTGGTTTACATATATCATTGTTGTAGTTTCTTATTCACATTGTTTTTCAGTTTATTGGTATGCATAAGTAATATAGCTCCGGCGTCATTTTATTAATTCTAAACTTGCTTCGATTTCTATACCAGCCTTGCTTTTTACTACTACTACTACTACTACCACTACTACTACTACTACTACTACCACTACTACTACTACTACTACTACCAAATTACAATGAGCTACATAACTAAGATCAAAGTCACAGTCTTCTTCCTTTTTTTCTTCTTCTTCTTTTTCTTTTTCTTCTTCTTCTTCTTCTTCTTCTTCTTCCTCCTCTGGTTGAGACATCAGTAATTGGGTCAGTACTTCATGTTCTTCCTGGGTCGAGAGGATCATTACTTGTCTGCTCATTTTCTTTATCGTCCTCCCTCTCGGTCACTCCCTCTGTTGCTTCCTCTTCCTCGCCGGACGTCTGATGGTGGCGGTCAGGACGCTGCTGCCACACATATTAATAGCGCGGGATGAACTAGGCCACATCCTTGCTTCTGTCCTTCACTCTTCTTGCTTGCCTGCCTGCTTCGTGTTCCTCGCTTCCTTCTTGGGCTAAATGAGAGTTGGGTAATCGAGTGATATTGTAGTTTATGAGTGCGTATAATTTTCTTATTTTGTATTATTTCCGTTTTCATTTCTGTTCTTTTTGGTCTTATATTTGTTCTAGTTCGTGTTTCTCGCTTCCGTCTTGGGCTAAATGGTACTTGGGTAGTCGAGTGATATTATAGTTTATGAGTGCGTATAATTTTCTTATTTTGTATTATTTCCGTTTTCATTTCTGTTCTTTTTGGTCTTATATTTGTTCTAGTTCGTGTTTCTCTCTTCCGTCTTGGGTTAAATGGTACTTGGGTTGTTGGGTGTTATTGTAGTTTATGGCTGCTTATAATTTTCCTCTTTGGCATCACTTCTATTTAATTTCTTTTTCATTTTTGCTTATGTGAGTTCTGATTCGTGTTTCTCTCTTCCGTCTTGGGTTAAATGGTACTTGGGTTGCCGGGTGTCATTCAAGTTCATGGCTTCTCACATACAATTTCTTCTGTTGCATGTTTTCCATTTGATTTCTTTTCTTATATTAGTTCTTGTTCGTTATATTTCGTTCGTTCGTTTGTTTCCTTCTTCCATTTTTGGAGTAAATAATTATGAAGCGTTTTTTCTAGTTAGTATTTGCTTATTGGGATTTTTCTTGTCTGTCATTATCTTATTTCTTCTTTTATTCTTTTATTCTCTATGGCAGCCTCTTTTTACGCATGTGTTTTTCTTATCATCTGCTTATTCATGCCACTGATGGTAATTGCTGTACCTTTTTTTCATCTCTGAGTTGTAATGTCTAAGTTTAATTTCCCATCAATTTCTCTTTTTTTTCTTCAATTGTTAACCATCAGAGGCTACGTGCTTGTAAAAAAAGTATTCATAATTATCGTTTTTTCCAATGCAATTTATATATTGTAGTCTGAATTTCATTTCCTACTAAGTCTGTCTGTCTGTCTGTCTGTCTGTCTGTCTCCTTCTCTCTCTGTCCTTATCTGAATGTCTGCCTTTGTCTCTCACCTTTTCTCTCTCTGTGTAATTTTCCTGTATTTTTTGTGTTTTTTTTCAGTCTGTTTACTCTCTGTCTGTCTGTCTCTGTCTCCTCTCTGCCTATCTTGCTGTCTCTGTCTCTGCTTCTCTCTCTATCTCTCTCTCTTTCTTTATCTTTCTTCCTTTTACAATTTTTCTTTTCTTCCTTTTCTTCCTTTTTTTTTTTTCTCTCTCTCTCTCTCTCTCTCTCTCTCTCTCTCTCTCTCTCTCTCTCTCTCTCTCTCTCTCTCTCTCTCTCTCTCTCTCTCTCTCAGTCGACCTTTTCTGGGTGACAATCTTTTTCTTTCGCCTTATCTCTTATGGCCACACTTTTACCTTGCCTAAATACATATGACTCGTTTTTATGTATGTCTTTTTCTTTTTCTCGTGGTCACCTTGAATTTTTTTTAATCAATGTTTTCTCTGCCCACCTGCGTAGTCAGAGTTCTCTTGTTTTAATTGTTTTTTTCCTTTGCCAAATTACATGATTTATTTTCTTTATGTTTAGTTTATACTTTTGTTTAACTTGAGGGAAAAAAAACGTGTATTATAAACGTAGCGGCGAGGAGAAATAAATTTTGTCTGTTCATTTTTCTTTTTAAATGTTTTCTGTTTCTTCTTTTCTTCTTCGTCTTCGTCTTCGTCATCTTCTTCTTCTTCTTCTTTTTCTTTTTCTTTTCCTTTTTCTTCATTTTCTTTTTCTTTTTCTTTTTCTTTTTCTTCTTCTTCTTCTTCTTCTTCTTCTTGTTTTTCTTCTTCTTCTTTTTCTTCTTCTTCTTCTTCGTCTTCTTGTTTTTCTTCTACTTCTTTTTTTTTTCTTCTTCTTCTTCGTCTTCTTGTTTTTTCTTCTTCTTCTTCTTCTTTTATTCATATTTTGAGTCTGAGCAAAAACTACGAAAACAAGCATTGGTAGGAAGGTATCAGTTTTGTCAATAAAATTTTCTTCTCTCATGTCTTTTCGATGTTTCTTTTCCTTCCTCTCTTTCTTTCTTTCTCTCTTTCTTTCATCTTCAACTCCTCCTTTTTCGTTTCCTTTCTATTCATCATTCTCCATTTCTTCTATGATCCTCTTTTCCCTTTCTTTCCTTCTTGTTCTACTCCTTTTCGTCTTCATCCTCTTCATCACTCCCAATCCTTTTCTAAATAACACAATAACTTTTTTTTATTACTAAGTTTCTTTTCCTGACCTGTAACTTCAAGGAACAATGGATTCACCTCCGCTCCGAGATTTCTTACATTTTCCTCTTAGACGCTACACGACACGTACAAAAAAAGGGGTTCCGGGTGAGAGTTGGTCACTTTCAGAAGACTCATGTGCCTCCTGACCTTTCTTGACCCACCGTGACCTCGCTCCTTCACGCCGACGACCTTTCATGGGTTTAGGGGGGGGAGGTGGAGGAATGGGAGAAGAGAAATTAGAAATGGGAAGGGGCGGAGAAGTATGGTCGGGCGTTTGAAAGAGATGCAAGGGGGGTAAGGGGAAGGGAGAAGGGTATTGATATGGGAGAAAGAGGAAGAGGAAAATGAAGAAGAAGGAGTGAAGAGGAAGGGATGGGTGACAAGGTGCGTGGGAGAAACGGGAGGGGAGGAAAAGAGGACGGGAAGGGCATGGAAGAAGAGGAGAGAGGAAAAAGGAAGAGGGGAAGAAATGAGGAAGGAAAGGCTATGGAAGAGGAAGAAGGAGGAGGAGGAACAGAGAAAGAAAAGAGGAAGGGAAGGGTATGGAAGAGAAAGAAAGAGGAAGAGGAAGGAAGAGGAAGAAAGAGGAGCAGGAACAGAAAGAAAAAAGGAAGGGAAGGATATGGAAGAGGAAGAAAGAAAGACGCAAGAGAAGCAGGAACAGAGAAAGAAAAGAGGAAGGGAAAGATATGGAAGAGAAAGAAAGAGGAAGAGGAAGGAAGAGGAGAAGTAACAGAAAGAAAAAAGGAAGGGAAGAAAGGTAAAAAAGAAAGAGGAAGAGGAACACAGAAAGAGAAGAGAAGAGGAATGGCATGGAAGAGGAAGGAGAAGGAAGATGAAGGGAAGAGCCTGCATCTCCTCCTCTACACCCCCTCCTCTTCTTACTATACCCATGATAAAAAGGCGTATGGGGGGGGGAGGGGGGGGTACGGGGAGGGCGTGTGGGGCAAGGAGCACTAACGGGTCTTCACCAATACATTAAAGACCTTAGTTTTCTGTTGATGACGTCATGGGAAAACCGGTGACGTCAGAGATCATTGATGACGTAATACTTATAATGGTTAGGAGGCTACTGAGTGAGTGTGTGTGTGTGTGTGTGTGTGTGTGTGTGTGTGTGTTTACCAGTCGAACACACACACACAGACTACGTACACGAAGAATACACGCACATGACCTCCTGCCCGTGTATGTAAGCTCACGACAACGTACACAAAGCCATTTTTTTTTTTTTAACAACCGCGAGTGACCTTTTTCATCCAATTGTACGTAAATATTGTGCGCATGACATTTTACTACATAACGGGGGCAATTTCTCTCTCTCTCTCTCTCTCTCTCTCTCTCTCTCTCTCTCTCTCTCTCTCAATAATAATAAATAAGAGACCCTACATAGTTTACATACCAAATTTATGACGCCAATTTTTTCCATCTATGTTATTTTCTTTTTAACTTGTTTTTTTCATTATTTCTCTTTCCATTTCTAGATTCTTTCATTTATTTTTCATTCGTCTTTTTTTTCCTTTCACTAAACCCTATTTTTTTTTATCATTATCTCTGAACTCTTCGTATCTAGTGGTCGTGATTTTATATTGCAAGTTATTTTCTAATGTGACTTATTTTTTTAAAACTTTTTTATGTATTTTTCAATCGACATCTTTCTTTCGTTGAACTCTTTTATTTTTTTTACCTTTATCTATCTGCTCTTCATGTCTTGCAGTCGTGAATTTCCTTTTCTCTGCTTGCCTGTTCCTTCTAATCCTGTCTTTCTATCCCTTATATTCATCTTCCCTTTCCTCTTTTTGCCTGTTCCTTCTAATCCTGTCTTTCTATCCCTTATATTCATCTTCCCTTTCCTCTTTTTGCCTGTTCCTTCTAATCCTGTCTTTCTATCCCTTATATTCGTCTTCCCTCTCAAAAGTTTCCTGGTATACAAAGACTCCTCCTCCTATTCTCCTATTCCGTTTCGTAATATCCCCTCTTGCTCCTCTTCCTCATTCTCTCTCTCCTTTTCCGCCTCCCGTTACATAGCTTCCCCCTTCGCCACCTGTACCTTACCTCTCCTCCTCCCTTACACCTCCTCCTCTTCCTTATTCTCCTCTTCCAGTTTAATAGCATTGCCTCTCCTCCTCCTCCTCTTCCTCTTCCGTATTCTCCTCCCTTTACATAAACGTACCCTCCTCCTCCTCCTCTTCTCCGTTTTTCTCCTTTTCCTACCGTACTCCTCTTCTTCCTTCTCTCCCTTATTTACTTCCCCTTTCACAGCCTTCCCCCTTCCTCCTCTCCCTTCTCCTCTTCCTTTCCTTCTCCCTTTTAGAGCCTTGACCTGTTACACTCCCTTCTATCTTACTTTTTCCTTACGGTCTTCCTCTTTTCCTTCAATGTCTCCCTCCCTCCGTCTCTTCCCTCCCTCCTTCCCTCCCTCCCTTCCCTCACTTTGAAGGACAACAAGATCGTGACTTATTTTCGAGGCCATGGGACTCATCTTCACCTCTAGGGAGTTCTCTCTCTCTCTCTCTCTCTCTCTCTCTCTCTCTCTCAGGAAACACCGTCATCGCCAGAGAAAGGGAGAGTGACAGAGACAGACAGACAAACAAGCAACAGCCAAGGACGTGTAGCGGTAGAGAAAAAGAGAGAGAGAGAATGAAAATAAAAGTGTCGTAACTCCTTCCTCCACAGGTTTAGATCCTTCTCATAGACGCTCGGATCCCCCCCTTTCCCTCTCTCTCTCTCCCCAAGATGAATTCACTTATCGTCGGCGGGATTCACTCGTTTATTGTTTTCACGCTCCTATTTCCTATTCCTCACTCTTGCGTCAGTTCAATTTGTTTAATGGCTAGAATGTATTGGTGTCACGAGCGCAAATTTTTTTTATGTATATTTTAATTATTCTCCCTTTGTGACCGGTTTCGTAAAGTTGCGTGTTGGTAAAAGTCGAGTCTTCCCGTGCCTGGTTTGTGTTAAGCAAGCAAGCGAGCCAGACCTGACTTATTTCTTTTTATTTACCTCCTCAGGGCAAAAGGTTATAATGCTTGCTTATCTAAACCTGAGCAATACAGTTCCCTTTTTTATCCCTTTCGGTTTCAACTTTTACTTAACCTGACAACCCAAACAAGTAGTATTGTTTTCATCATCATCATTATTTTCATTATCATTATTATTGGTGATGGCAACTAGGTGACTGAACAGCCTATCAATTGACTGGTTCGGCGACTAAATGGGAGACAGAGTGAATGGCTGACCGAACTTATTGGCTGAGGGACTGACTGGTTGACTGATTGTATTGGAGAGAGAGAGAGAGAGAGAGAGAGAGAGAGAGAGAGAGAGAGAGAGCATCGGTCATGTCTAACAAGTAACCTTTCCTGCCTCCGTGACCTTTGAGACATTCTAACACCCAGTCGGCCTTTAGCGACCCTGCCCGCGTGCCACCTTCAACCTGTCGCCGCAGGACACGCGAACCCCCGAAACGTTGACCTCCTTTACGGCACCACAACAAAACAAGGACAACAGACAACAAGGGCAAGAAAAACGACCGCAGGAATGCCACCACCTGCACCGCCACCACCCTAACCATAACAAACGACTTCTCTGGCAACCAAAAAAACGTTGACCTCTTTTACAAACGCGTTAAATCAAGGACGATATACAACAACAAGATCAACAACCACAGGAAAGCTACAACCTGGAACAACGCTTCCACCACAACCATAGCAAAAAATTAACCCGGCTGTAAAACGTCGACATCCCTTACAACCACAGCAAATCAAGGAAAATTAACAACACTCCCAAGAATAACACGAGCACAGGAAAGCATTACATACTAGCCTACTTTACTGGCCCCCCAAAACGTCAACTTTCTTTATAAACACATTATATTAAAGAAAAAAAAGAACGATGATAACAACAACCACAGGAAAGCTACCACCTCCACCATCACAACCACTACAACCAATAAAGTTTAGTTGATGGGGCGAAGTCTAGCCTTTGTAACGGTATTTTTTCACTTATAATATTTTCACTGTGGGTTCTGCTCCTGTATTCTGGTTTCTCCTTTTTATTTCCAAATTTTGTATAGCAGTTCGTTTTTCTTTATTCTCAATGTTTTCTTTACTGAATAAAAACTTTCCTATGATATCACTTGGATTTTCTTCATATGATCTATTGGCCCCAAAACGTTGACTTCCCTAACAATCATAAAAATTCAAGGATAGCAAACAACAACAACGGCAAAAACAACAACCACAGAAAAGCTACCACCTACACCACCACCACCACCACTACGCTACCATCTGCACCACCACCAACACCACAATCATGGTAAAAAGATTGTTGGCCCCAAAACGTCGACCTTCTTAGCGAGACCACATTATAACAAAAAGGGCAGCAAACGGCAATGACAATATTAGTAACAAGACAACTGCCAGCACAACCACTAGTCCATCATCCACTAACAACAGTAACAACAATATTAAAACGGGCTTCCAAATGTCGACCTTCTTTACAGCCACAAGAGACATTAACAACAAAGCCATCACCATCATCACCACCATTACCACCACCATCATCACCACCACCACCATTACCACCACCATCACCATCATCACCACCACCACCATTACCACCACCATCACCATCATCACCACCACCACCATTACCACCACCATCACCATCATCACCACCACCACCATTACCACCACCATCACCATCATCACCACCACCACCATTACCACCACCATCACCATCATCACCACCACCACCATTACCACCACCATCACCATCATCACCACCACCACCATTACCACCACCAACTCTACCAACTTAACCTACATCACCACGTCCACCACCACTCTCACAAACAACGATGATAACAAACACCTATTTCCTAAAGTGTTGATATTTGCAAAAAGCACAACATAACATTAACTACACAACAGCAGCAGCAGGAACAACAACAATAAAAACAGTAACATCAACAACATCAACGTCACTGAGCCGTCTATGTCTGTATTTAAAGCTTTCTGTTTAAGGTTCTGAAAATCTTGAGTTATTAAAAGTTCTAAAACTCTTACAATAGAATGCATTTAATTTCCTCCTTATTCTGAGAGTTTCTATGTAATCTAAGTCTACAGAATGGATGAACTTTAGAAATAAAATTATATCGCCCTTTGGACCTTACATTACCACCAACACAAGAAGTCAACCGATCACAAGTTCACCTTTCAACCTTTCTGTAATAAGACGTTGATATTCCCAGGTGGAAAAAAGAAGTAAATTTATGTCCATTACAAACAGGGCTACGGTAAATCAAGTCAATGTTTCTGACTTTACGACCGTTTTGATAGTTTCTTAAGTCCAATATGTATGGGGAACTTTATTTCAGATTACAAGTTCCATGAGGTTTCGCATCCACCATAGCCATAGACCAAATAATCTAGTTTGATCAATGTCTATTACTAACAATACTACGTTAAAGTGAGTCGACGTTTAGGACTTCACGACCGTTCTTCTATAACACTCGCTTAAAATACTACTCTAAAATACTTACTAAAATACTACTAATGCATGCTCGGTCATTTTCCTAAGTCTAGTATATATGGGAACCTTTTTCCTGAGTATAAGTTACCTCTAAGATTCCTCATCCATCATGCCACAGGACCAAGGAGTCGGCCTCTCAGACACTTGGCCTTCCCAGCGACCATCAATCAAGTAGGGGGCTGTA
>NC_066543.1:15363728-15373728 GCF_024679095.1 Eriocheir sinensis
ACTACAGCAACAACTATCACTAAACATTAAACAACAACAACAACAACAACAACAACAAGCGGTAACGTAAAACACACACCTTTTCCTCCTCCTCCTCCTCCTCCTTTTCCTCCTCTTCTTCCTCCTCTTCCACCTCCTCCTCCTCCTCCCTAGTCTTTCCCACGGTCAGACACGCCCATTCTTTTTTGCCATAACAAAGACTGCTGACCCATCCTTCTCCTCCTCTCTCCCCCTCTTCCTTCTCTCTCCCCATTCCTTCCTTCCTTCCTTTTCTTCTTCATTCATCTTTCCCTTTCCCTTAGGCCCCTTAATGTCCGTGTCTTCAACCATTCTTTTTTTTTGTTACGTCGTCCTTTTTTGTACAGCTTTATTTTTTTATTGTGCTGTATAGATTTTGTTTATTTCTTTTCCAATCGTCAGTTTCTTATGGTTTGTTGTTTTTTTCTTTCTCCTCCCTTTCTTTCTTTCTTTTTTCTTTCCTTCCTTGACCTTTCCTTTCCTTTCCTTCCTTCCTTCCTTCCTTCCCTTCGCTTCTCTTCCCTCCTTCCTTGGGCCTTTTTTTCCTTCCTTTCTTCCTTCCTTCCTTCCTTCCTTTATTCATTCATTCATTCCGTGACCATTCTCTTCTTCCTTCTTCCCTACCTCTCTCTTTTTCCTCAAACCCTCTCACTCTCCTTCAACTCTCTCTCTCTCTTTCTCTCTACGTTCCTGTCACCCGGCCTCTCTCATTACCCAAGCACCTCACGCCTTTCTCTAACCACACAGTTGACCCCGAACTCCACAACTCCCTCCTTTAACACCCTCCATAACCAGTCAGGCCACAGTACCCGCGCTAACGACCCTTCTTTTACCGCTGACAACTTGAGGGGAAGGAGGGAGGGGGGGGGGGAGGACGGGGGTGGCGCAGCGGTACAAGTCGTGACTACTATTAATGTGGTGGGTTGGGAGTTCGAGCCTCAGCAGCAACATTGTTTGGGTGAAGAGCGTTTTTGTTTTATCTGTGGTAGGGTAGTAATGGTCTCCTGTGATGTGGTTTCTGGGAGAGCTTGTGACCTTTGCTGTATTGGCCGGTGGAGATAATTTTTTAGCAATGGAAGCAGCTCAAGGGCATAAAAAACAGAAAATAACAAAAGCCGCCGAAACCGCTACTCAATTATTTACTTATTATTGATTATTACTTATTTTCCTTCCTTTAATTTTTTTCTTTTGCAGAGCTTGTGATTTTTACCTTGGCTGGTGGAGGTCATGCTTTTTTTTTCTTACTTCCTTCTGCCTACTTTATCGTTTTTTGGTTGAATTTCCTTGTTGTTTACCAAGCCTTCTCTCGTCGCCCTCCCACAGTGCAAATCTTTCTAAAATTAAAGTTCTTTCCTTACAGTTATATCTTTTCTCCCTCCCTGATGCCTCCTCAACACTAGGCAACTTAACTTCTTCCTTACTCCCTTCCTTCTGTTTCTGTCTCGGCCGCCTTCCCTGACCACTACAAAGCAAAGTCAAAGTCCCTCCCTTTCCCCCAACAAAGGCAACTCATGGTACTCACGCTGACGAGGAGGGCGTAGTTCTCCCTGTCTTCGGGCGCGGAGCCATCCCTAGAGGCCGGGTACTCCCAGTCGAGGTCAAGTCCGTCGAAGCTGTATCGTCTGAGGTGCTTGATGGCGGATATGATGAAGGCCTTGCGGAGCTCCGGCAGGGACACGAGCTCGCTGAACCTGCCCGAGCCCTCGTTCCAGCCGCCGATGGCCAGCAGCGTCTTGAGGCCCTTGTTGTACTGCTTGAGGCCGTTGAACTTGGCATACCCGCCTGCGAGTGTTTGAGGGATAATTAAAATGGGTTAATGGTGACTACTACTGAGATTTCTACTACAACTGTTACTGCTTCTGGTCCTTCCACGATTACGACTGCTTCTGTGACACCATTGAAACTACACCTGATCCTCTAACAAATGTAGGAGGGAAGAAAAGTGAATGGTTTAGTGGTCAATCTGCGCAATACGCTCGTCTCCTAGCAATGTTCTGGCTGGGTCTGATGACAACACTAATTTTACCGCCGCTGCTACTGGTATTACTCCTCGCGTGCTGGTCCTGTAACGATAATTGCGACATTTACTGGTGGGCGATAGCGAGAGCGGTTCCGTGTTTTTAGCCGAGCAGCGGGACGGTAAGTGAGATTATTATTAGGTATCCCGTCTGCTTTTTTGCCCCTGCTGTCTCTGTTTGAGCCTCTTTCTGCTGCCTTGACAATTCTTGGGCTTGTGCTAATATTACTACGTCTGAGACTTTCTTTGTTTCTGGACATGGGAGGCTGTGATCTTTGTTCCTTTTTTTATGATACATACTGTTTGTGCTGCTCCCGCTTCTAATGAAATAGTGCAAGCTGCAAATACTACGTCTGTTGCGTGCTGTCATTGCGCTCATATAATTTTGTTAAGAGTTGTATTGCTGCAAGATTTCTAACGCAATTAATAGATCAGTCTAAGTAGGTACAAACAACAACATGATAATTAGTTGAATCCAAGAAAAGACAGCAGCCATAATAATAATAATAAAACTACCTACAATACTTTTACCCCATTACTACGACTACTACTACCATTACAACTGCTACTACTACTACTCCTACTACTACTATTACCACTACTACTACCACTACTACTACTACTTCTACTACTACTAAACATAAAAATGAACACCAGCAGTTATTATACCCAACCTTCTAAGTGATATATTCGACCCCCACACACAAGGAAATGCCCACTTAGCAAACCCAAGGAAAAACTTCAGGGAACGCCGACAAAAACCTAACCGACAGCGATTTCACCTTCAGCAACACCTACCACGACCCAGACCCAGAGAGATAGATTGCAGGACCGCCCTTCGCCCTTCTAGACAAACACATCCTCCTCTTCGTCCTTCCACGCTAGATAGACTGACCCCGCCCCCTTACCAAGACCACCCTCCGATTATTTAAACTCATCCTCCTCTCTGTCCTTTTATGAGCCCAACACAACCCACCTAACAGATTTCACCCTTCGCCCCTCTAGACAAATTCATTATCCTCTTCATTCTTCCACACAAGACAGCTCCTTCAAGACCACCCTCCGCTTATTCAAACTCATCTTCCTCTTTGTCCTTTTATGAACCCAATACATTCGAGCTAAACAGACTTTGCCCTTCGCCCTTCTTGACGACACGCACTCCTCTTCCTCCTACAACCCACCTACCACAGCCTAAAATAACACAGACAGGTGGACCTACAAGACCACCTTCCAATCTTCATTCTTTTATACACCAAACACAGCCCACCTAAATAGACTTCACCCTTCGCCCTTTAAGACAAATCCTCCTCCTCTTCGTCCTTCCAGCCATCCACCACAACCTACGATAACCCAGAAAGACAGACCACCAAGAACACCCTTTAATTTTCGTTCTTTTATATGCACCCAAAACAACCCACCAAGACAGACTTTGCCCTCCTCCTCTTCTCCTTCTAGACAAAACATCCTCCGTCCTTCGTACCATAACCCAGACAGACAAACCCTCAAGACCACTCTCCAATCATCGTCCTTTTAAGCACCCACCAAAACCTACCCATTCGTCTTACCCTCCTCCTTCTTCTTTTACTCCTATACACAAAACTTCCTCCTCTTCGTCCTTCCACCCACTCACCTTGCTCGACGTCCTGGTACGAGTCGAAGGGCTTCACCTCAAACTCATCAGTGAGGCCTCCGAAGGCGTAGACCAGATGGGTGCACATGTACGGGTTGATGTTCTGGGGAGTGTACTTGGCCAGCCCCTTGCGGTAGACAGACCAATTCGTGTAGTAGCAGACCACGCGACGCGGCGGGTCTGTGGTCTGTCTCTTGGCCACCTCATCTGAAGGGAAAGGAAGAAAAAATTGGGGTTAATGAGTGGGACTGAAGTGCTTTGAGAGGTACACTGGAGGAGCAAATGTGTATGTTGAGGACGATTGAGTGTAAGGAAAGGGCAACTGGGTATAATAAGGGTGGTGATGGGGGTTAAAGGGTTGGGAAGAAAGGGTTTTGGGGGTACGAAGGAGGAGCAAAGGCTATGATGAGGACAATTGGGTGCAACGAAAGGGCATGTGGGTATAATACAAGGGCGGCGATGGCAATGGAAAAGATAACATTAGAGGATGAAGATGTGTGATTTGATGGGATGAAAGGGTTTTGAGGTACGATGGAGGAGCAAAGGCTATTATGAGGACAATTGGGTGTAACGAAAGGGCAAATGGGCATAATACAAGGGCGGCGATGGTAATGGAAAAGCAGGGAGGTGTGACGAGTGGACGGTGGGAGAGGAAGAAGAGAAAGGCCGAAGGGATGACATAGGAAGATGAGAAGGGGTGTGATGGGAGTACAATGGGGCGTAGTGAAGATAATGGTGTGCAGTGATAGGGCGGTGTGTGGAATGAAAAGGAGATGAGGGATGACGACAAAACGACGGGGCATGATGAGAGGACGAAGTGGTATGATGAGAAGGAGGAAAGGGCATGATGGAAGGGCAAGGGGGTGTAATGAGAGCGTTCAGTATACTAATAGGACAATGGAGTGTAGTGAAACAACGACAGGTGGAATGAAAAGGAGATGAAGCAAAACAAAATGATGGGGGATGATGAGAGGACGAAGGGGTATGATGGGAGGGCAAGGGGATGAGTGCAGGCTGGGGAGGTGTTGGGAGGGTGAATGGGGAATGCAGGAATGATAGGAAGATCGAAGGGTAAAGGGGAGAAAAGAGGAAAGGGTTAGGATTATAAGGGAATGTATACGACAGTTGGTAGAGGGAAAAAGAAAGGAAAATGATGAAGACAATGGAAATATTATGACTTAAGATGAAAGAGGTACATGTATAGGCATAGGATTTTAATTCACAGTAAAGGAAGCAGGTCAAGGGCAAAAAAAAGAGAGAAAAAAAAAGCCCGCTAATCACTGCCCCTATAAAAAGTTTAGAAGTGGCCAAATGAGAGGTCAGTTTTGGGAGGAGGGAGAAGGAAATACAGACGGAGGAAGATAGTTTCAGAATTTACCAGAGGAAGGGATGAAAGAGTGAAGATGCTGGTTAACTCTTGCATAAGGGATTTGGACAGTATACGGATGAGCTAGAGAAGAAAATGGAGTCAATCACAACAACAACAACAACAACAACACTGCTACTACTACTACTACTACTACTACTACCAATACCACCACCACCACCACCACAAAGACAACTATTTCCACAACACCGATCATAACAACCACTACTATCATCGGCGCCAGTCAAGCGGATGTTGCCCAAGCCTTCTACCGCCATCTGTTCATCCCTCACATCTTGCTGCCTAACGGTTCCTCGACCCTCCTACAACTACTCCGATCCCTTCTCCTCATAAGGCAATCACCAGTATAACTTTTTTCCCACTAAACTTATATATGATTTTTTTTTGTGTGGCATTCTATTCTGTATTTTAACACCCGGATTCCACTCCACAAGCACCTGCCGTCTCAGTGTCGAGTCCAACCCCCTCTCTCTCTCTCCGTCGACCAGCCTGTAGCAAAAAACCATAGCGCCTTCAGTCATCGCCTTAAGCACGTCTAAAACATATAACTACATTCTTTGCCCTTGTCTCCTTCCTAGTTAATGTCTTGTGCTGCCTTGGTGTCCTTCACTACTTCATCTAAGGCTTTACCTGGATTCTTTTCTTTATCTAGATTCTTTACTTTTTTCCTCTGTTTCAACTGTCTCTCGTATATACGCCGTACCTTTTATCCTTTTCTTCTCCATCTAAAGCTTTACCTGGATTCTTTTCTTTATCTAGATTCTTTACTTTTTTCCTCTGTTTCAACTGTCTCTCGTATATACGCCGTACCTTTTATCCTTTTCTTCTCCATCTAAAGCTTTACCTGGATCTCTTTTCTTTGCCTGGCTTAATTTCTTATCCTCTTCGCTTTAACTGACTCTCGCATAATATTCTACGCCGTCCCTTGTAACTTTACCTCGCCTTCACTTTTCTGCTTTAATATTTTACGAAGCAAGCTCATATTTTCCTCTTTCTGTTCCTCTTCGCTTCAATTGTTTCTTGCATATACGCTGTACCTTGTAACTTCGCCTCAACTTCCCTTCTCTGATTTATCATTTTATATATCAAGCTTAATTACTCCTTTTTCTCTTTTCATCTCACTACTACTTCACTCACCGGAAGTCTGTCATTAAATGTTACTTCCTTGTCATCTTTTCAATTTTCCGTTTTTTCTCGCCAGTTCTCTTCAGTCTCCGTTCATTAATCTATCTTCTCGCCAGTTCTCTTCAGTCTCCGTTCATTAATCTATCTTATTAGCTGTATATTCCCATCTCCTTTCCAGTCTCTCCTACTCCCCCGTCTATGTCTTAAAATACTTTCATATAGAGTACTGTCTTAAAATACCTCCATGTCATTTGCTTCTAATTTTCATGCTTTTTCTTCGTTCACATTTTCTACTACGAGTCTACATCACTGCCCTCCTCCTCCTCCTCCTGTAACTAGTCCTAAAATACCTGCATATCACCTTTTACTTCTAATTTTTATCCTTTAACTTTTTTTGCACATTATGTACGACGAATCTACTTTACTGCCCTGCTCCTCTTTTGCCGCTTATTCCTTCTCCTCCTCGTCCTCCTCCTCCTCTTCGTCCTCGTCCTCCATTTCCTTCTCATTTTCGATTTCCTTTTCCCCCTCCTCCTCCTCCGCCTCCTTCTCCTATGCTAGTCGCCTCGGGGTGCATCTCGTAAGCCACGCTGACCACTCCGCGTCCTTGAGCCCTTAATGAAGTGGTGACTCTCAACTCTCACCTTTACCTGGACGAGGAGCAAGCACGTGACTCCTAACTAGGGCGCCGGTGTGTGTGTGCGTGTGTGTGTGCGTGAGAGAGAGAGAGAGAGAGAGAGAGAGAGAGAGAGAGAGAGAGAGAGAGAGAGAGAGAGAGAGAGAGAGAGAGAGAGAGAGAGAGAGAGAGAGAGAGGAAATTCTTGCTGGGTCAAAATTATTATTACAATGTGACGTTTTCTACTCCTCAGTCAGACCCCGTTATTAGATGTCTGTTTGTCTGCTCTCTCTCTCTCTCTCTCTCTCTCTCTCTCTGACATTCTTTCCTAGCTCTTCCTGTTTCTTCATTCTCCTCGTTAACATAATCTTTCCGTCTTTCGTAATTAATATTCTTCCTTTCCTCTTCTTTTCCTTCTTTTCCTCCTCCTTTTTTTTTTTTCTTCTCGGTGATATTGTTTTGTTTTGTTGTAATTTTTCTTCCAGTTCTCCTCCTCCTCTTCTTCCTTCCAGTTCTCCTCTACCCCGTTTTCTTTCTAGTCTTCCTACTCCTATTCCTCGTTCTCCGCCTCATCCTCCTCTTCCTCCTTCTACCTTGGTGCCTTATTAACCTTTAACAATGATGCACACACACACACACACACACACACACACACACACACACACACACACACACACACACAAAGAGGAACGCTTCATACATATTCTAACAATGTATTCTTCTTTCCCATTATCTGGTTTCCATCTCTCTTTCTCATCTCTCTCCCTCCCTCCCTCCCTCCCTCTCCTTCCCCCCAACACACCTGTCGGTCACTCGGGCAAGCAGGTGGCCTCGACAGGTGGTATTTTGAGCGTAATTAGGAGCCGGCGGGGGAGTGAATGCCAAGGTAAAGACGCAGTTCTTCTTTTGTTGTTGTTGTTTTTAAGTCTGAAGGTTCTTGCGTATAGTAGGAGGAAAAAATACGCAGAGGTGGTGGACACACACACACACACACACACACACACACACACACACACACACACACACACACACACACACACAGTCAGTGTAATGAAGTGTCAGAGACGAATCCACGAATCAGGAAATTCAGCGAACGAAATGAATTGATTTTTTTTTTAAATGGCGAAATGTCCTTTTTTTTATTATGATATTGAGAAATTGAAATGCCCTCTCTCTCTCTCTCTCTCTCTCTCTCTCTCTCTCTCTCTCTCTCTCTCTCTCTCGCAACGCTGTCATCCAGGTAAACACTAAACAATCTACTCACAGTCACATTTTACCTTCGAGAACACACACACACACACACACACACACACACACACACACACACACACACACACATCGCTGACCTGAACGCTTTGGACAACTTCTGCGGCCCCAGTCTACTCCATTATATATTGCATTACCTTCAGAGTGATTTACAAAGCAAAAAAATCCTCGTTAGGCTGCGAATAACAACCTCGACGATGCCTTCTTCGTCGAGGGTCTTGTGCAAGTGGTCTGCTAAGTTTATTTAATTAGCACCTTCATTACTCTATTAGATGTTCAGTAATCGGCAATAAGTTCACCATGTTTAGAATTATTTCACAATCATGCTATTTTCTAGTGTAAATTTCTTTCAAGAAATAAAACAATCAGTAAAAGATCACACTTTGAGATTTTGCTGAATGCGACACTTAATGCTATTTACACAAACTTTGTGTAAGAAATATTTTCCAACTTTCGTATCTTAGTAAAAGGTCACCTCAATTTTAATGGAAAAAAAAACATTAAAAAAACGAGTTGAGATTTCACTGGAAAAACAACAACAACAACAACCCAGGCCACGAAATGCCTATTCTTTATAAACTGCATTGGGAGAGAAATGGAGTCTCAGATTGGGGTTAAATAGTGCAATTCCACACACGACAAAACACAACCCTAAAATACATGAAAATATATCATAGCCCTAGACAGCACACCATGACATGCTTCGAACCAACACAGTCCAACGCAACACACGGCGACATGTGCACGACGCCCCGCAAGGCAGCACAGGAGCAGCATCACCTTGACCGTTACCTGCAGCAGCACGCCACAGGTATTCGCCCCCAGGTGTGAAAGGAATGCCGTTCTTAGTAATGCTTGCAACACAAACAGAATTACATGTGTTCAGGGACCACTTCAATAACCTTTCTGCAATACTCTGTCTATCAGTCTGTCTCTCTTTCTGTTTGTCTGTCTGTCTATCTCTCAATATTGTTACATCATGTTCCTCCGTCCATGGTGTAAAGGGAGGGAAGAAGGGAGGGACGGAGGGAATTAAGGAAGGGCTGGGAGAAAAGTCGAGGGGAGGGATTGATTCAAGGGTAGAGGTAATTGGGTTTAAGACGAAGGCAAGAATTAAAGAAGGGAAGGAAAACGAGGAAGAAAGGAAGGGAAGGATAGAAAAAAAAATGTGGAGTAAAAAAAGGAAAGGATGAAGGAAGGTGGGACGAAGGAAAGATTGAAAGGTTAAATATTGATAGAGGGAATGGAGGAACTAGGGAAGGAGGGATAGAAGAGAGGGAATGAAGAGGAGGAGGAGGAGGAGGAGGAGGAGGAGGAGGAGGATAGAGCTTCAAGGCCGAGTGGTGCTTACGAGTTTGGGAAAAAATTGGGTTGGAAGGAGAAGGAAGGAGAAGGAAGGGGAGAGAGAGAGAGAGAGAGAGAGAGAGAGAGAGAGAGAGAGAGAGAGAGAGAGAGAGAGAGAGAGAGAGAGAGAGAGAGATACTATGACTAAGGTTCGATCCACGCCCATTTCCATACCTGTACCTCCTGATCACGCCCGTCACGCCCACGCACACACACACACACACACACACACACACACACACACACACACACACACACACACACACACACGACATAACCATCTATGTAAGTTTCCTTCTCTCTCTCTCTCTCTCTCTCTCTCTCTCTCTCTCTCTCTCTCTCTCTCTCTCTCTCTCTCTCTCTCTCTCTCTCATTCCCTTCTCTCTCCTCATTTGTTTCATCGGTTTTTTATCTTCCTCTTAGTCTGTTTCCTGATAATTCCTTGATTAACTATTTACATTTTTATTACATATTTCTGTCTATCTGTCTGTCTGTCTTTCCGTCTCTGTTTGCTTGCCCGTCTTCCAGTGATTTTTTTTTATTTATCTTTTATTTATTTTATTATTTATTTTTGTATGTGTCTTTCTGTCCAACTGT
>NC_066543.1:15376228-15393728 GCF_024679095.1 Eriocheir sinensis
ACCAGTCAATATTTCGTCACCTTCGTAAACAAAGCGCCCAAGTCATTTTTTTCTACTTTACAGGAAATCAGAAAAGAAGTCATTATCTCATTTGGCTTAAGATTTAGGGAGAAATGAAAAGGCCAATTCCAGAACACTCAAACCATGAATAACGAAGGCAACTATACAAAAATGGGCGTCACTTGTTGAGAAATTGATGTAGACAAAAACCTGGAAATCGCTGAAAAATGACTTAGGCGATTATTTCATGAGGGTGACGAATTCCTCTTTCCCACGTCGTTAGGTAACCAGCCAGAGTGTTTGGGTGCCACGTCCGCGCCTGAATGAAAGGGATAAGCGAAGACGAGCAATACTTGAGGAGAAACGAAGATAGGCTGTCTTGGGCGATAAAAATGAAGACTGAGTGTGGCGAAGAGAAAGGAGGAGGGAGCGTAAATAGAAACCTTTGGCGGGAAGTTTCTCCGATTAAAGAGTTGCTCCACTTACCTCCTCCACAACCACCACCACCACCTCTATCACCATCACCACCACCATTATCATCACCATTACTACTACCACCGCCACTATTACTACCGCACTGTCTCCACCACAGCCTCCACCACCACCACCTCACTACCATCACTAGAGTCTGTTTCACTTCATCTGTCCACCAACAAAGCGGCAATTTTGATAAATGTGGCACCTGTACATTTCTAGTTCGTGAGTACGTGAAAATCAACTGTTGTGATAGACATTAAAGTTTATTTTTCAGTAATCTATTTTAATGTTTATGAATACAAAAAAAAAAAAAAAAAAAAAAAACTCAGTCGTTTGCATCAATAATATATAATCTAACACACAAGCACACGAAAAGACAAACTTGTATCAAACAACTTTATAGTCTCATCATGCTCGAACGATCTATGTTTTTTTTTTTCAAATTCATTGATTGATAGCTCATTTCAGGTATATTAAAAGACATCTGGCTCTGCAAGTACAAATAAAGGGTATCTTAATAATTTACTGCATGTAAATAACGATTAATAATCGAAATAACATAAATGAATAAGTAATAACTGTTGAATGCGATGCTAGGCTATGTCGAATATTGGACTACCCATGTTATTTACATGCAACACATCAAATGTATAGACACTTGCAGAGTCGGATGTCACTTTATGTACCTGAATGAGATGAAATATGGGTATCTGAAAGGCTATAAGCGTTTTCAGTAGTGTCACCGACATGTCAAACGACAGCATACAACACACCGTTTCTACTGAAAACGACTTACAGCCCCGCTGCCAGACGACAGGCGCCACCGCCCGGGCATACCTCGTGTAGTACGTACATCATAACATCACCCTTCAGACCCAAGTACTCAGAGTGCACACTGTCGGAAGTAGGAAGATGGAGGAATTCGACAATTTGTTCCTTGAGGATGACTGCAGATCACCTGTGCTTAATCCTTTGTATATGCCTCTCATCCAGCGGCAGACGATTTCTCCGTGGCAAGTGTTATGTTTACAGTTCGCAAATATGGGTTCTGAGCCAACTCAAATTTTCTCCTTGTTTTAGCTTGATATCAACTATAATATTGCAAAAATATATATTTCCTCGCCCGCACATGATGGTTATGTTAAGAGATGATGCAAGAAACGCACCAACATACGAAAAAAAAACAGCTCGGCTCCGGGATTAATGTCACAGCCACAAAATAGAGTCGGCCAACGCTGCCTAGCGGTCAAAAAGAGGCGAAATGTCATCAGAAAACGCATCATCATCCCTTCTTTCCCTTGCCTATGTCATTTTCAGGTTCTTTTCAATGTGAAATTACAAGAAAATAAATATTTCTTTATACAACACCAAGTTTCTGGGTCTCAAAGAGCATTACATTCTATATTTCATTCTTCAAAATACATTCCTACGGGAACTTGACTGCTGTGTGCTGTGGTTACTACTCGCTGATTGGCCGATGAAAAGCGTTTGCTGGCGTTTGCCTTTTGGGCAAACACATCCCTGAGCACGTTCGATATCGTTTGCCTTTGTAAGCTTCCGTTTGACTTGTCGGTGACACTATTGAAAACGCCTTAAAAATCGTTCGAGTATGACCAGACAATACTGTTTGATATACAAGTTGTTCTTTCGTGTGCTTGTATGGTAGATTATAATTATAATTTATCGATGCAAATCGGCATGTTTGCGGTTCGTATAAAAGGGCTTGAGTTTTTTTTGTATACACAAACATTCAAATATATCACTGAAAATATAAAGTTGATCTTCACGCAATCACGAACTAACAATGCGCAGGTGCCACATCTACGTTCGCGAGTGGACAGATGGAATGAAACGGACTATACCTCTGCAGCCTCCACCGCCACTACCCTACTATCACCACCACCTTTGCAGTCCCCACCACCACGATCACCACCACCACTTCGATCACCACCTCTACTGCCTCCGTCACCACCACCCCACCATCACATTAACTGTCACTGTCATCATCTTTATTGCCGTCTAAATAACTCCAATGTTTTTTTATCGCTACCGTCACCATCACTATCACCCTTTTCGCTACTCGTTGACGCTAACAACACGCAACACTAACCCACATGAGGCAATCCCTACCAGATAATAACTCTGCTCAGTGACCAACATTCCTTGTCTATAACGATAACTACAACTACCACCACCACCGCCACCACTATCACCATCACCATCACCACCATCGCCACCACTATCACCATCACCATCACCACCACCGCCACCACTATCACCATCACCATCACCACCACCGCCACCACTATCACCATCACCATCACCATCACCGCCACCTGCTCCTTCCCTCCCTGCCAGACTTTCTCTCCTGGTCAGACGATGTTACTCCTTTCCGTCGCTCCTTTCCTCCCTTCCCTCCTCTCTCCTTCCTTCCTCTCCCCATTTCTGTTCCTACTTCACCTTCTAATGGTTAACGTATGCCTTGTGTGTGTGTGTGTGTGTGTGTGTGTGTGTGTGTGTGTGTGTGTGTGTGCGGACGCCCTCTCCATATATCAGAGGTTCACTTTAAGAAGTTGACATTAAGGGTAAGGAGACGAATCACCTTTGAGTATAAGTATACACACACACACACACACACACACACACACACACACACACACACACACACACACACACACACAGGCAGCCACTTTCACCACCTCTAGGCTTATCCTCGACTTTCTTCCTTTACTTCCTCTACCTTCTCCGTTCCTCCTCTTTCACTCTCTCTTCCCTTGCCCTTTTCCTTCTCCTGCTTCCTTCCCCTTGCTCCTTATTTATTGTTTTCTTGTTTTTCAGATAATTAGTTTTTTTCGTAGATTATTTATTCTTACGCTTATCAAACTTCTACTGTTAATGTTCCACGTCGACCTTTTCAACGTTCTACAGCGGCACGATTTAGAGATGAAGTGTTCTGCTTTGAAACTTGGGAGCCTTTTTTTTTGTTCTTGTTTACTACTAAGAAGGGAGCGACAAGTTGATCAGTGACCTTTCTTGCACATCCCACGAGCATTATTCTTTTATTTTTATCTGATTTCACCTTCGTTCTGCTTCATTCTCCGTCACCTTCCTTTACTTCTGGTCCCCTCCCTGCACACTACTACCATGTCCTACTATTACTACTACTACTACAAAAATCACTACTACCACGACTACCATTGTGTACAATTACTTCTACTTCTCCTACATTTCTACCACTACGCCAACCATTATTACCAGTATCTACGATTACTTCAACTCCCCCCCCTCAGTCCTTCCACAACAACCACTGCTACCACGACTACTAGTTTGAAGGCTTACTTCCACACCTCCACCTACATCCCTACCACTACAGCAACCACTACTACCATGGTTTGCACTGCCTACTACCGTCCTTGCTCACAACCTACATAGTTAAGGATTAAGAAAAAATATGTTGAATCCAACGCAAAAGAGTTTCAAGGTCTTCCAGTCGATAAATACATTAGTAATAAAAAGAACCTATTGACAGGGTTGGCGCGGAGGCAGACGGCGGCGCGGGCGGGCAGCGTGTGTCTGCCGTGACGTCATGTGTTTACTAGTGCGCCGAGTAACGGGACCTGACTAGCGGCGCGGCGGGGGGCCTGTGGAGGTGTTTATGTGTTTTCCCATTTACCTGAACTATTCCTTGTTATTTTTTTTTGAGAGAGAGAGAGAGAGAGAGAGAGAGAGAGAGAGAGAGAGAGAGAGAGAGAGGGGGGGGGGACAAAACCATATACGTATCAAACTAGACATATTACATCACTGGTTACTGTCGGTGTCCTAAGGCTAACAGTACTGAAGGGAGAGGGGACGGGGGAGGAAGTGAATGGATCAGAATAATTACAACAGAATCACTGGAATTTCCGTACAGACAAGGAGCCATTGAGTCGGTGAGTTCGAGGTCGCGTGAGGGGCGTGGCTCACGTAAACGGGTCCAGTGAAGGGCTGTCCCTGTCGCCTTGTGGATGAATGAAGGGCTTTTCCAGGTGAACTAAGAGATATGATCGTTGCCCTTGTTAGGAATGTTTCAAGGAGGGTAGTGAATCAATTAAATGAAGAGTTTTCCACCATTCTACAGCTTAAAACGTGAATTCCTCACTCAGAATATCAAGACACCGAAATTGACCTTTCTTATGGCCTTTTGTTCTTTAATCTTTTGTTCGAGATAGCGTCTAGCGGACTTTTTTTGTTGTTTCTGCTTTTTCCCTTATGCTGCCTCCACAGCTGTAAAAAATGCTGAGTTACTATCAACAAGAGCGCCAATAGCCTATACACGAGGACGCTACAACTTAACAAATGATTCCTAGTTGAAACGTTATGGCTCCTATAACGCCGAGTTCCTCCTGACAAAGTGAGCACAAAAAAATGCTCCACCAGAAGATGTCTGAAACCGAGAAACAGGAAAGTACAGGGTTAAAGTTTAGATTCTCTATTCCTCGGTGCCAAATCAGTTTGTGTGGGACCTTCACTGGTGAGGTCCTCTTGTTTGAGTGGACACGATAATAAGACACCAGCAGAGTTTCAAAAAGCTTGGATTCTTTACTCGTCGCAGGCAGATAAGTTCGTGGGGAGAGTTCAGGCCTGAGTGGTTTACCGGCACAGTCATTTATTGAAGTTCTGGACTGCGGGGCACAAGGACGCGCTGCCCACCTCAGGCTCACCGCCACCACAGCCTCCACTCACTCCTCGATGCGCCAGGATTAGCAACAAGAGAAAAAAGGATGTTTGTGGACCTTTTTGAAGAGAGCCAATCATCTCAGCTTATCTTTGTGAAGGAGAGAGAAAAAATCGCCGACTCGGTCCAGCTTTCTCTTTTAATGACCAAAAGTAGAAAGCCTCTCTCGGCGCGGCGGTGTGAAGTGGCCGCGGATTGGTTACACACAGACGAGGCTCAGCCATAGCAGCCAATCAACGCTCAGGATGAAACGGTCCCGAAAGCCTTAATAACTCACTACGGACGATAGAGTAAACACACACACACACACACACACACACACACACATCAGGTACTTACGTGCATGTGTGAGGGCGGCCAGAAGGGCGGCCGCAGCCAATAGGAACCTCATCTGTAACGAAGGGAAACACATCATTAGTCAAGGCTCGGCGGCTTCGGTCAACAGAAAACAAAACAAATCAAGGAAGACAAACACGTAGTCTGCTTGTCCACAAATAGCTCATCCGTCTATATATTCATCCACTTTCAAAACCCACAAAAGAGACATACAGAAAGAGTTATGTTAGGACCTTTAATTCCAAGGCCGGTTCGAGGGAGTGTCCTAAACCTGTTTCGGTCGAATGGTTGCCACTTGTCCCCTCCCTGTCCCTCCTTTCACCCCGAGCCTCCTCCGCCTCCTCCTCCTCCTCTTCCTCCTCCGTCATCATCCGTACTTTCTCATTCCTGTTTATATGGAAAACCTGCTTCTATGCTCATACTTTCTCTTCCTTTCATTTATGCTTAAAAACTTATCCCATAACTTTTTTCTTTTCATCAGTGTTTGAGATTTTTTTTTTTTTTGGTGTCTTCTTACTGTTCAATTTTTTTTTGTGGTTATTCTGTGTCCTTGAAATGTTCCTTCTTTTACAATTTCTCCATATTTTTCACGTGAATTTTCCCTCTTATCCGTCTCGCTTTGAACAGTCGCCCCCTCCATGTAAACACACACACACACACACACACACACACACACACACACACACACACACACTCCCCTCCCCTCCTCCTCTCTCTCCCCTCACTAGCTCCATCATGCACTGCTAACCTATTACCTACACGCCACACACACCTCTCTCCACTGCTTCCTCACACACCTGCTTAGAACTCTCCCTCTACTTCTCCTTCCTCACACATCTGCTCACAACTCTCCCTCTAATCACCCCTGCCCGATCACACACCTGGCACCACAACCACGCGTCCCTCTACCACTGATACACTACACCTGCTCCTCTGAAACACCCTCTCAAAAAGAACGTCCGGGTAACAACGAGGATGAAAAAGAGGAGCAAAAACATACGGCAGCTGAAAAAGTAGTGGTGTGGTTGGTGAAGAAGACGTAATTAAGAGTGAAGAAGATTATAGTAGAGGTAAAACTAGAAGACAGATGGACAGAGACAGGGAAAACGCTAAACAAGAGAACAGAACAATTACATAGAGAGATAGACAGACTGGGAGGCAGACAAACAGAGAGATAAGTAAAACGGAGAGGTAAGTTTATAGAATACTACAGTGACGGTAAACTAAGAAGCAGGAGAGGGAGACAAGACACACAAAGAAAGAGAGAGAGAAATGCATGATGACAAGCAGACACAGACAGAGGGAAACACAGCACGGAGAGGTAAGATTAAAGATTACCGCAGTGACGGCAAACTATGAAGATGGACAGGAAGACAAGACACACAAAGATAGAAAGAAATGCACGATGACAGGCAGACACAGACGGGAAGACAGGTAGAAGGAGCGGTAATGGGTAATGGGCCAGGTGAGACAGGTCTTCCTCAGGTGACAGCAGAACAGGTTATTAAGGGGGTGGGTGGGGGGTGCTCAGTTGTTGATAACCTTGGGGGTTCTTGCACTGCACTTACTTCAGTCTCTCTCTCTCTCTCTCTCTCTCTCTCTCTCTCTCTCTCTCTCTCTCTCTCTCTCTCTCTCTCTCTCTCTCTCTCTCTCTCTCTCTCTAGTCAACAGGCACGTGACCGTATTCTATACTCACGCAAACGCACATAAAGTCACACATATACAGAAGCCCTAACCTGTGTGTGTGTGTGTGTGTGTGTGTGTGTGTGTGTGTGTGTGTGTGTGTGTGTGTGTGTGTCCTCAGGGTCGGTCTTAGTCCCTCCTCCCCTCCCCTCCCCGGTGAGCCAGGCCGTCCACCCTGAGGCCACAGGCGCTGCAGGTCGTGTTATAACCACGCCACCGATCCAGGCGACTCGAAGGTAAAAACGTAGTAGTGGCTTTGATGGTGTAAGTAAATAATAATGATAATAATAATAATAATAATAATAATAATAATAATAATAATAATAATAATAATAATAATAATAATAATAATAAATGATAATAATAATACCACTTCTACTACTACTGTTGAATAAGAACAATTGTAGTAGAAGGGAAAGTAGTGATAGTAGTGGTAGTAGTATTGGTATTAGTAGTAGTAGTGGAGCAAGAATACTATCAAGTTAACATCACATAAAATACGAGGTTTTCGAATATCCCCCTCCCCCTTCCCCCCACAGGCGGAGAGGCGGTGGCTGAACAGATAGCGAGACGGCCCCGCGTTCGGGAGGACGCGGGTTCAATCCCCGACCGTTGCCACCAAGCTGGAATTTTTCAGCCGCCGCCGAGTGGCTTAAACTACCCACATGCTGTCCAGAAGACCACCTATCAACCCGGACTCTAGATTCTAGGATTAAAGATGAGCTCTGGGAGGGCAGCATGAGGCAATGCAGGATGGCGCTACTATAAACACTCGCCTGCGCCAGAACGGGCTTGGCCGACCATCAGGCGCCACCGGAAAGGAGCCTTGGACCGACCATCAGGATCCACCGGGAAGAAGCCTACCGGCGCAATAGACCAAAACGTAAAAAAAAAAAAAAAAAGTCAACGCTCCCAGGATCGTGTTACCATCCAGTAATGCACACACCCAGCCCCACGAAGGAGACTCAATCTTAGCCTGCCAGGAGGATACAGTATCATGCACCTCGCGTAACAAACTCGGATTCTCTCCCCAACACTCAATCCCTCTGTCATTATATTCCCTATCCAGAGTTTTTGTAACAGAGAGCACGGATATTTAGTTTTTTGCATCATCACACTGGTCCAGAAGCTTCCTCTGTCTGCTACTGCGACTCAGTAATCACCCTGGCAGCCTCTCAGCTAAAAGTCAGGTAGTCGGTCAGTTAGCTACACGGTCCCCTACTTTCCACACTTTCTTCTCCCCTGGCGAGCTCTCCGTGTACACCACCGTCTTGCACATCGTACCTGCGCCACTTCCCCTCAACACACACACACACACACACACACACACACACACACACACACACACACACACACGCACACACTTCCTCCTTCCACGCATCAATAGACACACACTTCCTACTCATCCCATCTACACTTCATTTTCCACTATCCATTCTTTTTCTACTCGCACAATTACACTTCCTACTCATCCCATCTACACTTCATTTTCCACTATCCATTCTTTTTCTACTCGCCTTCGTATGCCTTTTTGTTCATGCTACCTCGTCCAAATTCTACTCTTTCTTCCAACAGTTCTGCTTGCATTGTAATTCCCAACACTTACAGTTTCTCCCGTATTACACACAAACGATTTACCTCACACTTTCTTACTCACTCTCCTTTACCTTTGCCCTTCCACTTTACTCCTTCAGTCCCTCTAGATGGCCCTTTCTTACAGCCATCCATCTGTGGTTCCTGTTCTCCTATCTCTCCTAATTACAAATGTTTCGTAGTACTCCTTTGTTTCCTCTTCATGTCATTCATTCTCAACATTCTTATAAGGTCATGTTTCCTGCCCGCACTCTCCAATTTCATTCCTGAGCACCCCTTTATTCTCTTTTCATGTATCTTCATTTACAGTCTTCGTTATATATGTTTCCTTTTCTTTCTCCAACGTGCAACTTGATTCCTGGGCCCTCCTTCATTTCCTCTTCACGTATTTCCTTCTATAAGTCTTCCCTCTAGATATCCTGATCTTCACGCTACACTTTCAGCTCACATCGCTCCTGCATCCCTTCTTGACCTTCCTTCCATACAATCTTCCTTCTTTAGTCCATGTTATTCTATCGTCATTCCAACTTTCATTTGGCGGCCCTTCTTCCGGTGTTCCCCACGACACACTCCCCGCACGCTCGGCTCCACCCTGCCTCCCTGCCTCCCGTCCCCGCCACCGCCACCGCACCGCCGCCTGCCTCTTGCATAAATATTGTTGCACATGTAGTGATGGTTATAAATCTTCGTTTTAATATATATATTTGTAGTGTGTTGCCCTCTCTCTCTCTCTCTCTCTCTCTCTCTCTCTCTCTCTCTCTCTCTCTCTCTCTCTCTCTCTCTCTCTCTCTCTCTCTCTCTCTCTCTCTGTGTGTGTGTGTGTGTGTGTGTGTGTGTGTGTGTGTGTGTTTTGTTTTGTTATATTTTTCGCTCTGATTCTTTTTAATTCTCTTTGTTTTTTGTTCTCAGTCTCTGTCTGTTTCATTTGGTCTGTGTGTCTGTCTGCCTCTCTCTCTCTCTCTCTCTCTCCATGACCTTTGATGGCACCCACACCACCACCACCACCTCCATCACCACCACCACGACCACCCCCACCCCCACCATCACCATCACCACCACCACCATAACCTCCAACTACCCCCCCCACACCACCCACACCATCACCCTTCCACCCCCATCAACACCACCACCACCCAGTCCTTCACCCTCCCTCCAAACCTGCAGATCTCGAGGGGAACTTTCGCGTGCGTCCGGGGAGAATTTGGGACGCAGCAGGTGTGGCCTCCATATATTGAGCCTCGGGGCAGGTGTGGCCTTACCGCATCCCTAATCACGCCAGGTTGCTGCTACGTCATTGTTTTATGCATGTGTGGTTCCTTTGATGAGAACTGGTGACAGGTGACACCCATGGATCATTACCTAGCGCCGACCTGCCTTGGATTACTACTTGTACCTGTATTGAAATATCCTACAATTTATGAAGCTTAGATGTATATTATGTTGTCTCCTACTGCCTTAGATCATTACCTAACACAGACTTGTCTTGGATCACTACTTGTGCCGGCATTAAAATTTCCCATAACAATAAATGAAGCTGTGTTTATGTTAATATCGCCTTCTAGTGTCAGCTAAACGCCAAGGATCACTACCTAACGTCGACCTGTCTTGGATTACTACTTTTGCCTGCATTGAAATCTCCCTCAATATTTGAAGCGTATTTTTGTCTATATTGAATGTTGTCTTCTAGTGTCAGATGAACGTCATGCTTCATTACCTAAGTCCGATCTACCTTGGATAACTATTTGTGCTGTCATTGAAATTTCCCACAAAATATGAAGTCTATTTTTGCACATATTTGTCTTCTAGTGGCAGGTGAACGCCAAGGATCATTACCTAACACCGACCTGCCTTGGATCACTACTTGTGCTAGCATAGAAATTTCCATGAACACAATATGATGGTTACTTGAACATAATTGTCTTGACGGATGAATATTATCTAAAGCTGAGTTAAGTTTTTCTTTTGGTTTTCTTTTCAAGTCTTCTTCTTACTGTTCTGAAGGACGTTGAGAAGGGAAAAAAGAGGAAAAGGAGATAAAAATGCAATTACCAAACGTGACTAATCCTGCATCTATTTTTTCCTTTTGATTTCCCTTTCGTGTTTCCTCGTTACTGTTACGAAGGACGCTGAGAGAGGAAAAAAAGAGGAGTAAAAAGGAGATCAGAATGCAATTACCAAACGTGACGCCACAAGGTTAGTCGCCCAATGACGTGTGACCAACAATTACACTCATTAGGTAATTATGAAATCAAGTAAAGATTAACTGGAAAACGTTTTGTGCCCTTGAAAAGTTTTCCTCCGAACAACACCAACAACAATTATAGCTAACGAGCCCGACGCCTTGACGCAACACAAGGCAACACAATGCTTCTCGGGAGGGCAAGATCCTTTTCCTTGTCAGTGTTTGTATTCTTCTTCCTCCTATTACGAAACTCAACCAAGCTACTTTATATGCTTTGGGAGGCTCCTGAAACCACTCTCGCTGCTTGTGGGAGAAGGAGAGGATGAAAGTGTTAGCTCAGAGCATACAGGACGAAGGATAGAAGGAAAGATAGGATATAATAGGAGGGATAGGACGAAAGAGTTAGTTCAGAGGATACAGGACGAAGGGTAGAACAGGACAGGATAGGATAAGACGAAAGTGTTAGTTTACAGCATACAGAGCGGAGGATGGGACAGGATAGGATAAGGCAGAAAGGATAAAAAGAAAGAGTCAGCTCAAAGCATAGGGGACGAAGGATAGGAAGGGATAGAAAGGAGAGGACAAAAGATAGGATAGGATAGGATGGGATAGGAAGGACAACGAAAGAGTTAGTTCTGAGCATACAGGACTTTAAACGTACGAGCTGACCCTAGCCACGCCAAGAACCCCCTATGCATACCATATCCATAATTAGATTGCCTTTCTCTGGCTTACAAGGACGAACATTTCGGGTGTTTCTTTGAGAGGAAATGCCGCAGGTGAGGGCCACGAACAGGTACGTTTCACAATTATGCAGAGTAATTTTTCGGTGCCGCCGCTACATAATTACGTTACCTGTACCTTAATTATAGTACGGAACCTGAGATTTGCCAGAAAGATATTCCATTACTGTTGGTTCTGCTGCTGGTTGTATTTCAGTTACTGCTACTACTACTACTACTACTACTATTACTACTACTACTACTACTACTGAAGCCATTACTACTACTGCTGCTACTACTACTACTACTACTACTACTACTACTACTACTACTACTACTACTACAACTACTGTCTTTTCAGCATAATCTGCATGGAAATAGGGTTTTGGCAGGCGTTTATTATCCCAATTGGTTGACTGACAAAAAGCAACGGAGACGAAAAATAATTGCAGATCTCAAAACTTCTGATTAACGGGACCCTCCAAGGACGTCGGTCTGTGCGTGTGTGCGCATTTGTAAGGGAGTGTACGCGCGCGCGCATGTTATTTTTTATTTTGCCCTGTCATTCTTGTCCCATTTAGTGAAGTGTTAACATTTTCTTTGCCCTTTCTTTGCCCTTTATGGTAGCCCTTTTATTTCTGTCTGTCTGTCTGTTTTTCGTCTTTTTTCGTTTCTGTTTCTCTCTATATCTGTCTGTCTGTCTGCCTGTGTGTCTGTTTGTCCGACTATTTGTTTTTTTTATGCATTTATCTGTGTGACTGTGTGGCTGTCTCTATCTGTGCCTGCCTGTCTGTCTGTCTGTCTGTCTCTCTCTCTCTCTCTCTCTCTCTCTCTCTCTCTCTCTCTCTCTCTCTCTCTCTCTCTCTCTCTCTCTCTCTTCCTCCTCCCTTCCACACTCAGTACCTCCAATTCCTCGGCCCGTACTGGCCTCTCTAATGACGCAACACTTCCTCTTCCAGTTTAATGAGTAGTCTCTCTGCGGCTCCTCCAGTCACCCTCCCCCTCCTCCTTTCCCTCCAGGCACGGCCACTTCTCTCTCCCCTCCTCCTACCTCTCCCTCTACCACCATCATCGCCACCTCCACCTCGGGCTAACCTAAATACGAAGGAAGTTGTGATATCTGGCTTCGGGTTTATTCTTCAGGAACTTGATCGCTCTGCTCTCTCAGGACAAAGTCTTAGGCAGATGGTGACCTCTATTACTGATGCTACTAGTGAAGATTGCTTGCTGATATTTTTGTCTGTGTGTGAGAGAAGAAAGAAAAAGAAGGATAGGGAAAGAAAGAATGAAAGAGAAAGGTAAGTTTAGTGTCCGTACAACCATTACATGTAAATCAGTCAGCCAGTTAGTCAGACAGTCAGCAAGAAATTTCGCAAGCCAGCCGGTCAGTCCAGCCAGCCAGTCAGTCCACCAGCCAGCGATATATTCTGTCTGCCGGCCATTGTTAATCAGGCAGTTGACCTTTCATCTAACTGGTCAAGTAATCAAGTCATCCATTCAGTCGCTAAACCATTATATAGCGTAAGACCCATCTAGTCAACCATATGAGCCACCAGGAAAACTATTTAACACAAAATTATTTCCCGTAAAAGGTACACAGACGGGCTCTCTCTCTCTCTCTCTCTCTCTCTCTCTCTCTCTCTCTCTCTCTCTCTCTCTCTCTCTCTCTCTCTCATCAGGCATTAGGTGGCCGGCACGTCAGTCAGTTACAAGGGAAAACAATTGAAGCAGCCAGTCACCCTTGCAGGCAGTCGCTGCGGTAAAGAATGCGACACTATGAAGCGATTCCCTGCTCTAACACGTACGCACACACTTACACGCTCACTCAGCCACACACACACGCAAACATTCACCCACCCACAGACTCTCACGCACACAAGCTCACATGCACTTAAGCCTATTGACTAATGCACTAAAACACACACACACACACACACACACACACACACACACACACACACACACACACACACACACACACACACACACACACACACACACACTTATTTCCACATACTTTCATAACAGTAAGCAGAAAAGTCGAAATCACAGACAAGAGTAAAGAAGTACACGCCAAGATTCACAACACAGAACGTCCAAAAGGAGTGACAGAAGACCCAGGCCAAACACATCCCTGCAGCCCTTCCCTCAGCCACACAGGTACCCACACCTCCACGTAACCAACCACTCTGGTATCCACAGGTATGCACAGGTAGACTCACCGGCGTCCAAAGGTGCCGTTACGTGTGATCACTAAGACACCACAAGACCAACTGACTCCTCTGCTTCTTTCACCTCCATGCCTCCCGTCCCTCCAACCCTTTCTCCCTCCCACCCTCCCTCCCTCCTTCTCTCCACGCTTCTCTGAGATTATGGGAGAGAGCCTTGATATTGTGTGTGTGTGTGTGTGAGAGTGTGTGTGTGTGTGTGAGAGAGAGAGAGAGAGAGAGAGAGAGAGAGAGAGAGAGAGAGAGAGAGAGAGAGAGAGAGAGAGAGAGAGAGAGAGAGAGAGAGAGAGAGAGAGAGAGAGAGAAAAGAGAAAAAGAGTAAAACAAGACAAATACCAACGACCACAAAGGAAATCACAAAACAAACAAACGCCTGACATGGTAGGATCGAGTGAAAGCAAAAAGATGAAGCAAACGTAAGAGGTAAACCAAAAGAAACACGAACAATAAGCAGACGGAATAAAAACACGAAAGGGCATTGGAACGAGAGAAATAAACCATGTAAAGGGAATCTAGAGCCATGCACCGCCACTGCCACAACTACGAAGTCACCCACCTACCACCGCCACCATGAAGTCACCCACCTACCACCGCCACGAAGTCACCCACCTACCACCGCCACCACGAAGTCATCCACCTACCACCGCCACCACGAAGTCACCCACCTACCACCGCCACCACGAAGTCACCCACCTACCACCGCCACCATGAAGTCACCCACCTACCACCGCCACCGCGAAGTCACCCACCTACCACCGCCCCCATGAAGTCACCCACCTACCACCGCCACCACGAAGTCACCCACCTACCACCGCCACCATGAAGTCACCCACCTACCACCGCCACCACGAAGTCACCCACCCACCGCCACCACCAAACAATCACCCACCTACCACCACCACAACAAAGTCACCCACCAATCCCATCCCATTTCATTCCATCCCATCCCATCTCATTCCATTCCATTTCATTACCTTCCCTTTCCTTCCCTTCCCTTCCCTTCCATTCCATTCCATTCCATTCCATCCCCTTCCCTTCCATTTCCATTCCATTCCATTCCATCCCATCTCATCCCATCCCATTCCATCCCATCCCATCCCAGCCACCTCAATCACCGCGAGTTGCTACGAAGGGACGGCACACACGGACGTTAACAGACTCCAAAGCCGGGAGCAAGACCCTCTGGAGGCTACGCGCACCCACACACCTTGCATAACAGGACCTCTCTTTACCTAACAGCAAGCCCTTATCTGCTAGTGGGCTTGAGTACGCAAACTGCCCTGCATCTTAACAATAAATGCTTGCTATTTCTATGTATTTGCTCTTACGGTAAAGGAAGCAGCTCAAGGGCAAAATCCATATGGAATCAAAAGAAACTCTCTAAGCGCTGCTCCTTCTCATATATATTCAATTGACAACAAACGCTTTCCATGCTCATGAGTTTGATAGGTATATGTTCCTCGCAGCATACTTAACAACAAGCATCTTCTTGATATTAATATGCTGGTCTATCTAAAGTATACTCATATATACTTAATGATAAACGTCTTTCATATGCGTACGCTTGGCTTTGCAATAAGGTCATTTTTTATCCAATAAGAATAATATTTTAGTTTTGCTTGCACTAGATTTAAATGGGCTTTTATGATTTTGAATATAAGCTTTCACTACTTTTTGTTAGCACGCGATAACTGTTCTGCTATTTTCTTTACTTTTGAGAATATCCTTTCACGGTTACGCGTTTGCCTCATACTGATGGTATTGAAACTGCTGCATAAAATGTCTTGCAGTTTTCTTAGCCATCACAAGAGCCAGCTTATGTTTGCATTTTTACTTTAATGAAACAGTACTGTGGTTTATATAATGCCTATTTTGATAATCTACTGAGTTAAATTCTTACTCGTAAAAGTTGTGCATTCTGTTTATCAAGTTCCTATTTGTCTTGCCGCCTGAGATACCTCGCTCTTCTATCATCATTCCTCTGCTTAGTGTTTTGATTGCCTTATACATGTATCCTGCTGTTTGTTTCCTGTTTGTGGTCCTGCATACAAACTCGGTGTCTCTCGTTTATAGCCCTTCTGACTGCACGGTCTTATCTGCGGGACATAGCTTGCTGTCGTTGTCTTTTTCTTTTATGGTTGGCATGTGAGGGCTTTTGTTGGTAATACTTTTTTCCTTAATTCTTTGCAGGGGGAGCTTCGGCTGTTGACCGTTTTCTTTTCTTTTACTTTGGATACTTTGGTGTTTGTATTTTCTGCTCCCTGTACCTGAGGTCTTCTGATGTTACTGTGCTATATTTTACATGGAAAGGTTGCTCCTGTTACTGACTTATTTTTCATTTTGGTATAGTTAATCCATACCTTTGTTTCATCATATTCTATTTTATACTTTAACATTAAGGCTGCTGTTGCGTTGTTTTCATTTATTCATTTCTTTTAATGTGGAGTTTTTTCTTGTTAATTCTTTTTTCATAATTATTTACTCGTGTGGCTTCAAGCTCCACTTCTGCGCGGCCCCCACTCCCTCCCCTTCCACGTATTCAGGCGCATGACCTTTCCCGTCCCGCCGCCACCAGTCCGTCACTTTGGTTTTTGCGCACATATTTGCTCCTGCCCTTCTCTTGTTTTCCCTCCTTCGATCTCTCTCTGTCATTTAATATTTGGATCGCCAGATAATAACGCACTTCCTTTTTTCCTCACCCTCGACCTATCTGTGGCTTTTCGCATTTCGTGCTCTGCTTAGCCTCAGCATTTGCTTGTGTTGCCTTCATTTTTTTGTCCTTTGTCATATTATTATTTGCCCTGCATGTTTCTAATTATCTGCGTATGTGTGTGTGTGGGGGGGTGGGGGGGTGGGGGGGGGGCTGGGGGGGAGGCTGTGTGTGTGTGTGTGTGTGTGTGTGTGTGTGTGTGTGTGTGTTTCGGTTTCTGTCTATATGTCATGTCTATCTGTCTGTCTCTCACTTTCACTCACTCTCACTCTCTCTCTCTCTATCTCTCTATCTATCTATCTATCTATCTGTCTATCTATCTATCTATCTATCTATCAGAAGCCACCAAACTAAACAACATCTCATCCGTCAATCCCACAAATTCCTCAATCATTAACCAGTCTCTACCTGCCACACAAACCCACCAGGTAAATACGAAGCTAATTCCCGATGAGGCAAGGCTGTACTAGGCAACGTACAGACAAACCACAGCTCTCCATGCCATCCCTTCTCGTCCCTTTCCCCGGCCAGGTCCACTTGGTTAGTTTACACGGGAGCCCGGCACTGCATCATTACCATCCCTTTCAGTCATGCATTACGAGGTGGATACACTCGATTGCTATTGGAGGAGCAGTTATGATGGTCGTCTGAATGGACCACTCCTGTTTACTGAAGCCACATGACATCACCGTAACCTTGTGGGCAGGGCAGGGTGTGGGGAAAGGGAGCCACGCCCGAAGTGAATGCAGGGAGTGAATATTGAAGGTGAGAGGGGACGAGAAAGGGGGAAGTAAGTAGGAGATGAAAGGGAAGGAGAAATAGAGCGAACGGGAGATGTAAGGAAGGAACAAGAAA
>NC_066543.1:15398728-15511228 GCF_024679095.1 Eriocheir sinensis
AGGAGCAGGAAGAAGGAGGAGGAGGAAGGCTGAAACGGATCCTCCCACACTGACACTCGTAAAAAAAATAAATTAGTAACATAAGCTTGTTACGACACACAGGAATACGTCACTTGTCAGGTAATGGAGAGGGAATTGGAGTGAGGCGGAAGAAGAAGATGAAGAAAGAAAAGATGGGGAACAGCATTAAGAGGAGGAGAATTAGGGGTAGGGGGAAGAAGATGAAGAAGAAGAACATGAGGAGAAACAGGAGTAGGAGTAGGAGAGGAAAGAAATGGAGGAATAAGTAAGAGGAGAAGAAGAAACAGGAGTAGGAGGAGGAGGTGAAAGAGCAAGAGAAATATAAATAGGAATAGGAGGAGGAGGAGAAAGAACAGGAGGAACAAGGAAAGAGGAGACGAAACACGAGTAAGAGAAGGAGGGAGATAAAAAGGAAGGAAGAAGATGAGCAAAATCAGATAAGTAAGAGGAAATATAATTGAATACTGAAGTGGTGAGTGATCAAAAAACGTATTGCTCGTAATTGAGGAAGTCAAAGTGAATCTCGTGGAAGAGAGAAAGATTGTTGAACAGAAAAAAGATGAAAAAAAAGTATTGAGCTGCAAGTGGATTCTCTCT
This sequence comes from Eriocheir sinensis, assembly GCF_024679095.1. NCBI lineage: Eukaryota > Metazoa > Arthropoda > Malacostraca > Decapoda > Varunidae > Eriocheir > Eriocheir sinensis. The sequence goes on from NC_066543.1 coordinate 15,399,347, forward strand.
CTCTCTCTCTCTCTCTCTCTCTCTCTCTCTCTCTGCTTGTGTGTGTGTGTGTGTGTGTGTGTGTGTGTGTGTGTGTATCTCCGTTTTTCTGTGTTTTCGTTCGTCTATTCGTTCATCTATCTATTAAAAAGTATCCGTCTATCTATCTATCTATTTATCTACCTTAACTTCTTGTTCCTCCACTAGGATTTTTTTTTTATAAATTTAGAAAGATTAACTTTTCTCTTTTTTCTGTGATTTAACATCCAATATATCCTCAAACTTATTTTCTTTCTCTCTTCCCTCCTCCTCCTCCTCCATCAACACCAGAGTCACCACCAGATCCTCTTCCTCCTCCTCCTCCTTCTCCTCCTCCATTTCGTACGCTTCCTCCTGATCTTCTTCCTCTTCCTCCTCATCTTAAGATATATAATTAAAATCCTCGCTCTCGAAGATCGCTAATGATACAAAAGTGGGTGGAAATGCTCTCACGGCGGCCGACTGTGAAATTACCCCAAAATATCTTGACCAGAGTGTTCAGGGGTCTTAAAAGCGGCAGATCCCTGCAACCGTGGCTAATAAAAAATATTCATTTACTATTAATTTTTGAACAAAAAATTATAACCTTACAAGCAATATGCACGGGAGGCATCACTTGAGCAATCAGCCCTTGGGTGACAAATATGCAGAGCACTGAAGTCTGCCTGTAGAAAAGCTAACACCATGTTCGACTACAGAGCGAGGAGTTTCCAATGTAAGGCTCTGCATGGGAAAAAATGATCTTTGTATTGGTATCTGTATTGTACCTTTGCGGTGGCTGAGTGGTTAGCGTGACGGCCCCGCGTTCAGGAGCTCCTGGAGGGACGCGGGTTCGAATCCTGGCCGCCGCACAGCTGAGGTTTTTCAGTCACCGCCGAGTGGCCGAAGACTACCCACATGCTAGCCTGAAGACCACCCATCAACCCGGGCCCTATAGATAACCTCTCCAATGAGAGGCTCAAAGATGAGTTCCGGGGGGCAGCATGAAGCAATACAAGATGGCGCCACTATAAACACTCGCCTGCGCCAGACCGGGCTGGGCCGACCATCAGGCCCCACCGGGAAGAAGCTTGGGCCGACCATCAGGTCCCACCGGGAAAAAGCCTACCGGCGCAATAGGCCGCGACGTAAAAAAAAAAAAAAAAAAAAAAAAGATTTCACCTGGAACATACGGTGCATTTCACGTCCCATAAATACAAGGACAATGAATTGCTGAAAAGAGTGAATCTCAGCACTATGAAAATTATACCATTCTTGCATGAACAGCCGAATGAAGAACGACTCATGTGATTCAAAATCTTTGGAAATGAGACGATGATGAAGGGATTTAATAGTACCTAAATAAGTTCAGTAACGTCGATCATTCGAAATTCTTTTTCTCTAAACTAACCGAAAACTAGGAATAATGGTAACGACTCAGGCGAGGTGAAGCAGTACAGACATTGTCATTTTTTTGTTCTCAAACCAAGTGACCCGCCAGCGGAGCAACCTTCCTGCGGAAATAGTGCGAAAACGATAAACTCCTATAGAAACGACACTAACCGTTATATTATTGTGACTTAAGTGGACTGATCACTCTCCTACGCACGTATTCCCAGTGCTTTAATGCTCCCCATGGCACTTAGTGCCTGACGAACAGATAAAATAACTAAGGAAGGCAGCCTTGTTATAAGCCAACAGGTTCTCTGTTGTCTCCTTTTCCATGTTCCATGTTTACTCCCTCTTCGCCTTCCCCCTCCTCCCCTCCTTGCATGATCCAGACAGGACAGGAAGGCAACAGGTTCACCGCACTCTCCCGCCCTCCTTGGCCTCGCCTCCCCTTGTCGCACTCTCCCTCTCATCTTACCTCTCCCTCACCTGCACTGTTATGACCTCGCATCCATTGACCTTGAGGTCACCCGCAGACTAGCCACGCTTACCTCTTCCCCTCCTTGCTCCTTCAGGTGCCAGAGCTCTCAAGAGACAGCTATTTTCAGGTTTGCTAAGGTCAGGCCAGGTGAGGCGAGACCGTCAGAAAGCCATAGTGGTTTGTCGCCCGCGTAGTGTTTTTATTTTAGTTTTTTCTCGACTACTTAGTTGAGGTCACACCTGAATTTCTCTTAACATATGGATCAATGCCATTTACTTGTTTTTATTAGATGCATTCCGCTGGCTTTTTAAATGGCGAGGCGAAGCAGAGAGAGATTTTAAATGTGACGGCGCAGCGACGTTTGCCTCCTCTCTTAACAGGGAGGGAAAGATTTGTCTCTCTTGTGGCTAACTTGTAACTGGTGGCTGATGAAGTTTCGCTAATCCTGAAAAATGCAGAGTACCAACGAGAGAGAGGGAGAGAGGGAGGGACGGGGGAGAGAGAGAGAGAGAGAGAGAGAGAGAGAGAGAGAGAGAGAGAGAGAGAGAGAGAGAGAGAGAGAGAGAGAGAGAGAGAGAGAGAGGAGGGGGGGGGGGGGAGAAGGGTTAAAATGGGAGGAAAGAGGGTAGGCTTGTATGGTTTGAATGAAAACCTTTGATAATGCGTAGGAGGAGGAGGAGGAGAAAGAGGAGGAGGACGAGGACGAGGAGAGCGAGGACGAGGACGAGGAGGAGGAGGAGGAGGAGGAGGAGGACGAGGACGAGAAGGACGAGGACGAGGAGGAGGAGGAGGAGGAGGAGAAGGACGAGGACGAGGACGAGGAGGAGGAGAAGGAGGAGGAGGGGGAGAGGGAGGAGGAAGAGAAGAAGAATGTATGTGTGTATGTAAGTATGAATGTATGTATGTGGTATTTTAAAGATATCATAAGTAACAAAACATTTTCTCTCTTTGTTATCATCGTGTTACCTGTTACCATCTCGAGGGAGCGGCGTTTCGTTCTACCCAAAATATTTACAGTTGCTCCTAATTAGAAATGCGTGTTTGATAATTGTAATTTTTCTCCTCTCCAATATTGCACGTTGTTCCATAATAAGCAACATGGAACTCAACACTTTTTTGGCGTTTTCATTTATTATGTTTTATATTTATTTATTTTTTATTTTTTTATTTGCGGTCATAATTAACAGCGGCCTTTGTTGTTTAATTTTTCTCGTGTTGTATTTTTTCTTTTGGTCAATAGTTTGTGTTATTTGTTCAGTTTATTTTCCTGTCCTGTCTGTCTGTTTGTCTGTCTTCGTCTGTCTGTCTGTGTGTCTGTTTCTTTCTCTCTGCCTTTTTGTCTCTCTGGTTTCTGTCTGTATGAATGTTTCTCTGTCTCTGTTTACTTGTCTGTGTCTGTGTCTCTATCTATGTCTCTGTCTGCTCTGTGTCCCTGTCTTTGTCCGTCTGTGTCTGAATCTGTCTGTATCTGTGTCTGTCTCTCTCTCTCTCTCTCCTTCTCATCTTTGTGTTTGGAGATAATTAATAAAGATCTTGACATCTTTGAGAATGAGTTAATTAGATTCTTTTTGGTGATCTTGAGATGTGATACGAAGGAGAGGAGGGGAGGAAGGGGAGGAGATAAAGGAGGAAGAGGAGAAGAGGAGGGGAAGAGGGAAGGAAGGAGGGAGGAAGGTGTTGATGAATATAAGGGAGAGAGAGAGAGAGAGAGAGAGAGAGAGAGAGAGAGAGAGAGAGAGAGAGAGAGAGAGAGAGAGAGAGAGAGAGAGAGAGAGAGAGAGAGAGAGAGAGAGAGAGAGAGAGAGAGGAGAGTGGGGGGGGAGATTTTAATTTGAGGATTAAAACCTTTGATAGAATGCTTAGGAGGAAGAGGAGGAGGAGGAGGAGGAGGAGGAGGAGGAGGAGGAGGAGGAGGAAGAAGAAGGAGAAACACATAAGAAAGAACAAAACATGGCAACACGTACAATGAGCAACGGAATTAATGTTAAGATGAAAGTAGAAACAAACAAACAAAAAACAAAACAAAGCAAAAAGAAAAAATAAAGAAAACTACAAACAAACGAAGACATAACCGGATCTCCTAACAGCCCTTCCCTTCCCTACCCTTCCCTTCCCTTCCCTTCCACCCCATCTCCCCTCCCTCACGTCCCTCCCCCCTCTCTACAACGCTTAACTTTCCCCACTAATCCCTTTCAATAACCCCTCAACCCCCATTCCCTGCACACACACACACACACACACACACACACACACACACACACACACACACACACACACAACGGGTCGCACCTCATCTCTTTCCCCTCCCCTGCCTTCCCCCTTTCCCCAAGCTACCCCTATAATCATTCCCTTTCATCCCCTTTCCCTCCTCCCCAACCTGTTCTCTCTCCCCTATGATATCTTTGGGTTTCTTTCTATTCCTCTTTTTTTTCTTTATGATGATTTTTCTTGGGTTTTTATCTGTTGCCTTTTTTTCGTCTTTTTCTTCGTTTTCTATTTTTGTTTTTTCGTATTCGTTTTCATTTCCTACTTCGTTTTACTTTCTTTTTTACCTTTCCTATTGTATTACTTCCTTTCTGTCTTTTTCCTTTTCTCCCTTTTCTTCTCCTCCTAATTATTCTTTCCTCTTCCTCCTTTTCCTCTTCATTCCATCTTCTGTTCCTTACTTTCTGCCATATTTCTTTTTATCCTTCACCTCCTTCCCCTCCTCCATGTCCTTCTCCTCCTTTTTCTCCACCTCCTCCTCCTTCGATTCTACCTCCTCTTTCTCCTCCCCCATTCGTTCACTTTCCCACACGAAGCATGAATGAAAATGACAGCCGCATCTTTTTAACCCGGCCAATATCTTCCCAAGGGGCGGGCGTAGACGTTTATAAGACTCGGGGGAAAGGCCAGAGATAGAAGAAAGGTATGCGTGTGTTTGTGTACGTAAATATATAGAAGGCGAAAAGACGGGGTATTGAAGGGAGCCTGCATTGTGTATCTTTCCTCCTTTCCTTTCCCTCCCTCTCCCTTCAATCTCCCAGTCCCTAAAATTCCTGTTCCTTTCTCCTTTTCCTTCCTCCGTCTCGACAAGAAGGTAAGGTTGCGAAGGGAAGGTATGCGAAAGTGAAAATAGGAGAAAGTTTGATTAGGTAGAAATAATTGGGCCAGGTGTTGTGTATGTTAGATAGATATATAGTTAGATAGATAGATAGATAGATAGAGAGAGAGAGAGAGAGAGAGAGAGAGAGAGAGAGAGAGAGAGAGAGAGAGAGAGAGAGAGAGAGAGAGAGAGAGAGAGAGAGAGAGAGAGAGAGAGAGGGGGATAGTAATTAATGGCTGGATGGGACGTAATGGGACAGATAAGATCACCCCCCTTGTCCTTCATCCCCTCACACACCTGCTCCCCCACACCTGACCTCGCCCCACCTGCTTGCAAAGTTCTGTCCTTCCCCTCATTTCCTCCCTCTCTCAATGGCTTGTTCATTTACTTTTTTCTCCTTTCTCTTTCTCTCATTGTCTTCATCAGACTCATTTGTATTGTTCCTGTATTCTCGTCCTTATTTTCCTTTTCTCTCTCTTCCAGTTCTCCTTCCCTGTCTGTCTGTCTCTCTCATTCTTCTCCCTTTTCTCCTCTTTCTCTCTCTCTCTCTCTCTCTCTCTCTCTCTCTCTCACCCTTTTCTCTTTTCCCCCCTCCTTACTTCTCCCTTTCTTTTTCCTTTTTCTCACTTTCTTTCCTATTTCTCTTTCATTCCCATTTTTCTTCCTCTTTCTCTGTCTCTTATTCTCCCCATTGTCTCTCTCCATCCCTCTGTTTTTCATCCGCTTCCCTTAAAAATAAAACGGTAAAAAAGAGGAGGCGGCACAGGAAAACAGTAAATTTCGTGGCAACAAAGGATATTAGATCACGCCTCGGCCTCCTCACCGTTCTGATAAACAATGGACGGTCACTTCATGTTCTCTCTCGCTCTCTCTCTCTCTCTCTCTCTCTCTCTCTCAATGCATAGGACATTGATAAATTAGGTGTTCAACGTCGGGCAACAAAAATGATCCCTTCCTTGCCCAACAAACCCTACGAGAGGCTTTCCACCTTTAACATGTTCTCTCTTGAGAAACGTCGCCTCCGAGGAAAACTGATCGAATATTTTAAAATACTTAATGGTTTCACGAATGTGAACAAATCAAAATTGTTTATGATCGATGACACTTTGCGAACGAGGAACAATGGCAAAAAACTCAAATGTAGACAAGTAAATTCAGACTGCACCAAATTTTTCTGTACCAACGTTGTAGTGCGAGAATGGAATAAGCTCCCACCTTCAGTGGTCCAGTGTTACACGATTGACTCCTTTAAAAACAAGCTCGACCGTCACTTCCTTCAACTTAATATTAACTAGAGTTGAAATGTAAAGTTTTGGAGCCATCTGATTAATGTAGGACAGACCACCTAGTCTGGACCTTGGGGTCCGTGTGGTCTGAGTTTCTATGTAAATCTATGTAAATCTCTCTCTCTCTCTCTCTCTCTCTCTCTCTCTCTCTCTCTCTCTCTCTCTCTCTCTCTCTCTCTCTCTCTCTCTCTCTCTCTCTCTCTCTCTCTCTCTCTCTCTCTCTCTCTTACGACCTGAACTATTATCCGCGCTTGATTTTTTTTTTCTCGTTCTAATTATACGAATTTTGACGCATTTGTCATTGTTTTCGTTTTGTTTGATGCTGCTGTTGTTGTTGTTGTTGTTGCTGTTGTTGTTGTTGTTGCTGTTCGCCTTTTTTTCTAATTATCGTCACCTATCGTCATCTCTCTCTCTCTCTCTCTCTCTCTCTCTCTCTCTCTCTCTCTCTCTCTCTCTCTCTCTCTCTCTCTCTCTCTCTCTCTCTCTCTCTCTCTCTCTCTCTCTCTCTCTCTCTCTCTCTCTCTCTCTCTCTAACAAAGAAAGGTCACGCTACTGTTCTTTTTTTTGTAAACTCTCCTCACGCTCTTTGTTTATTCTATCTAATTACCAACGATAAATTCTGAAAAAACAACAAAACATTAGCGGAAAATTGAATGCGACAACAGGTTATTTCTTTCTTTGCGTCCGCGCTGGTGTGTGTGTGTGTGTGTTTGCGTCTCCCTCGCTATTCTGTACCTCGAATCTATGTAAGGCTATGTGATTTTTACTTTTGGCATTACTTTATGGGTAGGCGGTGGCTGAGTGGTTAGCGTGCGGGCCCTGCATTCACCGCGTGCTGGACGACGCGGGTTCGAATCCCCACGCTACCACCTGTGATTTTTCAGTCACCGCCGAGTGGCCTAAGACTACCCACATGCTGTCCTGAAGACCACCCATCAACCCGGACTCTAGAAGAAACCGTCCAAGTGAATCAAGAACAAGTTCCGGGGGGCAGCATGAGCCAAGAATAAATGGCGCCACTATAAAATATTGCCTGCGCCATGATGAGCTTGGACCGACCACCAGGCCCCTGAAGAAAGCCTACCGGCGCTATAGGCGAACACGTAAAAAAAAAAAAAAAGATTCTCTCTCTCTCTCCCTCTCTCTTTCTCTCTTTTTTTCTTTCTCTCTCTTATTTCTTGGGGCTTTCCTCCTAACGGGGCTCCCTCCCAGACTCCAGCAATAACAGAGTCTTTCCCTGCAAACACCCAAACGTCGGCAAAATCTTACATTCTCCTCCTATTTTTCCCGTAGCCTTTTATGAGTCCGTTTTCTGTTCCTGGTGGTGGTGGTGGCGGGGAGGGCAGACTAAGCTACTTCCTACACCGTGGACTGGAGGGGAGAGGAGAAAGTGGGAGAGAGAGAGGAAAGGGATAATAAGGAAATGGATAAAGTTGGAGAGATAGGTAGGAAGTCGGGGCAAAGTGAAAAGGGAAACTAAGGGAAAGAATTAAGGGGAGACTACGCTACTTCCAACGCACATAGGAAGGAGGGAAAGGGAGGAGAGGAAGGGAAAAAGAACTAGTGAAGGGAATAGAGGAGAAGGAGGAGGAGGAGGAGGAGGAGGAGGAAAGTGGAGGGAAAGGAGGAAAAGAAGAGATGGTAATGGTTAATAATTTGTGGACCTGTGGGAACGAGGGAAACACACACACACACACACACACACACACACACACACACACACACACACACACACACACATAAGAACATAAGAACGTAAGGAGTCTGCAAGAGGCCGGTTGGCCTATACAAGGCAGCTCCTGTACACTCAACCCCACCTTACCTCACCATCCATGGCTTTATCTAACCTCTTCTTGAATGTATCTATGGTGTTGGCGCCCACAACATGGCTTCCAAGCCTGTTCCATTCGTCTACCACTCTATTGGTGAACCAATTCTTGCCTATGTCTTTGTTGAATCTGAATTTGTCTAACTTGAAACCATTGCTACGCGTCCTACCTGGCTCTTTTACGATCAAAATCTTATTGACATCCCCTTTGTTAAGGCCCTTCATCCATTTATAGACTTTGATCAAGTCTCCTCGCAACCTTCGCCTTTCTAGAGAGTGTAGGTTTAACTGCTTCAGCCTGTCTTCATAAGGCAAGTTTCTCACCCCCTGAATCATCTTTGTCATCCTCCTCTGTACAGATTCTAACACACACACACACACACACACACACACACACACACACACACGCACGCACGCACGCACGCACGCACGCACGCACACACACACACACACACACACACACACACACACACACACACACACACACACACACACACACACACACACACACACGGGCATTCAAGACGAAAAAGAAAAGAAAAAAACTTGCTCTAGCTTCACAAGAAGAAAAAAAACATTATAATTATGAGACAACACTGATTAAGAGAATTAATTAAAACTGAGCTAATGACTACCGATCCTAAAAACACCACCGGCTCAGAAGTTAATTAGTTAGAAAGGCAGGAGAAGAAAGGTAAGGCAGCAGCGATCAGGTGGACAGAAACGAAAGAAGGAATAGAGGGAAGGAAGGGAGAGAAGGAAAGGGAGGGAGGGAGAGAGGGAGGGGAGAGAGAAAGATCATAGGGAGAAGAACGACAGGAAAGGGGAGAGGGAGGCGATAAGGGGAACAGAAACGACAGAAGGGGAGAGGAAGGGAGAGGAGGAAAAGGAGGGAGGGAGAGAGGGAGGGGAGAGAGAAAGATCATAGGGAGAAGAACGCCAGGAAGGGGGAGAGGGAGGCGATAAGGGGAACAGGAACGACAGAAGGGGAGAGGAAGGGAGAGGAGGGAGGGAGGGAGGAAAGAGGTAGAAAGATCATAGGGAGAAGAACGCCAGGAAGGGGGAGAGGGAGGCGATCAGGGGAACAGAAACAACAGAAGGGGAGAGGAAGGGAGAGGAAGAAAAGGAGAGAGGGAGGGAGGAGGGAGAGAGATGATCAGGGATGGAAAAGCGACAGGACAAGGGGAGAGAGAGATGATCAGGGGGAGAGAAACGACTGGAGGTAGGAGGGAGGAAGGTAAAGAAGGGAAAGGAGGGAAGGAGGGAGGAAGGTAGAGAAGGGAAAGGAGGGAAGGAGGGAGGGAGGGAGAAACGGCAATCAGGGAGAGAGAAATGACAGCACAAGGGGAGAGAGGGGAGATCAGTGGGAAGGAGAAAAGATTAAAATGGAAGAGCGAAAAATATACTAAAGAATTAATGAAACGGGAAGAAACAAAATAACTGGAACGAAGTAAGTAAAAGTAAATAAAGAAAATAAATGAAGGAATAATTAGATGACAACGTGGATGAAGTTACGCAGCTACGGAAATAAAAGAACACGAAAACATCTAGTAGAGAAAATGACATTGATCCAAAAACTATAATAAGAAGATGCAACAGAAAACAACCTAAAAACAAACAAACACACAGGATAAAAAAACAAAAACACAAATAACAACACATATACGAACACACTAACAAACATCCCATTATACCAAAAAAAAAAAAAAGATAAATAACTAAAAACATATACAACCTCCCCCCCAAAAAACGCAAGAAAATAATAAACAAATAAACAAAAAAACAAAATTAACACACAAACAACAAACACACACAGCAAATAACGAGACAAACACACACAGAAACACACTAATAAAGGTCTCAAGGCTGGCCCGGTCAAGGCTTTCCAGGGGTTTTAAAATGGCATTGATCGCCCCGCTCCTCTCGCCCTTCTAAATATCCAAGGGAGGCGGAGTGACCTTTGCCTTTCCTCTGTCGCTCCCTTTAACACGTTTTCTCCCTATTTGTGTACACCTGTATGACCCTGATAGGTAAATTGGGGTAGGGAGGAAGGGAGGGAGCGAGGGAGGGAAGGAGAGAGTGAGGGAGAAAGTGTAAGAGGATTAAAAGAATAAGGTTGAGGAAAGGAAAGGAGAGAGAGACGAAGAATTATATTAGGAAGAGAACGTGTTAAAAGATAAAAGTAGTGAATGAGAAGAGCGTATAACGTTGGAGCCTTTCTCTCTCTCTCTCTCTCTCTCTCTCTCTCTCTCTCTCTCTCTCTCTCTCTCTCTCTCTCTCTCTCTCTCTCTCTCTCTCTCTCTCTCTCTCTCTCTAATAAAGAAAACGAGATCAACCCCGTGAGAAATTATGGATAATGGATTTTTTACGCGCCCACAATTCTCTCTTTCGGTGCGCGCGAGCAAGCGAGTCAACCAGCGAGCGAGCGAGCGAACGAGAGAGAGAGAGAGAGAGAGAGAGAGAGAGAGAGAGAGAGAGAGAGAGAGAGAGAGAGAGAGAGAGAGAGAGAGAGAGACAAAGCGAGAGAGTTGAAATGTCGCCCCCCAAGACCCGTTCATTCATATTCCAGTTCACAGTCCAGTTCGCAGGATAATAATAACTACCCGTCCACCTTCCACTTCAGGCCCAGAAGCAGTGTGGCACGCACCAACAAGAACGGCTGTTTGCACTTAACCCCCCCACCCCCCTTTTTTTTTTACTGTAAGGGAGGCAGCTTAAAGGCGAAAACAAAACAAAAAAAGGAACAAAAAAGCCAGAGAAAGGAAACAGAACAAGAGGCCAGAAGACAGGTCACCTACTTTAGTATTTCATGAACTCGCAATTTTTTTTTTAACTGTTTGCTAATATTTCCAATGTGCTTATAAGGCCACTCTTCTCTTCTCTCTTTTATAGGAGCAGTTCTTAGCGGGATCTTTTTGTTGTGGTTTTCATCTTTCTGCCCTCGAGTTGCTTCCTTTAGTGTGAAAAAAATATATCCATTCATTAGTTAACTGTGGACTAATATTACCAATGTGCTTATAAGGCCACTCTTCTCTTCTCTCTCTTATTGGAGGAGTTCTTAGCGGGCTCTTTTTGTTGTGGTTTTCATCTTTCTGCCCTCGAGTTGCTTCCTTTAGTGTGAAAAAAATATATCCATTCATTAGTTAACTGTGGACTAATATTACCAATGTGCTTATAAGGCCACTCTTCTGTACTCTCTCTTATAGGAGGAGTTCTCAGCGGACTCTTTTTGTTGTGGTTTTCATCTTTCTGCTCTCGAGTTGCTTCCTTTAGTGTGAAAATAATATATCCATTCATTAGTTAACTGTGGACTAATATTATCAATGTGTTTATAATTCCACTCTTCTCTACTCTCTCTTATAGGAGGAGTTCTCAGCGGGCTCTTTTTGTTGTGGTTTTCATCTTTCTGCCCTCGAGTTGCTTCCTTTAGTGTGAAAAAAAAAAATCCATTCATTAGTTAACTGTGGTCTAATATTATCAATGTGCTTATAAGGCCACTCTTCTCTCTTTTTTACGAGCAGTTCTTAGCGGGCTCTTTTTGTTGTGGTTCTCATCTTTCTGCCCTTGAGTTGCTTCCTTTAGTGTGAAAAAAATATATCCATTCATTAGTTAACTGTGGTCTAATATTATCAATGTGTTTATAATTTCACTCTTCTCTCTCTTATAGGAGGAGTTCTCAGCGGGCTTTTTTTTTGTTGTGGTTTTCATCTTTCTGCCCTCGAGTTGCTTTCTTTAGTGTGAAAAAAATATATCCATTCATTAGTTACCTGTGGACGAATATTATCAATGTGCTTATAAGGCCACTCTTCTCTCTTTTTTACGAGCAGTTCTTAGCGGGCTCTTTTTGTTGTGGTTCTCATCTTTCTGCCCTTGAGCTGCTTTATTTAGTGTGAAAAATATATCCATTCATTAGTTTATTCAAGAGATGCAGAGAGATTAAGTTAGTTATTACGTATTATTGCAACACACTCAGCAACGGCATTATCTTCATCATTATCATTATCATTAGTTTGGACACCACCACCACCACCAAGAACAATAACAACTAGAACCACAAGAGCAACAACAAAGTAAAACACCACCACCACCACCGAGAACAATAACAACTAGAACCACAACAGCGACAACAAAGTAAAACATCACCACCACCACCACCGAGAACAATAACAACTAGAACCACAACAGCAACAACAAAGTAAAACATCACCACCACCACCACCGAGAACAATAACAACTAGAACCACAACAGCAACAACAAAGTAAAACACCACAACCACCACCACCAAGAACAATAACAACTAGAACCACAACAGCAACAACAAAGTAAAACATCACCACCACCACCACCAAGAACAATAACAACTAGAACCACAACAGCAACAACAAAGTAAAACACCACAACCACCACCACCGAGAACAATAACAACTAGAACCACAACAGCGACAACAAAGTAAAACAACACCACCACCACCGAGAACAATAACAACTAGAACCACAACAGCAACAACAAAGTAAAACACCACCACCACCACCGAGAACAATAACAACTAGAACCACAACAGCAACAACAGAGTAAAACACCACCACCGCCACCACCGAGAACAATAACAACTAGAACCACAACAGCAACAACAAAGTAAAACACCACCACCACCACCACCACCACCACGAAGAACAATAAACAAACATAAGAACCACAACTCCTGTAAAAAGATACCATGATGCACTCCGCCACTCCGCTCCCCCTCCCCGCCACCTCCACCTACAGCTCGTCCCTTACGGCCCATGAACTATCGGGGAACAAGTTTTTCGTCCGGTGTATTGGGCACAAGTATAGGTGTTTTAGGGGCTTCCTAGGGCGCCGAGTGACCACGCCAAGGAGAGCGGCGGAGGTGAGGATGAAGGACAGGCAGGTATGACAGAGCGAGATGCGAGCAAGTGACCAGGATTTATGCCAAGGCCAGATGAACGATGATTATTTCAAACGTTACTTTAGTATAGTTTTGTGGCTTCTCCATTTAATTTCTGGGACGGAGTTAGTTGGGAGTGTTGGATCTTCACGGTTAAGTCGGCATTTTACAAACTCGGTCGTAAAGGACGGAGCTAGTTAGAAGTGTTGGATGTTCACGGATAAGTCGGCATTTTACAAACTCGGTCGTAAAGGACGGAGCTAGTTAGAAGTGTTGGATGTTCACGGATAAGTCGGCATTTTACAAACTCGGTCGTAAAGGACGGAGCTAGTTAGAAGTGTTGGATGTTCACGGATAAGTCGGCATTTTACAAACTCGGTCGTAAAGGACGGAGCTAGTTAGAAGTGTTGGATGTTCACGGATAAGTCGGCATTTACAAACTCGGTAGTCATGGACGGAGCTAGTTAGAAGTGTTGGATGTTCACGGATAAGTCGGCATTTTACAAACTCGGTCGTAAAGGACGGAGCTAGTTAGAAGTGTTGGATGTTCACGGATAAGTCGGCATTTTACAAACTCGGTCGTAAAGGACGGAGCTAGTTAGAAGTGTTGGATGTTCACGGATAAGTCGGCATTTTACAAACTCGGTCGTAAAGGACGGAGTTAGTTAGAAGTGTTGGATCTTCACGTCTAAGTCGGCATTTTACAAACTCGGTCGTAAAGGACGGAGTTAGTTAGAAGTGTTGGATCTTCACGTCTAAGTCGGCATTTTACAAACTCGGTCGTAAAGGACGGAGCTAGTTAGAAGTGTTGGATGTTCACGGATAAGTCGGCATTTTACAAACTCGGTCGTAAAGGACGGAGCTAGTTAGAAGTGTTGGATGTTCACGGATAAGTCGGCATTTTACAAACTCGGTCGTAAAGGACGGAGTTAGTTAGAAGTGTTGGATCTTCACGTCTAAGTCGGCATTTTACAAACTCGGTCGTAAAGGACGGAGTTAGTTAGAAGTGTTGGATCTTCACGTCTAAGTCGGCATTTTACAAACTCGGTCGTAAAGGACGGAGCTAGTTAGAAGTGTTGGATCTTCACGTCTAAGTCGGCATTTTACAAACTCGGTCGTAAAGGACGGAGCTAGTTAGAAGTGTTGGATGTTCACGGTTAAGTCGGCATTTTACAAACTCGGTCGTAAAGGACGGAGCTAGTTAGAAGTGTTGGATGTTCACGGTTAAGTCGGCATTTTACAAACTCGGTCGTAAAGGACGGAGCTAGTTAGAAGTGTTGGATGTTCACGGATAAGTCGGCATTTTACAAACTCGGTCGTAAAGGACGGAGCTAGTTAGAAGTGTTGGATGTTCACGGATAAGTCGGCATTTTACAAACTCGGTCGTAAAGGACGGAGTTAGTTAGAAGTGTTGGATCTTCACGTCTAAGTCGGCATTTTACAAACTCGGTCGTAAAGGACGGAGTTAGTTAGAAGTGTTGGATCTTCACGTCTAAGTCGGCATTTTACAAACTCGGTCGTAAAGGACGGAGTTAGTTAGAAGTGTTGGATCTTCACGTCTAAGTCGGCATTTTACAAACTCGGTCGTAAGGACGGAGTTAGTTAGAAGTGTTGGATCTTCACGTCTAAGTCGGCATTTACAAACTCGGTCGTAAAGGACGGAGTTAGTTAGAAGTGTTGGATCTTCACGTCTAAGTCGGCATTTTACAAACTCGGTCGTAAAGGACGGAGCTAGTTAGAAGTGTTGGATGTTCACGGTTAAGTCGGCATTTTACAAACTCGGTCGTAAAGGACGGAGCTAGTTAGAAGTGTTGGATGTTCACGGTTAAGTCGGCATTTTACAAACTCGGTCGTAAAGGACGGAGCTAGTTAGAAGTGTTGGATGTTCACGGTTAAGTCGGCATTTTACAAACTCGGTCGTAAAGGACGGAGCTAGTTAGAAGTGTTGGATGTTCACGGATAAGTCGGCATTTTACAAACTCGGTCGTAAAGGACGGAGCTAGTTAGAAGTGTTGGATGTTCACGGATAATTCGGCATTTTACAAACTCGGTCGTAATGGACGGAGTTAGTTAGAAGTGTTGGATCTTCACGTCTAAGTCGGCATTTTACAAACTCGGTCGTAAAGGACGGAGTTAGTTAGAAGTGTTGGATCTTCACGTCTAAGTCGGCATTTTACAAACTCGGTCGTAAAGGACGGAGTTAGTTAGAAGTGTTGGATCTTCACGTCTAAGTCGGCATTTTACAAACTCGGTCGTAAAGGACGGAGTTAGTTAGAAGTGTTGGATCTTCACGTCTAAGTCGGCATTTTACAAACTCGGTCGTAAAGGACGGAGTTAGTTAGAAGTGTTGGATCTTCACGTCTAAGTCGGCATTTTACAAACTCGGTCGTAAAGGACGGAGCTAGTTAGAAGTGTTGGATGTTCACGGTTAAGTCGGCATTTTACAAACTCGGTCGTAAAGGACGGAGCTAGTTAGAAGTGTTGGATGTTCACGGTTAAGTCGGCATTTTACAAACTCGGTCGTAAAGGACGGAGCTAGTTAGAAGTGTTGGATGTTCACGGTTAAGTCGGCATTTTACAAACTCGATCGTAAAGGACGGAGTTAGTTGGGAGTGTTGGATGTTTACGTCTAAGTCGGCATATTATAAACCGAGTCGAAAGAAATAATATAAAACAAAACAAAACCAACTAACCACATTCTGAAAAACGGGACAAAAAAGACAAATCCGTCACAGTATTATTAACAAACGACTAATACGACGTTTAAAACCTCTGGCGAAGTTAGTTAGAAGTGTTGGATTATCACAGTTAAGTACTCAGTCGTAAGAAGGCATCTAAAAAAACAAACAAAAAACACCAAACTAACCACACTGAAAAACGATCCAAAAAAAAAAAAAAATAGGTACCAGTCACAATATTAATGAAGACTAATGCCACGTGTGAAGACCCAGGCGTAAATGCGTAAAGCTGGAGGTGTTCCTGGTTATCCGGACGCCAAGAAACCCGCATCGATCGTTACCCTACACGGAACAACAGAGCGCTGCCTGCCAATACCTTATCAGGACACCTCTCCTCCCGAAATTGACCTCTCTTTCGGCCACCTCTTTTGATTCTTTTGTTTTGTAGCAGCAAGTAGCGGGCTTTTTTTTATTATTGTTTCCTTTTTTTGTGCCCTTGAGCTGTCTCCTTTGTTGTAAAAAAAAAAAAATAAATAAATAAAAAGCCTCAAAAGTCTTTACCTCCTTCTTGTTAAACAGCAGCATGGTAGATTAGGGGTTGCAGATATGTTTGTGTTCACCGTTACCGCTGCTAAGGTCAGAGATGAAAACTATTGATAGCACAGTACATCACCGTCCTTGCTTGAGGGAGAAATATGAAGTGTAAAAATGAACCCCATAAGAACATAAGGACAAAATTATCAAACTAAAAAGAAGCAGAAAATAAAACATCATTCCTCTTTAAAGACCAGGACTGATATGATGCAAATGGGTATCTAAACCAATGACATGTTATTGGTCCATAAGTGTTGTATCATCAGTCATTAAAAAGCAAAATATAATGCCTTTACTTCCCGGAGAATAAGCATCAGGAGACGAAAGTATTATTAGACCTCAGTAAGGTAAGGTAAAATAAATATGCATGTTTGCCACCCGATATTGACCTCTCTTTCAGCCTCTCGTTCTTTTTGGTTTGTTCGGAACAGTGTCCAGCGTTGTTGTTTTTTTGCCCTTGAGCTGCCTCCCTCGCTGTGAAAAAAATGCAGATGTAAAGAGCACCAGAGCGCCACCATCACCCCTCAGGAGCCATAACAGTACTCCCAGCGTCCCTGCCTCGCCCCAACACAGTTATCTTCAAGGATGGAGACCCGACAGTAGCTTCTAAGATTAGGATGCTAGTGGGGTGATGAGGAGGAGGATGGGACAAATTTTAGAGGGTACTATGGGTAGATGGCGGGGGTTGGAGGTGATGGGAGAAAGGAAGGGGAGTGGGAGGATAAGAAGGGGAGATGGCGGGGGTTGGAGGTGATGGGAGAAAGGAAGGGGAGTGGGAGGATAAGAAGGGGAGAGGGAGGGGGTTGGAGGTGATGGGAGAAAGGAAGGGGAGTGGGAGGATGACAAGGGGAGATGGAGGGGGTTGGAGCCGATGGGAGAAAGGAAGGGGAGT
This sequence comes from Eriocheir sinensis, assembly GCF_024679095.1. Taxonomy (NCBI): domain Eukaryota; kingdom Metazoa; phylum Arthropoda; class Malacostraca; order Decapoda; family Varunidae; genus Eriocheir; species Eriocheir sinensis. Next base: position 15,416,488 of record NC_066543.1, read on the forward strand.
GGGAGGATAAGAAGGGGAGATGGAGGGGGTTGGAGGTGATGGGAGAAAGGAAGGGGAGTGGGAGGATAAGAAGGGGAGATGGAGGGGGTTGGAGGTGATGGGAGAAAGGAAGGGGTGGGAGGATAAGACGGGAGATGGAGGGGGTTGGAGGTGATGGGAGAAAGGAAGGAGGGAGGATACGACGGGGAGATGGCGGGGGTTGGTGGTGATGGGAGAAAGGAAGGGGAGTGGGAGGATGACAAGGGGAGATGGAGGGGGTTGGAGCCGATGGGAGAAAGGATAGGTGAGTGGGAGGATAAAAAGGGGAGATGGAGGGGGTTGGAGGTGATGGGAGAAAGGAAGGGGAGTGGGAGGATAAGAAGGGGAGATGGAGGGGGTTGGAGGTGATGGGAGAAAGGAAGGGAGTGGGAGGATAAGAAGGGAGATGGAGGGTTGGAGGTGATGGGAGAAAGGAAGGGAGTGGGAGGATAAGAAGGGAGATGGAGGGGTTGGAGGTGATGGGAGAAAGGAAGGGAGTGGGAGGATAAGAAGGAGATGGGGGGTTGGAGGTGTTGGGAGAACGGAAGGTGAGTGGGAGGATAAGAAGGGGAGATGGAGGGGGTTGGAGGTGATGGGAGAAAGGAAGGGAGGAGGATAAGAAGGGAGATGGCGGGGTTGGAGGTGATGGGAGAAAGGAAGGGAGTGGGAGGATAAGAAGGGGAGATGGAGGGGGTTGGAGGTGATGGGAGAAAGGAAGGGGAGTGGGAGGATAAGAAGGGGAGATGGAGGGGGTTGGAGGTGATGGGAGAAAGGAAGGGGAGTGGGAGGATAAGAAGGGGAGATGGCGGGGGTTGGAGGCGATGGGAGAAAGGAAGGGGAGTGGGAGGATGACAAGGGGAGATGGAGGGGGTTGGAGGCGATGGGAGAAAGGATGGGGGAGTGGGAGGATAAGAATGGGAGATGGAGGGGTTGGTGGCGATGGGAGAAAGGATAGGGGAGTGGAGGATAAGAAGGGAGATGGAGGGGTTGGAGGTGATGGGAGAAAGGATGGGGAGTGGGAGGATAAGAAGGAGATGGAGGGGTTGGAGAAAGGATGGGGAGTGGGAGGATAAGAAGGGAGATGGAGGGGTTGGAGGTGATGGGAGAAAGGAAGGGGAGTGGGAGGATAAGAAGGGGAGACGGAGGGGGTTGGAGGTGATGGGAGAAAGGAAGGGGAGTGGGAGGATGACAAGGGGAGATGGAGGGGGTTGGAGGTGATGGGAGAAAGGAAGGGGAGTGGGAGGATGAGAAGGGGAGATGGAGGGGTTGGAGGCGATGGGAGAAAAGATGGGGGAGTGGGAAAGTTATTAATTAAGGACTGATGAAGGTGATGGAGGAGATAGAGAGATAAAAAAGAGAAAGGCTGAAAGTTGTAAGAGAATGGGGTGATTTACGCTCTCAAGGATGGGGACCCGCCAGGAGTTCCTAAGCTTGAGATGATGCAGCAAATAGCGTTAAAGCCTCTTTTGGATAAGGTGTAAAGGGCTACATACGTCACAAGGCTGCCAAGGCTTATACTGTGTCCGAGGGCGTCTATACAATCTATCATCAGAGGAAGCCTGGCACTAGTAGAGACCCCAGCGTGGGAGTCACAGCGCCACCACGCCACCGCCACCACTGAGGGACCACATAATTGAGTTTGTCGTATAATTGGGGTCTGGTCGCCGCCATCCGACAAATCCTGTACAGACAGACTCCGGAAAGCGAGGGAACATACGGCCTATATATCGCGGCCTCTGTCTGTCCCTGCGGCCAAGTGAAACAAAAACCGAGCAGAAAAAGGAGGCAAACTAGTTCCTCGGGGCAGCCACGCTCGGGGAAGACTGAACAGCTCCATAAAGTAAAGAGAACATAAAGGGGATAAATGTAAAATCAATGACAGAAAGGCTGATTCATGCTCGGTAATAATAATGATAATAATAATAATAATAATAATAATAATAATAGTAATAAATGATAAAATAATAACAAACTTTAGAAGTATATAATAATAATAATAATAATAATAATAATAATAATAATAATAATAATAATAATAATAATAATAATAATAGTAATAAATGATAAAATAATAACAAACTTTAGAAGTATATAATAATAATAATAATAATAATAATAATAATAATAATAATAATAATAATAATAATAATAATAATAATAATAATAATGATAATGATAATAATAACGATAATAGTAATAATAATAACACACTGGGAGTAGGTAGGCAGATACCCGCCGCAACGGGCATAAGCCAGTCTCAGTTAGTGCCTTGTATAGGCCAACCGGTCTCTTGCAGACTCCTTACGTTCTTATGTTCTTATGTTCTTATGTTCTTATATGAGGGGTGCGTGAGTGCTGCAAACTCATCAAAGACCTCCCCCCCCCCCCCCCCTCGGGTACTCTCTAAAGGACGAATAATCTTACTTTCCACACCAAACTCCATGCACGTTACACACACCATTTCCTTAAATACTCATATCAATTTTACGGTAATGAATAATCAACCTGCCTCGGAGTTCCCATCTGGCTGGGGTGGAGACGAGAAATGTCCCTGGGCCAGACCGCACTTGATGTGACGACCCTAAGTAGCGTCTTGATGATTCCTCCAACTTCCTTCTCATCAACTTCTGTTTTCTATGCCTTCTCTAGCCTGAATCATTAGAAGGCTCATGAACCCAATGGGAGGTCTCCTATTGTTATCAAAATTGAGCTACCACGCCACTGTACCATAATGATTAGTAGCTCGTCGCCGCTCAGGATAGTAACTTATCGCCGCTTATATAGGTGATAAAATCTCAGAAATAAGTGATTTTGGGTTATGAAGAGCGAATTAAATTCCATAAAGTAAAGGGTGCAATTCTGGATATACCAACAATAATAATAATGAAAACAATGTCAGATGTGCCTCAACAAATACAAAAAACTGACATATATAACAAACTGATTGCCACGAAGCAGCCAATTATACGAGGGAAACAGAACTACTCGAAATCAAATACAGTTTCCATTTATATATATACATAGTCAACATTTAATTTGTACTTTTATTTCTTAGGGATGTTTTATTTATTTATTTATTTATTTAGCAGACCTGAGCGATTTATTTCACAGACCTTTTCAGTTCTGGATACATGCTTTTTTTTTTTTTTCACTCGGAGATGATTGTTGTCGCAATAAAACCGATTCGAAAGGTGTGGAGCGAATTTGAAGATGACTTACTATTTCAACGACGTTTCTTTCCTTAGCGGCGATAGATTACCATCCCTGGCGCCGACAGCTTACCATTTTGTGACACCGGTTTACTATTTTAGAGGCAACAGGCTGCTCTTTTTGGCGACTGGTTACTATTTAAAGCGCAGCGGGGTACTATTTGTTAGGTTAGGGCGAGATCCTCTTCGTTTATGACTAGACGCGGGAGCCAAGACGCTGAACAGTCGGTCCACGCCACGGTGTTTGTTCTTTGTCTTACACGAGTCAACTCAGCGCAAGTTCTCCACTGCAGTTTATGCGAGAAATTCACTCAAGCACCTTCGTAATTGTTTTTCCAGTTGCAATAAATGTGAAGTTTAGCTCCGCCACCCAAAATACCGTATAAGCCTTCATATTATGGTTAGAGGTCGAAAATACATGCCCTTTAACCGTGAAGTGAAGGCGCAGATGGTTGGAAACTAAGCTAACCTTTACAAATCCAACAACCTAATGTAACAGCTGGATCCCAGACTCCAGCTGCCGCCTCGACTGTCTCCATACATCGGCGACACTGGCATGATGTTAAGTTTGGTCAGGCTAGTTTAGGTTAGGTTCTGTGTGCGCCTTTATAGATTACGTATTTCCGCCCATAATATGAAGTTGTGTATGGTAATTTGAGGTGGTGAGGCTAAACTACAGTTTCACCTAATACGGACTGGCTATGAAAAAAAAACATCATAGTCTACCCTGAAATGAGTAGGCAATCTCTCTCTCTCTCTCTCTCTCTCTCTCTCTCTCTCTCTGAAACACACCGCTCAGGTCTGCTAAACTTTCCTCTTTTCATTATTTATCTTTGTAGGAAAACATGACCGTGTGTGTATTTCATCATACTCTCACGGCGTCCAGTAGCAAAACACACACACACACACACACACACACACACACACACACACACACACACACACACACACACACCTCATGCATTACGGTATTTTCTCCTTAAAGTTCACTCACAAAATTCACATCCTCTGACCGTTGTTTACTTCTGACTATGTACTCACCAGCATCCCGTGACATCTGGTGCGTTTAATACCACTCGCAAAGTCAAACGAAAGAAATGACTAACGCAGCGATGAAGACTTAGCGTCGCGCGTGGCAGAGGCAGTGTTTACTCGCGAGCTCCATTCTTTTTTTACAGCAAAGGAAGCACCTCAAGGGTAAAATTTCAAAACAACAATGGAAAATATGCCCGCTAAACACTGCCCCTATGAATAAAGAGTTCAGAAGAGCGGTCAAAAGCGAGGTGTCGTTGTTAAAAATCTATACCTGTCACTAACAAATAAGGAGTTATCAGGTTATCAACAAACACAACATAATATGCCAGAAATTAGTTTGTTTTCTCATTGGGGGACCTTTAACGAAGACTTACCTCAATTATAAGCGTTACCCATGCAGGAGTACGTTACATTCTCTCGTTGGCAAGGCGTAAGAAAACGGAGAGAACTTCACACACTCCCAACGCGAAATTTCAAAATCATCCCTTCCAATTCACGGATTCAATACATCATACAAAATACATTCAACAACTGCGTGGAAATAACCATATGACAGGTCCTTGAGAATCAGTTAGTTTCAAATGGTTTCAGTTTTATATATATATATATTTTTTTCTTCATATTTCATCATCCAGTTTTCCATTCCCGTAAGTGTTAGTAGTAACGGTTGATGTTAGTAAAAGCACTGTTAGTAGGCGAATATCTACGTGCGATTGTGTAATACCAACGTGTGTGTGTGTGTGTGTGTGTGTGAATTTACTCTACGTGTGTGCAATGTTACATATTAAAAACCAACCAGTTAATAAAGTTATTCTACAATCTAACTAGTGCGTGTGTGTGAGAGAGAGAGAGAGAGAGAGAGAGAGAGAGAGAGAGAGAGAGAGAGAGAGAGAGAGAGAGAGAGAGAGATGCTCCAACTGTCACCTAGAGCGTTGGGGGAGTGGGAGGGTGGAGTGGAGGGGGAGGGGGAAGCGGAGGAAGCGAGTGCGGTGGGAACAGGGAGGGGGTTGGGGGGGAGGAACCAATTACAGCCAGGAAGCCCAAGTTATCAACCAATTAGAGAGCGAGAATGAACTTGTGGCGCCAAACCATTGAGGAAGACGAAAGTTTATGGCTGGAAGTGTCTGTTTGTGGGTGTGTGTGTGTGTGTGTGTGTGTGTGTGTGTGTGAGAGATACTGTCACTCACTCACTTATCTCTCTCTTCCTCTATCTCCTCCTGTCTCTCCTTCTTTCCGTTCGTGTTTCCTTTTTGTCTGTCCGTAATTATATCTCTCTTCGTCTGTCTCCTTTCTTGGATACGTGTTTTCTTCCTGTCTGTCTCCCTGTCCGTCTATCTTATCTGGGTTGCGTCACCTGGAAGAAGAGGCGGGCAGGTATGGTTAATCAGGTCGAGGAAGGCAAAGGTATCGTTTTATTCACCTACGAAATGGGTTTACAGGCAAAAATGTGGATTATGGAAATGTGTAAAAACAAGTTAGATGATTTGTATTAGTTTTTGTTAGTTTGTCCCACACGCCTCGTCGTCTCTGTCTCCTCCTCCTCCTCCTTCTCTTTCCTTCTGGTCTCCTCCTCGTTGTTTTCGTCGTCGTGTTTTCCAGGTAACCAGACTTATTATCTTTACAATACATTACCGAACGTGACAATGATTTCTCTCTCTCTCTCTCTCTCTCTCTCTCTCCACCACTTAAGTCTTTGGCACAAACGAAACTCACTCTGGGTTTGGACATTTAACTTTACGAACACCAACTCTGGGAACACCTTCGCTTTCTTCGACTTGAACGGTAGATCCTTCACTTAACTTTAAACACACACATACACACCGAAGAAAAAGGGACATTTCACTGTGACGTCTGTTGTCTTACCGATGGGAGGGGGGAGGGGCTCTCTCACCCTAAAATACACCCACACACCCACACCCACATACACACAGGCAGGAAGAACCTACACCCACATCTATTCCAATGGCTCATCCTCGGGTTGGCATCAGACACAACTCTCGCCCCTTCTAAGCAGTGGCGTGCTCGGCGTGTCAGGGTCCTCGTGGCTCCCCTGTCTGCTGCCGCCGCTCGCCCTCCTTCTGTCGGGGTCGAGGAAGTCATCGGGGGGCGGCAGACGCGGCTCCAGCGGTTCGAAGTCTTGATAAAGGGGCGGAGGGGGCGCTGGGGACCTCCTGGGGGATATGGAGCCCTGCAGGGGGTCGTGGAGGTAGCCTGAGTGTTGCAAAAGATGTTCCCCGGGATAGTACGCCCCTTGAGGCAGCACTGGGGCGTGACTGGAGGCTAAGGGATCCACGCCAGTGTATGTGAAGTCCGCCAGACACTGAAGGAGGAGGAGGGATAACTTGTTGGGCATTAGTGAAAGACATGAAGAAAATACCTCAAAACTATCAGGAAAACACTTCAGTGGTCAATAACTTTATAACTATTTCTCCCGACCGAGCATAATTCTGAACACAAAGTTACACCAGACCTAATGGAAAACACACACACACACACACACACACACACACACACACACACACACACACACAAAAAAAAAAAAAAAAAAAAAAAAAAAAAATCCAACCTTCTGCTTTAGGATTCATTATAAAGTGTATTCCACATTATTGTCATTATGTCGCATCTTTTAATTTTTTCCCCTCTTCTAGTTTTCCGTTTTCCCCTCAGTGTTTCGTAAATATTGCTGATAGAAAACTTTTTTGCTAAGAGAATCAACTGCTATGTATTTTTTCCCCCATTTAATTTTTCCTGTTCTTTCTTTCCTCAAATTCTCAAAGATCTTGCCACTGTGATAATATGATTCTAAAGAGGGAAATAACCTGCTTTCTGCCCTTTCCCTGTTTTTCCTTTCCTTTCTTTTTCTCTCACTGCATCAAAGGTCTTGCTACCAGAAAATGTACAGGTAAAGTGATTTGTTGGAGGCTCAATTTCTAATCTCTCTCTTGCCACTATGATAATATGATTCTAAAGAGGAAAATAATCTGCGTTCTGCCTCTTCCCTGTTTTTCCTTTCCTTTCTTTTTCTCTCACAGCGTCAAAGGTCTTGCTACCAGAAAATGTACAGGTAAAGCGATTTGTTGAAGGGTCAATTTCTAATCTCTCTCTTGCCACTATGATAATACGATTCTAAAGAGGGAAATAATCTGCGTTCTGTCTTTTCCCCGTTTTTCCTTTCCTTTCTTTTTCTCTCACAGCGTCAAAGGTCTTGCTACCAGAAAATGTGCAGGTAAAGCGATTTGTTGGAGGCTCAATTTCTAATCTCTCTCTTGCCACTATGATAATATGATTCTAAAGAGGAAAATAATCTGCGTTCTGTCTCTTCCCTGTTTTTCCTTTCCTTTCTTTTTCTCTCACAGCGTCAAAGGTCTTGCTACCAGAAAATGTGCAGGTAAAGCGATTTGTTGAAGGCGCAATTTCTAATCTCTCTCTTGCCACTATGATAATATGATTCTAAAGAGGAAAATAATCTGCATTCTGTCTCTTCCCTGTTTTTTCTTTCCTTTCTTTTTCTCTCACAGCGTCAAAGGTCTTGCTACCAGAAAATGTACAGGTAAAGCGATTTGTTGAAGGGTCAATTTCTAATCTCTCTCTTGCCACTATGATAATACGATTCTAAAGGGGGAAATAATCTGCGTTCTGCCTCTTCCCTGTTTTTCCTTTCCTTTCTTTTTCTCTCACAGCGTCAAAGGTCTTGCTACCAGAAAATGTACAGGTAAAGTGATTTGTTGGAGGCTCAGTTTCTAATCTCTTTTCCTGTTCTGGTTTAATGAGAAAATTTGATCGAGTTCGTCTGGCCGGTCAGCTGGAAAAATTACTTCGCTGCCCGGCGTGCGTTGATTGGTCCGACGAGCCATTATGTCATTGATGGAGTGAGGCGCTGATTGGCGGAGCGACTCATTAACGAACTGACTGAACACGGTGACTGACTGTACGTATACCAGGCAAATTGACTGATGTTTGACTGATTGAGTGATTGAATAACTCACTGACTGTTTTCTTGGGTGTCTGATGCACTGACATGACTGACTGACTGACTGACTGACTAACAACAACCCTGACTGAATAACTGACTGACTAATTTAATGTTGGACTGACTGAGTGATTGAATAACTCGCTGACTGTTTCCTTGGGTATCTGATACACTGATAACATGACTGACTGACTGACTGACTAACAACAACCCTGACTGAATGACTGACTGACTGACTGGAAAGTTTCGATTAGTCGGCGCAACATCTGTGGTCATATGCCGGAGAGAGACAGAAGGGGAAAGAATTATAGGAGAAGGGAACAGACCCCAGGAGACGGGACACAACCTGATCAATACCTGGTACCCATTCACTGCTGGGTGGACAGGGGCGTAGGGTGTCGGAAAAGCCGCCCAAGTTTTTCCACTCCGCCCGGGAATCGAACCCGGGCTCTCTCGGTTGTGAGCCGAGTGTGCTAACCACTGCACCACGAAGCCCCCGACTGACCGACTGACTGACTGACCAACAACAACCCTGACTGAATGCCTGACTGACTAATTTAATGTTTGACTGACTGGGTGATTGAATGACTCGCTGACTGTTTCCTTGGGTAGCTGATACGCTGCTAACAGAAAATGACTTACTGATTGACTGACTGATTCACTTGCAACATCCCTGATTAACTGACTGATTGACTAACATCCCCAACTGATTAACTGACTGACTGACAACGTTTTTAATTGACTGACTAATCGACTAACATCCCCAAATGACTGACTGAGTGACTGACAACGTTACTAATTGACTGCCTGATCGATTAACATCCCCGACTGACTGACTGACTGTTTGACTGATTAATTGAATTCCAAACTGACTGACTGACTGATTGATTGATTGGCAGAATGACTGATTGATTGAGGGATTGAGTAAATGCATTCAAACCTGACAGACTGACTAACCGACAATGGATAACTGATTGACTGACGGACTAAGTGTAATCCAAACTGACTGACTGACTGACTGACTGACTAACCCCCATCCAACCAACATCCCAGACTGATTTCATTACTGGATAGGTTATCATATTAATTAAGCAACTGGACAATCTGGTTAGTTACCTGGGGGGCACGGAAGGCGGGGGGCAGACAGGTGTATCCCTCGGGGGGCAGCACAGTGGCCGGGCCGCCCCCCACGATCCCCACCACGCTGCCACTGGACTCCCTCAGGGGTATGACGTCAGGCTCGGGGTCACTCTCGGGGTCAACCTGTTTGGAGGAGGAGGAGGAGGAGGAGGAGGAGGAAAGTTATGAGAAGATTATAATGAAGGAGGACGAGTTTGGTAATGATGATGATTGTAGTAGTAGTAGTAGTAGTAGTAGTAGTAGTAACAGTAGTGGTAGTAGTAGTAGAAGTAGTTGCAGTAGTAGTAGTAGTAGTTGCAGTAGTTGTTGTTGTAAAAGGAGGAGGAGAAGGAGGAGGAGGAGGAGGAAGAGAAGGAGGAGTAGGAGGAGTAGGAAGAGGAAGAGGAAGAGGAAGAAGAAGAGGAGGAGGGGAAAAGGAAGATGAGGTGAAGGTTTGAGGGGAATGTTGATTAATTGCTTGCTGTTACCCTTCCGTCCCCACCATCCATCATTCTCTCTCTCTCTCTCTCTCTCTCTCTCTCTCTCTCTCTCTCTCTTGCATCATTACCTACATCTCTTTCCTCCCTCTCCCTAGCTTATTTTTTTTACGTTTGCAGCATTTATCTTCTCTCTCTCTCTCTCTCTCTCTCTCTCTCTCTCTCTCTCTCTCTCTCTCTCTCTCTCTCTCTCTCTCTCTCTCTCTCTCTCTCTCTCTCTCTCTCCTTCAGGCAATTACAGCATAAGCCTCTTTCCTCCTCCTCCTTTTTCTCCTTCATTACCACTTATTCCTCTTTCTCTTTTTTCTTCCTCCTCCTCCTCCTCCTCCTCCTCCTCCTCCTCCTCCTCCTCCTCCTCCTCCTTTTTCTTCTCCAAATCTCCACTTCCACCACTAACCACCACCACCACCTAGTCCTCCTCCTCCTCCTCCTCGTACCTGCATGTCCCTCTCCAAGCAGGTGTCTCCGTGGCCTGGACTCAACATGGCTGCCGTGCTCTCACTCCTGCTGGGCGTGGCTCTGCTGGCGGCCGCTCTGCCCTTGGACTCCCCTTTGCCCCTTAGCGACAGGCAGCGGCCAGGGGCGAGGGAGGAGGACGAGGAGGAGGGGGAAGGGGTCGTCTGATGAGCCTGTCCTTCCCTCCTCCTTCTTCTCCTGCCGCGGAAGATCAAGAGGAGGATGAGTAGGAGGCCGAGGAGGATTAGGCCGCATCCTGCTCCGAGGGCCGCGGCGAGGACGGACGGAATCTCGAGTGCGCCGAGAATAGGGTCGTCGCTCCCCTCCTCGTCCTCGTCCTCGCCTCCGTGTGGGCTCTTCCCGCCGTCCCGCACCTCCGCCTCCGAGGGTCCGTCTGAGGGGAAGGAGGGGACGTTAGAGGAGGGGAGGGGAGAGGAGAGGTGGTTGGTAGGAGGAGGAGGAGGAAGACGAGGGGAGGTGGAGTAAGAAGACAATGAAGGAGAGATGAGAGGAGAGGTGGTGAAGTAAGAAGGGAGGGAAGGGAAGGGAAGGGAAGGGAAGGGAAGGGAAGGGAAGGAGAGAGGAGAGGAGAGGAATACATAGGAATACATAGGAAGAACAGACACCAGAAGACTTGGCGGTCTAAGGCGAGGGTGTCTGTCTACAACTGCTAGTACTAGTAATCTACGCGTGGTAGGACAGGATAGACTAGATGAAGGCTCCTCCCCACCCACCTCTCCCTCCGGCAACGTGTAGGCAGGAAATAGTTAGAAGAGAATATCATGTGCCTTTAAGGAAGAAAGGGACATGGAAATTTTACAGTAAAGAGAGAAAGAAGAGGAAATTACTACCCTTAACTTACGCTACTGGTGCCCTAAGCTGTGGGGGAAATTATAAACACAAAGTCTTCAGGTTGGAGCCGTGATGCAGTGTGCCTGAAACATCCGAAAAGGGTCAATAAAATCCTATATCCCTGAAGTTCTTATCTAATGAAGATATGAAGCTATTGATACTCTGAGCTAATTACTGACGGCGGGAGCCTATTCCAGTGATCGACGACTATATTATTGATGTAACTTCTGCGCGCCAATGTGTTACATCTGTTTTCCTTTAACTTCATACCGTTGCTGCGTGTTCCTGTGTTGGGGTCTCTCTGAAATAAACTTTCTGGGTTAATGTTTTCGAATCTATGAAGGATTTTGAACACTTTGATTAAGTCCCCTCTTACCCTTCGCTTTTTTAAGGAAAACATATCTAAACGCTTTAAACGCTCGTCATACGGCAAGTTACGGAATGCTAGAATTTTTTTGGTTGCTCGTCGCTGTATCTTTTCTAGCAAACCTTGATCTTTGATATAATTCGGTGACCAGAACTGGACGGCACATTCTAGGTGTGGTCTTACAAATGCTGAATATAATCTCTTCATAAGTTCGGGTGATTTATAATCAAAGTTTCTTGAAATTAAGCCGAACATAATATTAGCTTTTTTACTCGCCGCTGTACATTGATCGCTCATTTTAAGTGTTACTGATAATGACAACCAGATCTTTTTCTTGTTTTACTTCGCTGAGCTCATGTTCTTGAATCTGATATTTAAAGTTAGGGTTCTTTACACCTATGTGCATTACTTTACATTTATCTATGTTGAAACACATTTGCCACTAGTTGGTTCAATCGGCAAGTCTTGTTAAGTCTGATTGAATATTCTCGCAATTTTTACTGTTCGTTACCGTACCTCCCAATTTGGTGTCATCGGCGTTTGGGTACTTTTGATAGGATATCAGTCTCAAAATCGTTCACGTAAATATGAATAGTGTTGGCCCCAGGACCGATCCTTGGGGAACGCCACTGGTTACGGGTTGCCAATCGGATGCTTCACCATTGAGAACTAAACGCTGTTGTCTATCTGTGAGCCAGTCATGAATCCACGCGTACAGATGGTCATTTATACCGTGGGAACGCAGTTTTGAAAAAAGCCTAACGTGGGGAACTTTATCGAACGCTCTCTGAAAGTCTAGGTAAATTATGTCATAATGGGCTCGTGCGTCCCAGGTGGAGTATACGTCATTGAAGAAAGCTAATAGGTTGGTGAGGCAAGATCGGTTACTACGAAATCCGTGCTGATTATCAGTTATCAAATCATTTGTTTCAAGGAAAGTGATCACTTTATCCTTGATTATTTTTTCGAATAGTTTAATTAGGACAGACGTAAGGCTAATAGGACAATAATTACTGGCTTGTTTTTTATCTCCTTTTTTTAAAGCTCGGGGTAACATTGGCTCTTTTCCACGCAAGGGGCACGCTTGCCTGTGCTAATGACCTGTTAAACATTAAAGTTATAGGTAATTCTAGCTGTTGGATACATTATCTTAATACACGAGGAGATAAACTGACGGGAGGGGAGGAAGGGAGGGAGGGTGAGGTGAGGGGAGAAGAAACAAAAGGAGGTGGAAGGTGATGGTATGGGAGAATGGAGGAGGGGAGAGGAGGAGGAGGAGGAGGAGGAGGAAGAGGAGGAGGAGGAGGAGGAGGAGGAGGAGGAGGAGGAGGAGGAGAAGGAGGAGGAGGAGGAAGATAAAGGGAGATGAGGTGAAGAGGAGGAGGAGGACGAGTTTGATGATGAGGGGACGGGAGGGGAGAAGAGAGAAGGGAAGGGAAGGGGAGGGAAGGGAGGAGGGAAAGTGAGGGGAGTTAAAATTAAGAGGAAGAAAATGGATAAAAGTGGAGGGGAGGGAAGGGGAAAAGGAGGGAAGAGAAGGGAAGGGAAGGGAAAGGAACGGAAGGGGAGGGAAAGGAAGGGGAGAGAGGGGGAGAAGGAAGGGGAGGTGAGAAACGATGTTAGACGTGGGGTGAAATGAGAAAAAAAGATGAATATAAGATATGTGGGGATGAGATGGCAGAGGTGAGGGAAGGGGAGATGAAAGGAAGGGAAAGGAAGGGAAAGGAAGGGAAGGGAAGGGAAGGGAAGGGAAGGGAAGGGGCGGGGAGGAGGAGGAATTGAATTTGGGGGTCCTGAAGTAAAATTAAGGTTAAGGGAGATGAGAGAAAAGGAGAGAGAAAGATGGGAGTGGAAAGAACGAAAATGAAAGGGAAAGGATGGAAAATAAATAGGAAGCGAGAGAAAGAAAAGGAGGAAAGGAAGGAAAGGAGAAGAGATTGGAGAGAAGAAATAAAAGGAATAATAAGTGGAAAAAATGAGAGAGAGAGAGAGAGAGAGAGAGAGAGAGAGAGAGAGAGAGAGAGAGAGAGAGAGAGAGAGAGAGATTTACATAGATTTACATAGAAAATCAGACCACACAGACCCCATGGTCCAGACTTGGTGGTCTGTCCTTAACCCTAAGTGATTTTACATTAATCAGAAGACTCCAAAACGTTGCATTTCTACTCTAGTTGATATTAAGTTGAAGGAAGTGACGGTCGAGCTTATTTTTGAAGGAGTCAATCGTGTTACACTGGACCACTGATGATGGGAGCTTATTCCATTCTCGCACTACAACGTTGGTGAAGAAAAATTTGGTGCAATCTGAATTTACTTGTCTACATCTGAGTTTTACGCCATTGTTCCTCGTGCGCAAAGTGTCATCGATCATAAACAATGTTGATCTGTCTACATTCGTGAAACCATTAAGTATTTTAAAACATTCGATCAGTTTTCCTCGGAGGCGACGTTTCTCAAGAGAGAACATGTTAAGGGTAGAAAGCCTTTCTTCGTAGGATTTGTTGCGCAAGGAAGGGATAATTTTCGTTGCCCGACGCTGAACACCTTCTAATTTAGCAATATCCTTTGCATGGTGGGGAGACCAAAACTGTACCGCATATTCCAAGTGGGGTCTGACTAAACTGTTGTTGAGCGGGAGTATTACATCTTTATTCTTAAATAAAAGTTTCTTTTAATGAAGCCCAACATTCTGTTCGCTTTATTTGCTGCATCGATGCATTGCTGTGAGAATTTGAGGTTTGACGCGATTTTGACCCCAAGTCCTTGACGCATTGAACGCTTTTGAGTTTAACGCCGCGCATTTCGTAATCAAACTTTTATTCCTCGTTCCAACTTGAAGGACCTGGCACTTGTCTACGTTAAAGGGCATCTCCCATCTATCCGACCAAGCTGAAATTTTGTGCAAATCCTCTTGGAGGCTTTGCCTGTCTTCGTCAGTGAGAACCGAGTTACCAATCTTTGTGTCGTCTGCAAATTTACTAATGCGGTTATTGAGTCCAACATCCACGTCGTTGATGTAAATAATGAAGAGCACTGGGCCAAGAACCGAGCCCTGAGGGACGCCACTAGTGACAGGCGCCCACTCTGAGTTAAATCCGTCAATCACTACTCTTTGTTGTCTGTTGCTCAACCAATTCGCGATCCATTGGTTTACCTGACCGTCAATACCTATTTGTTTTAATTTGTAAAGTAATTTATGATGCGGGACTTTATCAAACGCTTTCTGAAATCAAGATAGACTACGTCCAGTGATTTGGTTACGTCATAAACAGTGAAGAGGTCGTTATAAAAGGTTAATAGATTTGATAGGCAGGATCTTTTATTTCGGAAGCCATGTTGTGAGTCCCCAATTAATGAGTGGCTTTCAAGGTAACTCACAATTTTGTCTCTAATTATGCCCTCAAGTAGCTTACCTACAACCGAAGTTAGACTAATGGGCCTGTAATTACCTGGTACTTTTGTCTCCTTTCTTAAAATCGGTGTCACGTTAGCCTTTTTCCAATCTGAAGGGACAATGCCTTGTCGCAAGGACATATTGAATACGGTTGTGAGGGAGGAGAGTATTTCGCTCTTTGTTTCTTTCAGCAGAGTTGGATATACTTTATCAGGTCCAGGACTTTTATTTGTTTTAAGTGATTTGAGGGCTTTAAGGACTTCATCGGGTTTTATTTCAAAGTTAGACAATGCATGCTCCGGATTTACATTAGTACTGGTGTTGGTGGTGGTGGTGGGAGGACTGTTATTATTAAACACCGAGGAAAAGTAATTATTTAATAGGTTTGCAACGTGTTGGCTGTCAGTCACTAGTGCACCGTCGCTGTTTATTAAAGGTCCAATTCCACTTTTGATCGCCTTTCTGTTGTTTATGTAACTGAAGAAGGATTTCGGATTTGTTTTACAGTTGGCTGCAATATTTACTTCATATCTACGCTTTGCCTGATGCACTAATCTTTTTACTCGTCGCCTTGCATCATTGTAAAGTCTAATGTTTTCGGGCGTGCTTTGGTCTTTCTTTAACCTGTAAGACAATTTTCTCCTTGACTGAGTGTTTAATTTCGCTATTAAACCAAGGTGGACTTTATTAGTGTTAATTCGCTTCTCGCACAAGGGACAAATGTGTCCTGCTGAGTGAGTAAGTGATTTTTAAAGTTTAGCCAGGCGTCCTCTGCATTGCCGTCATCTGATAGTTGCATATCTATTAGTTTTCGTCGGATTTCTACGAAGTTGGCTCTTTTGAAATTGGGCACCTTAACTTTATTTTCAGTCACCGATGTTTGAGCTCTAATGTCAACGCGCACTAGTTTATGATCGCAGGAACCGAGGTGTTCTCCTACCGTGACATTACTGACTAGGTTATCTTGGGTCGCTATAACAAGGTCAAGTATGTTATTTTGTCGAGTTGGTTCAGAAACCATTTGGCTTAGATAATTTTCCTCTAGAAATTCGATCATTCTATGGGACTCACCTTCTGTACCCGACAGTGTCGCCCAGTCGATATGGGGAGGTTAAAGTCTCCTAGTATCAGTGAGTCGCTGTTATTAAGTGACTGCCTTAAGAAGCTGTACCTTTCAAGATCGCCATAAAGTGATTGCCCCGGAGGACTGTAAGTTACAGATATATTTAAATTGACTTTGCAATGTTTACTCGCACGCACAAGTGTTCAACGTTACTGTTTCTTGGTGTTTTGTCAGTAGGTTGCAAGTAGCTTTGACAAAAAGGGCGACACCACCCCCTCTACGGTTTACACGATCATTGTTGAAGAATCTGTAGCCATCTATGTTGTATTCGGAACTTAAATCAATATTAGTGGTGTCGATAAATGTTTCGGTTATAGCAATTACGTCAAAGTTTTCTGTCAGAGCAAGACATCGCAGTTCATCAAATTTGTTTCTTAGGCTACGCGCATTGAAACTAAGGACTCTTAGGTTATCTTGAAGCTTGGTAATAGAGGTACTGGAGGGTTCAATGTTACGAGTCTGTTGCGGTGTGAGGTGTCTATTTACACGGGCGGGATGGAAGGACGTGGCTGAGAGTCGTGTTTTTTTGTTAGGGGGGTAAGTAAGGCGTTGTTTAGGAGCCTTCCAAAACTGGCTTCCCCGATGGGGGACAGGTGGATGCCGTCCCGTTTGAAAAGTCTACTCTGGCCGTAGAAATCGTTCCAGGCGTTAAAGAATTCGACGTCAAGCTCTCCGCAGAGAGTCTGCAGGCGGTTGTTGAGGCTGAAGGCCTTACTGTAGAAGTCGCCCTCATCCCATGTCCGTGGTAGAATTCCTGAAATCAAAATATTAGGGGATTTAGTCTTATACTGCTGGATGAGCCTACGGTACTTGTCCAGCAGTTCCTCAGACCGGGTCGTGGTGACGTCGTTTGTACCTGTGTGGAGAACAAAGAGTGAGTCATTAGAGGCCACAGCGGAGACCTCGTCCAGTGCAGCTGTGATGTCGTCAACACCAGCTCCAGGATAACAGTAGTTACGCCTACGACGGGGGACTCTGCCACAGAATTCAACCACCTGATGGCGAATCATAGAGTCACCGACCAAGAAGGTGCTCTGTTCCTCGTCCTCCTCCTCCAGTATGGCAAATCTGTTGTAGCAATGAGTAGGATAAATGGCTCTAGGGCGGGTCTGGCTCCTCCTCTCACGGGGTGAAGCATTCAGCGTCAGCTCTACCGGTTCCTGTGACGTGCCTTCTTCGGAAGGTGGCTGGGCATCGAGTGCAGGTGAGGAGGGTGATGAGGCGTCAATTGCAGGAGGGGCGACGATGTTGGCCTGGATAAACTCCTGCAAGGTATCAACAGTACTTGTTAGTTCGGTGATCTTCTTCTCGCCAGCCGTTAGCCTTTCGTCCTGTTGAAGGAGTCTCGTTTCCATCTGCTGAGTCAACAGGCAGATCTTGCAGACGGTCGATCGTCCTGAGAAGAAATGACCAGAGAAGTTTCCTGTGCAAGTCGAACATTTCTTGAGCGCCATCTTGGTAAGGAGGAGGTATCTATATATTTGCTTTGCTTTTTTTTTTTTGGGCAGAGGCAGACGCGTGCGTGAATAAGCGAGAAGAGAGAGAGAGAGAGAGAGAGAGAGAGAGAGAGAGAGAGAGAGAGAGAGAGTGAGAGAGAGAGAGAGAGAGAAGAGAGAGAGAGAGAGAGAGAGAGAGAGAGAGAGAGAGAGAGAGAGAGAGAGAGAGAGATGGGAAGGCGTAGGAGGGAGATAGGGATGGAGGAAAGAAGAGGGCGAAGGAAAGGGGGGGGAGAGAGAGAGGGTGGGAACGAGATAGGGAGTGAGGATGGAGAGACAGAGAGGGGCAAGTGGGGGTAGTAATGAGAGAGAGGAGGGGGAGGGGCAATGGAGAGGGGAGGAGAGAGAAGAGGAGGAGCGAAACGCGAGAGGGAGGGAGGGAGGATTACTGGTCTCTGGGGAATAATCTGGTCAAGTCAGGTCAGGTAGGTCTGAACACCTGCGTAGGAAGTGGCGTCGGAGTGGAATCTGGAAATATATAAAGAATGTGGCGGAAAGAGTGTAACACTGTGTTTTGTGTATAGGTGTATATATGTTTTACAGGGCGCTACTGCGAGAGGGTAGATACAGGCGGAGAGAGGTAGTAAAAATAAGGGCAACACTTAATCCTGTCCAATGAAGCACGTGGTCGCACAGCAAACAGCACACCTCTGCGGGCAGCTAACTCGGTTGACAATAAGCAGTACGCAGCACGACGCGAAATAGCACACGGCACACAGCACAGCAAGATCTACAGTACAGTTCAGTACAGCACACGAGGGTGGATTCGCAAGCGAGAGAGGTCACGGAAGTGGGAGCGCGTGTGGTTTGACCTCTCGGGGTGAGGGCAAGGCGCTGAGAGAGAGAGAGAGAGAGAGAGAGAGAGAGAGAGAGAGAGAGAGAGAGAGAGAGAGAGAGAGAGAGAGAGAGAGAGAGAGAGAGAGAGAGAGAGAGAGAGAGATTAGATAAAACACCAGAAGGAGAGAGGATGAAACTGTAAGCTATGGGGAGGGATGGAGAAGAAGGGAAGGAAAGGGAAGGGGAGGAGAGGAAGAGGAGGGAAGGGGAGGCTTCAGAGGGCAAGGGAACGGTCAATTAATCCTTAAGTGCGAAAGGAAGGAGAGGTTTTCAAGTTCGCATTGGTAGACATGAGTGTGTGTGTGTGTGTGTGTGTGTGTGTGTGTGTGTGTGTGTGTGTGTGTGTGTGTGTGTGTGTGTGTGTAAGATAGATAGATAGATAGATAGATAGATAGATAAGATAGATAGATAGATAGATAGATGGATAGATAGATAAATATAGATACATAGATAGATAAATAGATAGATAGAGAGACAGAGACAGACAGAGACAGAGAGAGAGAGTTCCAGGTACATAACACTCTCAACACTAACCCCCCCCCCAAAAAAAAAAAAACAATCATTATAATTCTGACGACGCAAATATGACAACGAGAAGCAATCCTCCTACCTGCATTACCTTGAAACTTAATTGCCTCCTAATGAAGATGTCAACACGGGGATAATCAAAATACAAATAACCTCATCTCGCGCAGCCCCGGATATTCCTCGCGACAGACAGACGTATCGCTTCGGGCATAAAAATAATGAGACACGTCGAATTCTATCTGTGTTTGAGCTTGATTCGATAGTGGAAGGGAGGCTCTCATATCTCAATCACATTTTGGGGCACTTGTCTATACTTTTATTTATATATATATAGGGGCAGTGATTAGCGGCCTTTTTTTTCTCTCTTTTTTTTCTATTCCTTGAGCTACATCCTTTACTGTAAAAAAAAAGGTTGTTTCATGTATTCGGACTAGGAAGTGAACGTTTCTTATCTTGATCTAGCAAGAGAACGTTTTACATATCTCGATTTAGGAAGGGAACGTTTCATTACTCGATCTAGGAATGGAGCGCTTCATATCTCGAACGTTTTGCATATACTCGATCTAGGAATGGAACGCTTCATATCTCGAACGTTTTGCATATACTCGATCTAGGAATGGAACGCTTCATATCTAGAACGTTTTGCATATAATCGATCTAGGAAGGGAACTTTTCATATCTCTTCAAAGTTACGTTTATTTTTTTGTATTTTCCTAAGAATTCCACGTCCGCTGCATCCCCTCCTTTCCTTTTTTCTTCCTTCCTTAATGCAGTATTCTTTTTATAATCGTCTTTATTCAGTAATTTCTCTTTTTCCTGCAGCTTAACATATCCCTTCCTTCCTTCCTCTCCCCCTAATTCCTTTTTCTGTCCACACGCACCGTTTCCTTCATTCCTCGTCTCTTTCTGCTAACGTTCGGCAGTCGTTTTCGCCTCCCTTCCTTGCAATCACATTTCCTTCCTTTCTACCTTTCCTATTCCCCTTCTTTCTCCTTTCCATCCATTCCTCCCTCTCCCTTTATTCCACCTCCTTGCTCCATTTCTTCATTCGTTTCCAACTTATCTTTAAGCTAACACACACACACACACACACACACACACACACACACACACACACACACACACACACACACACACACACACACACACTCCTACTTGTCCTACGCTATTTTCTGCCTCTTTAAACTTTTTTCCTTCCTCTTCTCTATCCTCTTCCCCTCCTTTCCCCCTTTTTCTTGTTCCTTCGCACTGGTATATCACTTCCATTTTCTTCCCCTTTTTATTTTTTTTTCTTTCCGCCCTTAAACAGCCGCCTTCTCTGTCCCTTGAAAGAGCTCCAACTTCATCCTCCTGCTCTTCCTCCTCCTCCTCCTCCTCCTCCTCCTCCTCCTCCTCCCCCCCTCCTCCTTTCCCTGTGTCCTAAACTTTACAACCTCACACATCCAATTCGTCCTAGTTTTTCGCGTAATCTTTAATCCTCTTCTCCGTCTTTATCTCTCCTCCTTCTCCCCTCTTTCTCTCTTTCTTTTCCATGCATTACAGCCCACATAAAAGGTTGTTCCTCCTCCTCCTCCTCCTCCTCCTCCTCTTCCTCCTCCTCCTCCTCCTCTTCCTAGTCTCCTTTACTGTTCTTGTTTTATTTTTCTCCTTCTCCTCTTTCTTTTCTTCTTCAGTATCATCAATTTCTTCTCTTGTTTCTTCGTGCTCCACCTCTTTTTTTCTCCTCCTCTTCCTCCTCCTCCTCCTCGTCCTCCTCCTCCTTCTCCTTCTTCTCTTTCTCTTTCTTCTTCTGTATCATATTTTCCTTCTCTTATTTCTTCGTTTTCCTCCTCTTCCTCCTTTTCTTCCTCCTCCTTCTCCTCCTTCTCCTCCTCCTTCTCCTTCTTCTCCTCCTCCTCCTCCTCCTCCTCCTGCTCCTCCTAATCCTCAGAACTTACCGTACAGCTGGTAGAGCGTTCCGTTGGTGCTGCGGCTGCTGACCGTGAGAACAGCTGGCTCGCTCATACCCTTGTCGTTCACGGCCCTCACCCTCAGCTGGTACCTGCCCCCCACCGCCAGCCCCTCCACCTGCCGCGTCGAGGGAGGAACCAGGAGGCGACAATGGCGTAGGTGTTGGTAGCCAGGTGGGGGTGGTTGGTTGAGGGGTGCGGTGGAAGGGGGATAAAGAGAAAAGGGAGATTCGTAAAAGTTTCTTAGCTGGGTCGTGGTGTGAGTTGGAAATAGGTGAGGGTTGGGAAGGAGAGATAGTGAAGGAAGAGGAAAGAGAGATAGACAGATAAATAGATATAGTTGGATATGGCAAAGGAGAAGAGGGAGATGTATTGAAGGAGAAGAGGGAAAGGAGGTTGATGAGAGATAAGAGAGATATGAAGATATACAAACATTTATAGATGAAATAGGTAAAGGTGGACAAGGAAAGAGAGAGAGAGAGAGAGAGAGAGAGAGAGAGAGAGAGAGAGAGAGAGAATGTGAAATATTTTACTACCAACAGAGAATAAATAAATAAAAAATATCAGATAATTTCTCACCAAAGGAAAAAAAAAGGATGATATAATATGCAGAACGAAGGAAAAACGCTAAAAACGAGTAATGCAACACTGTTCGTCGGGCAAATATACCATGCGAGGATAATAATGAAGAATAGTTTTGAAAAGGAGAAAAACTATCACTACTACTACTACTACTACTACCACTACTACTACTACTACTACTACTACTACTACTACTACTACTACTACTACTACTGTTGCTGCTGCCTCTCTCCTTTCTACAACAAGAACAACAATCTCTTCTTCCTCCTCCTCCTACTATTTCTACTACTACTACTACTACTACTACCACTACTACTACTACTTCTTCGACCATTTTTTCTATCAACTGAAAACTAAGAACACGACCAAAGCAACACAAAGAGAACTCAAACCAACACAAAAACAAGAACACAACCAAACCAAAATGGCGTCAATATAAACACTTGCCTGCGCCATGACGGGCGGGGGCCGAGCACCATCCTGGCCCCTCAAGCAAGCCTACCCAAGAACACAAAACCAACAAACAATCAACCCAACCCAACCCAACCTAACCAACAGGCCCCCCGAAACTCACCAGAAACTCCGGCTCCTCTAGGGCGGTGAGGTTGAGGGGCTGGGGGTTGGACAGGTGGGGGGCGGACAGGTGGGTGGGACTGGCAGTGAGCAGGAAGTGTTGTGTCAGCCCTCCGCTCGCCCCCGCCTCGCACCGCACCCGCACCTCCCGCACTCCGCCTCCCAGCACCGTGCAGTTAGTGGGGGGCTCCGGCTTGCCTGTGAGAGGGGGGAAGGGTAGTGGTAATGGTAGTAGTAGTAGTAGTAGTAGTGTTAGTAGTAGTAGTAGTAGAAGAAGTAAAGAGACAAAAAGTTAATCTAATAATAATAATGATAATAATAATAATGATAAAAATGAAGAAAAGAAATAACACAAAACGCAAAGTAATTTTCTCTACGCAGGATTTCACGCCCGTCCTCGCATTTCCTCTTGTAATGCGCGCGTTTCTTTTGTTTCCGTCCTACAATCTTTTCTCTTATGCTTTTCCCGCACTATACTAATTCATTCACATTTAGTTTATCCTTTCTTTTTAATATTCTGTTCATTAGCAGCTTACCGGAGCAGTCTTTTTCTCTCTTCTTTTAGTCCGTGGTTTTAGGTTTCACAAATCATAAAAAAAACACTAAAAGGATCAAAACAGTAAGGGCGGCATCATATCGTCTATACTTTTTTGTTTCCTTCATGCGTTTATTGTTTTTCTTCTATTCATCGTCGTCGTCGTCCTCCTACTCCTTCTCCTCTTCTTCCTCTTTCTCCTCAGTCACCTCCTTATTTTCTGTGATATTCTCCTTCTTCTTCTCCTTTTTTGCCTCTTAATCCTCTTTCTCCTCATGATTCTCTTTTTTTATCCTCCTCTTCCTCCTCCTCTTCCTCACCTCATTCTCTTTCACTTCTATCAACTTATTTTCCTCTTCATTCTCTCGTTTATCTTCCTCCTCCTCCTCCTCCTCCTGCTCTTACCCTCCTCCTCTTTTTCCTCGTTATCCTCTTCATTCTCTCATGTGTCGTTCTTCTCCTCCTCCTCCTTTTCCATCTCCTCTCGTTTACCCTCCTCCTCCTCCTCCTCCTCCTCCTCTTCCTCCCCCTCCTCCTTCTTCATCTCCTGTCCTTTTTCCTCCTCCTAATCTTCTTTCTCCTCATAATTATCTTTTTTCTATCCTCCTCCTCCTCCTCTTCTCTCACCTCATTCTCTTCCACCTTTTCCATCAACTTATTCTCCTCTTTATCATCTCTTTTATCTTCCTTCTCCCCCTCTTTCTTCATCTCTTCTCCTTTATCCTCCTCCTAATCCTCTTTCTCCTCATGATTCTCTTTTTTTATCCTCCTCTTCCTCCTCCTCTTCCTCACCTCATTCTCTTTCACTTCTATCAACTTATTTTCCTCTTCATTCTCTCGTTTATCTTCCTCCTCCTCCTCCTCCTCGGCGTGGCACTCACCCGCTGGCACTATGTGAAAGACGCAGGGCAGCTTCTGGGTGCCGATGGGGTTGGTGGCCCAGCAGAGGAGGGTGCCGTAGTCCAGGGGCGTCATCGGCGTGTAGGTGATGACGCTGTGACTGCTCAGGGAGGTGAAGCGGCCCTGGAGGAGAAGGAGACACGGGTTAGGGAGGCGCGGAAGACATTGGAGGAGGAAGAAGAAAGGAGGAGGATGTAAGGATGGTGAAAGGATACTAGGGATGGAGAGAAAGGAAGCAGGGAGTTGAAAGAGCTTTGAGACTGAAGATTAAAGAAGAAGAAAGGAATCAGGGATGTGGAAGAGCCTATAGAAGAGATGAAAGAAAGGAAGAGATGGTTGTTAGGATGCTGAAAGGATAATACTGATGAAGGGAAAGGAAGCAGGGAGATAAAAGGGCCCAGAAAATGAAGATAAAAGAAAAGAAAAAAAAGGGTTAAGGAGGTGATAAAGCCGGTGGAAAAGGAGGAAGAAAGAAGGAGATGGATGATTAAGGACAATAGGAATAAAGAGAATGGAGTTAGGGAGGATGAAAGTGCTCTGAAAATGAAGCAAAAAAAAAAAAAAATGAAAAAAATAAAAACGTTAAGCAACAAATAGGAAAGCGGATAAAGGATGAAAATGATGTTGAGAAGTTGAAGGAACCATGACGGGGAAAGATATAATGGTTGACGTGGGGGAAATGACCATGACGTGAAAGGGAAAGGGTTTAAGCAGGTGAAAGGGAAAGGGATTTGAGACGGGGAAAGGGAAGATGATGATGACGAGGAGGAGAGAGGGACCAATAAAAAGATTGACGTGGGGGAAACGACGATAATGTGAAAGAGAAAGGGGTTAAGTAGGTGAAGGGAACGTATTGTGAAAGGGAAAGGGATTTGAGAAGGGGAAAGGGAAGATGATGATGACGAGGAGGAAAGAGGGATTAATAAAAAGGGGAATTTGAGACAGATTAGAAAGTGAACAGCAACTGGAAATGAAAGGGGTTTAAGAATAGGTGCAGGAGGCCAGAAGAGGAAGAAAAGTGGAAGCAGAGAAGGAAAGAAAAAAGGAACTGAGGGGCGGTTGGGAGTCACCTTGATGTCGGCAAGGAGGGGAAGAGGAAGGGAATGAAGGGAGGAGGGAAAAGGAAAGATAAAAAAACAACAACAAAAACAAAAACAGTACATGGAAGGGAGAAGAGGGGAAGGCAGAGAGGAACTAATGATGGTATGATGGTGAGAATGGGAAAAGGAATAAATGGGTGAACGGAGCGTGAGGGGGAAGGGAAAGGGAGGACATGAGAGGTGATGAGACGGTAAGGAGAAGGAAAGGGAGAAGGGATAGCAAGGAAGAATATAGAAGAGTGCCGGAGGGAGAAGAGACCCAGGGAGGAAGAGAAGGGTGTTAAGAGATGAAGAATGAGAAGATATAGATGAGGAGATATAGATAGATAGACAGATAGATAGATAGATAGATAGAGATAGAGAGCTCACCCAGCAAGTCATCCTCCCTTTCCGGCTGTCCGATAAATGGGTACCTGAGGAGACCTGGTTAAGATAAACTGTGGCAACTTGAACGTCACTCTGGCTCTGTGTCCCTTGGTGATGAGTTTCCAAGCACCGCAGGCTCCAGGGCCGAGGTGACGGAGATCAACGCCGACGCAGCGCACAGCTATGGCCTACATCCTCAACTCTTCCTTTCCCGTTACTCTCCTAATGGCACCTAAATGACTTTTGACATATGGAGCTCAATCTCTGTCGATATGCTAAAAAAATACCATTATATTCTACTTCCATAAATGTTGCACGTTTCTGAACAAAGGACTGAACACTTTCGCACACTTTAGCGCCCTTCGCCCACACGTACAGGAATCCCTCCAGCTGGGGACCAAACACGGATAGGGCCAAACGAAACACAATCTAACTAGTACTATCTTTTTTTATCTATCTATCTATCTGTGTGTGTGTGTGTGTGTGTGTGTGTGTGTGTGTGTGTGTGTGTGTGTGTGTGTGTGTGTGTGTGTGTGTGTGTGTGTGTGTGTGTGTGTCTTTGTGTGCTCTCTCTCTCTCTCTCTCTCTCTCTCTCTCTCTCTCTCTCTCTCTCTCTCTCTCTCGTAATGAACACCACCGAGTGCCGGGGATCGAACCCGAGCCTTCTGAGTAGAAGTCAGGGCAGCAAACCAATCACGCCACCGATGAGCCAAAACAGTGGTTCTCAATCATTGTTCAGTGACGGCACCCTGAACTTATACAAACCCTTTTGTGGACCCCCTTTTTCACCCCCCCCCCCCCACTCCTCACTTGAATTAACTTCTTATACACAATTGTAGCCTACCTGTTTAAATTACTTTAATTAATGAATTAAAATTATAATCTATACTCAAACCAAAATTAACATACGGTACAGTACATGCCCAAACATAGAACTCATCAGTAGAATTAGATTAACTTAAGAGTTATAAATGCAGACTACCATAAAGAAGAAAAACGGCATGATTCAAAATTCATAATAATCTTATGGCACCCCTAGGCACTGTCCATGGCACCCCAGGGTGCCACGGCACCCAGTTTGAGAACCTCTGAGCTAAAAGGTCACCGCACCAGAGGCCACTTCTGCGGCCTTTACCTGACGCCCCAGCCCCGCACTGTGGACATGAAGGTGAAGGTGACCCCGCTCACACTCGTGACTGTCGGAAACCCTGTTAATCAACCCCTTTTCGCACATACGGTGTATATATACATTAGAGAAACTGCAATAACACAGTGAAAATATCCCGTAATGAACACCACTGAGTGTCGAGGAGGTGGCCTCAGGCGCGGTGACCTTTTAGCTATAATCGGCGGCGCAGTTGGTTTGCTGTCCTGACTTCTACTCAGAAGGCTCGGGTTCGATCCCCGGCACTCAGTGATGGTCATGACGGGATATTTTCACTGTGTTATTGCAGTTCCTCTAATCTCTCTCTCTCTCTCTCTCTCTCTCTCCATCAGTCCCTCCCTCCAGCCCCCCTTACCTGCGGCACGTCTATGGTGTCCGCCGTGTTGTTGAAGGTCCACTGGTAGGACTCCTGCAGCGGGTTGGCGTCCACCGAGCAGGTCACCTCGGCGTCCTCGTACCTGCTGACGGCGTACGTGGTCACTTGGCCGGGGGAGCAGACAGGTGCGACTGCGGGAGGGGGGCGGGAAGGTGTGGGGGAGAGAGAGGATGTTGTTAGTTGATGTGGTGAGGAAGGGAAGGGAAAAAGTAGGATGATGTGAGGTGAGGTTTTGGTGTGAGGTGAGAATTTGGTGTGAGGTGAGGTACTTAGGTGTGGTTTTGCATGTCGGTTGTTGAAGGTTGAGGTGTTGAAGGTCCTGACGTACTGAGGTGAGGTAGTGAAGTCAGGTATTGGTGTTAAAGTCTGACTCGGCTAAACGTGCGGTTGAGGGTTCAGCGTAGATCCCCTTGTACAGCTTTGCCACATGTCTCCTAGCCCGCGATGTAGAAATGTCCTAATATAAGTAAAACCATGGCAAATATGATCAGCAAATATGCATACACATTTAATCTTAGTATTATAACGTATGAAAGAGCAGTTAACTTATTATGGATAAGATATTTATAGCATATAAAGAAACGTGGCATACGTATTTTACAGCGTTGCTAAAAAATGCTATACATATTATTGAGTTTCCCTTTCGTTTTGGGATGTGTAAGTAGTTTCACAATTATATTTAGATTATATCGTGAAGGAATGTACGTTAAAATAAGCTGACATGAGTAAGCAAAAACATTAAAATCCTCGTGGCGGTAACGCAACGAGAGAGAGAGAGAGAGAGAGAGAGAGAGAGAGAGAGAGAGAGAGAGAGAGAGAGAGAGAGAGAGAGAGAGAGAGAGAGAGAGAGAGAGAGAGAGAGAGAGAGAGAGAGAGAGAGAGAGAGAGAGAGAGAGAGAGAGAGAGAGAGAGAGAGAGAGAGAGAGAGAGAGAGAGAGAGAGAGAGAGAGAGAGAGAGAGAGAGAGAGAGAGAGAGAGAGAGAGAGAGAGAGAGAGAGAGAGAGAGAGAGAGAGAGAGAGAGAGAGAGAGAGAGAGAGAGAGAGAGAGAGAGAGAGAGAGAGAGAGAGAGAGAGAGAGAGAGAGAGAGAGAGAGAGAGAGAGAGAGAGAGAGAGAGAGAGAGAGAGAGAGAGAGAGAGAGAGAGAGAGAGAGAAAAACCAACGCGGGGTTAAAAACGTGGCAACGCTGTACTCCCGCTTGTTCCTCGCAGGGCACCGACACAGCCGCACTTTAAGGTGAGTCTTACTATAGGTATTGATGTGTGCTGTTGTAAATGAGGTTCTGAGGCGAAGTATTGGTGTGAGATATTGTAGGTATTGAGGTGAGGTGTTGGTGGTATTGAAGTTTGAGGAGACCGAGGGAGAACGCGGAAAATATAAGGAGAGTGTGGGTATAATACAGCAAGGAATAACAACGTGTGAGAATGTGAAAATAAAAGGAAACTGTGCGATGCTGTGAAAACTAAAGGAGACTGTAAGAGAAAACAAAACAAAAAAGATAAGACCTGTGAGAATGTGTAAATATTATAAGACTGGAAAATATGAAAAAGAGCAACTTTGAAGAAATATGAAAAGAAAAGTAAACTAATAGAACGAAGGGTACGTGTTGGGTGTCAGGGTGCGTAAGAGTGGAGGAGGAGGAGGACCAGAAGCAGGAAGAGGAGCAGGAAGAAGAGGAAGGCTACGAGGAGCCAGCGAATGACAGATGGACGGGGAGGGTGATTCTTACTATCATTTAAGAAGGGAAGCAGAGAGGTAGGAAGGTGTCAGACTCGGAATGTTTATTTGTACAACGGTCATCAGCGCAAAAGAGCACGATAGGGAAATGACGTGATTGCAGGGGAGACTAAAAAAGAAGGAGGAGGAAAGTGAAGATAGACAGAAGGTATGAAAATATGAGAGAGGGAAGGCAGCAACGGGAGCAATGTTTGAGGTGGAAGGGAGAGAGGGAGAGAAAGAAAAGGGAAGCAAAAGCGAAAGGGAGGGAAGGGAGAGAGAGGGAGAGGAGCAAGAGGGGACAAAGAGGGAGGAAACAAAGAGGGAACGGGGAGAGGGAGAGGAGTAAGAGGGGACAAATAGGGAGGAAACAAAGAGGGAAGGGGGAGAGGGAGGGGAGGAAAAGGGGGCAGATAGGGAGGAAACAAAGAGGGAAAGGGAGCAGAGGGAGAGGAGAGGAGCAAAAGGGGAGAGATAGGAAGAAAAACAAGAGGGAAGGGGAGGAAAGGGAGAGAAGGAGAGGAGCAAAAGGGGAGAGAGAGGAAGGAAAACAAGAGGGAAGGGGAGGAGAGGGAGAGCAGGAAAGGAGCAAAAAGGGAGAAATAGGAAGGAAAACAAGAGGGAAGGGGAGGAGAGGGAGAGAAGGAGAGGAGGAAAGGGGAAGAGATAGGAAGGAAAACAAGAGGGAAGGGGAGGAGAGGGAGAGAAGGAGAGGAGGAAAGGGGAAGAGATAGGAAGGAAAACAAGAGGGAAGGGGAGGAGAGGGAGAGAGGGAGAGGAGGAAAAGGGGACAGATGGGTGGAGACAAGAGGGGAGGGGAGAGGCATAAGGCTGTGAAAATATACATAAGGGGACTTTGCGTAAGATGTGGGAGAGCTGAAAGCCTGAGGAGGGCAAAGGGAGGATTAAGAAGGAAGGAAGGAACGGGAAAAGAGGAAGGATAATAGAGCGAAATGGGGACTGAAAATGCGCAAAGAGGAAGGAAGGAAGGAAGGAAGGAAGGAAGGAAACACTAAAAGGCATGAAGAAACTGGACGAAGAAGAGAAGAGAAGCGAAGAGATGAGAAAATAAAGATATTGGAGAAAGCGTACGAGGAAACACAGGAAGGAGGATAGCAGAGACGGAGAGAGAGAGAGAGGGCGAGAGCGCCCCCAGAGGAGGAGGAAAGACCAAATAATGGAGGGAGCGACCGAGACCCAAAAAAAGAACTGAGGGGCGGTTGGGAGTCATCTGGATGTAGACAAGGAGGGGAAGAGGAAGGAATGAAAGGAGGAAGGAAGAAGAAAGAGAAAGAAACGAGTAACATGGGGAGGAGAGAGAAAGGGAAGAGAAGAGAGAAAGAGAGAGAGAGAGAAGAGAGAGAGAGAGAGAGAGAGAGAGAGAGAGAGAGAGAGAGAGAGAGAGAGAGAGAGAGAGAGAGAGAGAGAGAGAGAGAGAGAGAGAGAGAGAGAGAGAGAGAGAGAGAGAGAGAGAGAGAGAGAGAGAGAGAGAGAGAGAGAGAGAGAGAGAGAGAGAGAGAGAGAGAGAGAGAGAGAGAGAGAGAGAGAGAGAGAGGGGGGGGGCTACGTATACGGAGGAAAATTAGACAAACACACGAGGGAAAACAAGGATGGAAAAATAATCATGGTACACACACACACACACACACACACACACACACACACACACACACACACACACACACACACAGATGAAAACAAGGAAATAAGAAAACGTTATGCAGAAGAGGAGGAGAAGGAGAAGGAGGAGGAGGAGAAGGAGGAGGAGGAGGAGGAGGAGGAAAAAAGAAGAGGAGGAGGAGAAGGGAGAGTTTGTGGACTAAGATTTTTTTTCTGTATTCATTGTTTTCGTTCCTTCTCCTCCTTCCTTCCTCTCTCTCCTCTTCCTCCTCCTCCTCCTCCTCCGCTAACGACCCTGCACGTGATCTGCCTTCGGAGGGTCTAGAGGCAGTTCGTCAGCCAGTTACCTCCTCTCAGATTGGCGATTGAGTCCGTAAGCAACAGTCTTGATGGGACGGGTTTGATCAGAAGGACGAATCGACTTCCTAATCTATATTTATCAACTTTTCTTTGTTTTTATAGTAAGGAAGGCAGCTCAAGGGCAAGAAATAAAAACAGGGACAAAAAGGAACCCCTGCAAAATAAAACAACGAGAGGCCAAAAGAGATTAAAGGAGAGGTCATGAGAGAGAGAGAGAGAGAGAGAGAGAGAGAGAGAGAGAGAGAGAGAGAGAGAGAGAGAGAGAGAGAGAGAGAGAGAGAGAGAGAGAGAGAGAGAGAGAGAGAGAGAGAGAGAGAGAGAGAGAGAGAGAGAGAGACAGAGAGAGAGAGAGAGAGAGAGAGAGAGAGAGAGAGAGAGAGAGAGAGAGAGAGAGAGAGAGAGAGAGAGAGAGAGAGAGAGAGAGAGAGAGAGAGAGAGAGAGAGAGAGAGAGAGATTGTTATTCTGCTTCAAATGCTTTACTTGATGTTGAAAAGCTAAAAAAAAAAAAAAAAGGAGACTGATTTGAGCTCTGAGGCAATGCGTGTGAGTTACCTGCTGCCTTTTCCTTGATTAATTACCTGCATGATTATTCAATTTATCTATTTATTTATTCATGTATTTATTCGTAATCTTGCACACGTATTTGCTTTTCATTTATATATTTGCACATGTACTTAATTATCTAAGGCTGTATTTATTTTCCTCATTTTCCTCATTAATTCATTTGTTTATACACATGTTTTCTTCTTTATCCATTAATTTGCGCGTTTATTCACTCATCTACGGATATATTTATTTTCACACCTGTTGGGATTTTCATTTATTTCCAACTCATTTGTTTATTTCTGTTTATTTGCACACTCACTCGCAAACCTGATTACTTTCTCCCCCTTTTTCACATCCCATATCTCACTGACTCCGAGCATTAAATTTGTTACTAGTTCACATCTGCTATTTCAACGTGCTTCCTGGGTGAGTGGGGGGTGGGGAGAGAGAGAGAGAGAGAGAGAGAGAGAGAGAGAGAGAGAGAGAGAGAGAGAGAGAGAGAGAGAGAGAGAGAGAGAGAGAGTGTGTACGCAACGTAACAGCAAATAAATCATGTAAAAGAGAAGGAATACACAAACCCAGATACACGCACACACACACACACACACACACACACACACACACACACACACACACACACACAGGCAGTTGCCACTCTCTCTCTCTCTCTCTCTCTCTTCAATCACCCTTTCCCCTTCCTCTCTCTCTTTCCCCACCCACTAACTGCCCCTCTTCCTCCCTCTCCACCTTCAAACACATACTCACACTTGACATCGAGACGCAGCGTATTGGAGGCGGAGGTCCCGACGGCGTTGTGGGCCAGGCAGGAGTAACGCCCAGCCTGCGCACGAACTACCCGCTGGAGGACGAGGCTCTGGTTGCTCACGATAATGCCCGCCGATACGTTGTGACCCAGCGGGGCGTCCTACGGGAGGAGGCGAAGCAGAAGGTGAAGGTGTGAAGGAGTTGGAGGGAGTGGGTGGAGGGAGGTGCTGCGAGGGAGGGAGGGCGTGTGTGGGTGGAGGAGGTGGAGAAGGGAGGTGTATGTGTGTAAACGGTGAGGAGTCTTGTGGAGGGTTTGATGGGGTGAGTGGAGTGAGGAGGTGGTGTGTGTGTGTGTGTGTGTGTGTGTGTGTGTGTGTGTGTGTGTGTGTGTGAGAGATGGGTTTTTCTTTTTCTTTTCTGTTTTCTTTGATGTCCTTTTCATATTTTTGTCTATTTATATCATACTCTCTTTGTCTGACCCTTCTCCATTTCTCTTCCTGTACATCTGCATTTTATAGTTCTCTCTATCTCAATCAATTCCTTTTTATAATACGTTTGCCAGCTGTATCTCTCTCTCTCTCTCTCTCGATGCTCTGTTTGTCAGTATGTTGTTGCTTTTTTCATTTCTCTCTTTCTCCTCCATCTGTTTGCCCTCTCTCTCCCTTCACCTCTCCGTCTCTTAATCTTTCATTCCCTCTGTCTATACTTTCTCCTCCTTCTCTTCCTCCTCCTCCTCCTCCTCTAGTTCTCCTCCCCACCTCCACAATTTCTTTCGACGTTCTCCTCTTTTATATATTCACGTTTGCCTCGCATCTATCTCCATTTATCTCTTATTTCTTGTCTTTCTTTATCTTTTCTTTTCTTTATTTTTTCCCCCTTGCGTCTGATCTTAACTTCCTCGGATTCACTGTTTCGTTCTCTCTCTCTCGGCTTAACAACTTGCCCTCAATATTTTTTTTCTCTCTCTCTCTACACCTTTCCTTCCTCTATTCTTCCCTTTTCAATCTTTCTAGCATACATCTCTCTGTAACGTTATTATTTCCATCGCTTTCCTTTTCTTCTTATCTTCTATTCCTCCTCCTCCTCCTCCTCCTCCTCCTCCTCCTCCTCCTCTTTTTTTCTCTTCCTTCCTCCTTCGGGTGTATCTCCCGGACATTATTCCGCACACTCCTTGCTTCCCTCTTTCTCTCCACTCCTCCGCACTTTCCTCCACTTCTCCTTCCTTTCCTCCCATCTTTACGTTGTTGTCTTGTGGTTATTATTTTTTTCTTTCATTCCTTTCTTTCTCTGTGTGTGTTTTCCTTTTCCTCCTTCTGTTTTTTTTTCGTTTCCTCCTTATCCTTACTTTCTTCTCTTTCATCTCCTCCTCCTTCTCCTCCTCTGTTTTATTTTGTTATCTCTTTCCCTCTTTCTCTATTTCCATATTTCCCTCCTAAATCTTCTTCTCTCCTCACTTTCCTTATCCCTCCTCTTTTTTCCTTCTTTCTTAACTCCTCCTTCTTCTTCTTCTTTCCTTTTCTTCCTTTCCTCGTTCTTTTACACTTTCATTTTAATTTCCTCGACTTCTTTTCTAGTTTCCATCCCTTTCTTTCTTTCTCCCTTCTTTCTCCACATCTTCCTCTTCATTCTATCATTCTTAATACCTTTTTGTACTTTCTCTATTCCTTCCTTCTGTTTCTCTCTCTCTCCTCTACTCACTTTTTTTTATCTTATCCCTCTCCTACAACTTCCTTCTTCCGTCCCTTTCTTCTTCTTCCATCCCTTTCTTTCTTCACTCCTTCCTCTACCTCTTCATTCTTAACTCATTTTTTGTACTTTCTCTCCCTTTCCTCATTCATTCATTCATTCATTCATTCATTCATTCCCTCACGCACACTTTCATCTCCTCTTATCTCTTATTCCTGTCTCCTGTCGTATCCTTCACGCTCATGTTCACCATCATTTTCCTCCCTCATTCATCTCTCCTCCTCCTCCTCCTCCTCCTCCTCCTCCTCCTCCTCCTCCTCTTCCTTCCCTCTTTAGACACGTCCCTCAATGCTAACCAGACCTCAGTAAAGCACTTTTCTCTTTCTCCCTACTGACAACTATCCTCTCTCTCTCTCTCTCTCTACTCATCCTTCCTTCTTTCCTCCGTCACTTTCTTCTCTCCTCCTCACCGGCTTCCCTTCCCATCCTTTCCTTCCTCTGCTCTATATCTTCCCTCCCCTTTTTCTTTCTTTCTCCATCCCTATCTTCTTCACTTTTCCTCTATCTCCCTTTCCTTCCTTCCGTCCTTTCCACCTTTATCGTCCTTCCCTCCCTCCTTCCCGTCCCTCCTTCATCCCTGTCCCTACCATCACACCCTCCGCTTCCTTCCTTCCTTCCTTTCCTTCCTTCATCCCTGTTCCTTCCATCTCTACTTTCCCTCCCTTCCTCCGTTCCTGTCCTTCACCTTCCTTCTCTCCCTCCTTCTATCCCTATCCCTACCGTGTTACTACCTCTCCTTCCTCCGCCCCTTCCGTTCCTCCCTCTATCTATTTCCCCGTCCCTCCCTCTCTCCCTCCTCCTCTTCCCTCCTTACGTTGTGCCTCCAAGTCACCCGCGTCACCGGAGGGTTGGCGTCGATGGAGCACTCGAAGTAAACGTCATCGCCCTCCTTGATGTTGGCCCAGTCGAGCGACGAGCCGAAGCTACACCAGGCCGAGGGCATGTCTGGTAGGGGTGAGAGAGTGCAAGGAGGCTGTAGTGGGTGTGGCGAGGGTATAGATAGGTGGTGTAGATGGGTGGTAGAGTGTAGAGAAAGAGAGAAGATTGTAGAGGGAGAGAAGGGTGGAGAGGTAGATGGGGTAGAGGAGAGAGAGAGAGAGAGAGAGAGAGAGAGAGAGAGAGAGAGAGAGAGAGAGAGAGAGAGAGAGAGAGAGAGAGAGAGAGAGAGAGAGAGAGAGAGAGAGAGAGAGAGAGAGAGAGAGAGAGAGAGAGAGAGAGAGAGAGAGAGAGAGAGAGAGAGAGAGAGAGAGAGAGAGAGAGAGAGAGAGAGAGAGAGTGAGAGAGAGAGAGAGAGAGAGAGAGAGAGAGAGAGAGAGAGAGAGAGAGAGAGAGAGAGAGAATTAAAAAAAATACTGAGAAAACATTAAACAAAAGAAAGTTGTGATTGAAAGACGTATCAAAAAACGGAACAACAAAAAATCACACACACACACACACACACACACACACACACACACACACACACACACACACACACACACACACACATTCCAAAACAACGTCTACCATGCAAAGTCTCAATCTCTTACAGACAGACGCCCATCAAAGAGCTTTCCACAGTGACCCTTTCCCCCTCCCTAGCAACCCTCTCTCTCGCCCCTACAAAACCCTCCTTTCTTTCTTTCCCTTTTTGAAGCCAACGGGGGACTCACATTGGACGGCGAGCTGGTGGGCGGTGGCGAGGGTAGCGTTGGGGCTGACCGTGGAGGCTGTACAGGTGAGCGTGGCCCCGTCATCCTTCCTGCCAGGTATGAAGGACAGTCTGCTTCTTGTGATGTTTCCTCCTTCCAGCGTCTAGAGAAGATGGGAGGGAGGGAGTAGGGGATTGGAAGGTGTTTTGGCAGTAGGAAAAATGAGATTTGGAGTGAAATAAATGTAGGTAAGGAAGGAAGTGAGGAAGTGATGAAGGGAGGAGGGAGGGATGGAGGGAAAAATATTAGAAAGGAAGGAAGGAGGGAAGGAGAAAGGGAGGGAGGGAAAAGTAAACGTGAAGAAGAGAATAAGGAAAGAAGGTTGAAACGAAGAAAGAAGGAAGGAGGGAGGGAGGGAAAAAATAGTGAGGAAGAAAGTAGGGAAGAAAGAAAATAACAAGGGAAGGAAGGAAGGAAGGAAGCAATGAGGGAAGGAAGGAAGGAAGAAAGGAAGCAAGGAGGGAAGGAAGGAAGAAAGGAAGCAAGGAAGGAAGGAAGCAAGGAGGAAAGGAAGGAAGAAAGGAAGGAAGCAAGGAGGGAAGGAAGGAAGGAGGAAAGGAAGGAAGAAAGGAAGCAAGGAAGGAAGGAAGCAAGGAGGGAGGGAAGGAAGGAAGGAAGGAAGCAAGAGGTGAAGGAGGGAAGGAAGGAAGGAAGCAAGAGGTGAAGGAAGGAAGGAAGGAAGGAAGCAAGAGGTGAAGGAAGGAAGGAAGGAAGGAAGCAAGAGGTGAAGGAAGGAAGGAAGGAAGGAAGCAAGAGGTGAAGGAAGGAAGGAAGGAAGGAAGCAAGAGGTGAAGGAAGGAAGGAAGGAAGGAAGCAAGAGGTGAAGGAAGGAAGGAAGGAAGGAAGCAAGGAGAGGCAGTCATTTAGGGTTTCAACATTTCCCATCTGCTCCGTTAAACAAATATCTTCTCTTCTTCGGCTCTCTTTAGTGTTTGCTGCGACTGGGGAAGGTGACAGGTGAAAGTGACTGGAAGGGAGGGTGACAGATGAGGGTGACGAGTGAAAGTGACTGATGAAGGTGACTGGATAGGGGATGACATGATTGCAACTGATGAAAGTGACTGGTGAAAGTGACTGACGAAAGTGACAGGTGAAGATGAGTGGTGAAGCTGATTGAGGAAAGTGACAGTTGAGGGTGACGTGAAAAAGACAAATGAAAGTGACATGTGAAGGTGACTAGTGAGCGATGACTAGTGAAAAGGACTGATGATGCATGGTGAAGGTGACAGGTGAACATGACTGGTGAAGTTGATTTGTGCAAGTGACTGGCGAAAGTGACTGTTGAAAAAGACTGACGAAAGTGAGAGCTGAAAATGACTGATGAAGGTGATAGGTGAACATGACTGGTGAAGTTGATTTGTGCAAATGACTGACGAAAGTGATTGGTGAGGGATGACAGGTGAAGGTGAGCGGCAAAGCTGATTGGTGAAAGTGACGGGTGAAGGTGAGCTGTGGCGGCGAGGCGTGCATGTGACCAGACTAAAACAAAGCAAACTTCACAAACTTCCCAATTTTCATTTTCCGGCGCTATTTTTGGCCTTCGCTCTACAATATCCTGCTCTCTCTCTCTCTCTCTCTCTCTCTCTCTCTGTCTTCGTCATCTTCCTTCTGCTTGTCTTTCTCCTTCATTTCCAACTTCTGCACAATTTCTTCCTTCCATTCATTTCTTACTTCTCTCTCTTGTTTAATTTCCTCTCCTCCTCCTCCTTCTCCGTTCCCTCCTCCCTCTTCCTCCTCCTCCTCCTCCTCCTTCTCCTCCGTTCCCTCCTCCCTCTCCCTCTTCCTCCTCCTCCTCATCTCTGCCGCACACAACTCATCACATCCTCGAGAGGGAAGTTTGCACCTTTGTCTTGATTCCGATATTGTTCGACGACCACATGGCGCCCGGCGACCTCCAGACACTCACCGCTCCGACTGACTCCCGACTGACTGACTGACTGACTGACTGGTTGGCTGACTTATTGGGTCTAAATGCCTGATTGCTTGGCTTTACTATTTTGCTTTAGCTGTCTGACTTATTCTGACTGATGACTGACTCTGAGCGTGGCTGATTTGCAATGACTAACTGAGTGGCTCTGAAGTTGACTGACAGACGCTGGTTGACTGGCTGACACTGGCTGGCTGACTAAATGTAAATGACTGACTACCGCTGCCTGATGAGTGGCGGATGTGAGTGATGTCTCATAACATTGCTCCGGTGCAGTGATGTGACCTGGATCCCTGTGGTGCCAAGCCAGCGTGCCCCCGATAGAGAGAAATAATGGTAAGCGCTTCAGTCCGGCACCTACCACAAAGAGTACCACCGGACATTCCTACCTGGGACTCACCATTATCGACCCTGAGTAAGTGGAACCAACTACAGTACAGCTACATGAAACTTACCATGAGTAATGCCACTGACCATTCCCGGCTAACACCAACTATTCTTGATCCCGAAGGGCTGGTACAGGCCGTAAATGACTGGCATTGACTGTGAGAGCCTGGAACTGACAATGACCGACCATAACTGATTGGCATTCTCACTATTGGGGCTGACCTTAAATGTCTGGCACTGTTCCTGGCTGGCACCGACCCTTACTGACCATTCCTGACTGGTACTGACCATTACTGACCGTGACTGACTGGCACTGACCGTGACTGACTGGTACTGACCGTGACTGGTACTGACCGTGACCTCGGCCTGAGGGAGGGGGGGCCGCTGACCTATCCTCCAGGTTACGGCGGGGGGCGGACGGCCCTGACCACCTGGCACTCGACGGGATAATGTCGGCTGGCCACCTGGGGTGCCTCTGGGACCGTGGTGAGGTGCACGCTGTGGGGCGGCAGTGCTGAGTGGGGGTGAACTGTGGTCACTAGAGTACCGTGGGGCAGATGTCGTGCATGACGGAGGAGGAGGGGGAGGGAGAGAGGAGGGGAGGGGAGGGAAGAGCAGGCGAGGGGAGGGGAGAGGAGGGAGTGGGAGGGAAGGGGATAGGATGGGATGGAAAGGGAGGGGAGAGAAGGGGAAGGGAGAGGAGGGAGGAGGAAGGGAGAGAAGGGAGGGGAAGAGAGGAAGAAGAGCGGGGAAAGTCAGGACGGCAGGGGACGGGTCACCAGGGAGCTAGAAACGATAAGAATAGAAATGAATTATGGCTGGTACAAGGCTAATGGGCAAAGGAGGGGGCGAAGATCACTCAGCAACGAAGGCACAAGGAAGAGGGAGGAGAAGTGGAGGAGAGAGAGAGAGAGAGAGAGAGAGAGAGCTAAGCAACGCCAAAAACAAAAAGAAAGGAGAGGGAAGGGGAAAGAAGGGGAGGGGAAGAAAGGGAGGCACTCGGTCATCACGGTACTAAAAAGGGGAGGGAAGGGGGAAGGAGGGAGGGTAAGAGGACATAATTGTAATTGGGAGTGGGGGGAAGGGGGGGAAAGAAGGAGAACAGGGATATAATTGTAATGGGTAGCGGGGGCGGGGGGGCGGGAGGGAAGAAGGAGGGTAAGGAGGGGAGTTCAAGAAGCACCCAAGAAGAGCTAAGGCGGGGGGTAGGTCATCAAGACTCCCCGAGCTGTAATGTTATCGCCTCTCATGGCCACTTTTCCCGGCATGGCACGAATTACATTACACCGCCATGCTTATTCCTCCCCGTCCGCCCATCTGCCCCCAAAAGAAGGAATATACGGTCTCCCTGATAGCATTCCTTCCTTTC
This sequence comes from Eriocheir sinensis, assembly GCF_024679095.1. Taxonomy (NCBI): domain Eukaryota; kingdom Metazoa; phylum Arthropoda; class Malacostraca; order Decapoda; family Varunidae; genus Eriocheir; species Eriocheir sinensis. The sequence goes on from NC_066543.1 coordinate 15,455,062, forward strand.
AGCAGCATGTATTGGGAGTGCAAACAAATACAGTACATCCCCGTAATGCCGGTAGTAAAGAATCATGACCGGAAATAGGAGTGAAAGGCATATCGTTCCCGGCCTTAGCCTTAATTAATGAAACAGTAATAAAGCTAAGCACTGGAATAGAAGTGTGGGTCGTTTCCTTTCCCTGAGGACTGAGAAGAATGATGTGGAGCAGGAGGAGGAATAGGTGGAGGAAAACGAAGATGGAGGAAATGAGGGGGCATGAGGTAGCAGTGAGGGGCTTATACTCACGACTCATGTCAACAGCGATGGCGAGGGAGACGGGGCTGGTGATGTTGTTGTTGGTGGCCTCGCAGGTCAGCACGAGGTGGAGGTGGTGGCGCCGCAGGGGACCCAGGGTGAGGGTGCTGTGCGGGTCCTCCTCCTTCGGCTGGTGCTGCGTCCTCCTGGCGGGGGCGAGCGTGAGGGGCGCGGCCTCAGGGGAGTTGGTGGTGGCGTCCAGGTCCCCGCCGTCTCTCTCCGTTTTGGCGTCCAGGAGGCGCGTCCCTGCCCGCCATGACACCCGCGGCCGCGGCGACCCTGGCAAGACGAGGCGACAGTTAACGTGAACTCTTCCTATGACTGGGGCTGTTATAGTGTCACAACAACAACAACAACAACACCCAAACCCACTCCACCCTATAACCACCTTCATAAGCACTACATTATTCACCACCGCCGCCACCATCCCCTCAAAGCTAATCCCTCACACACACACACACACACACACACACACACACACACACACACACACACACACACACACATACACACACACTTGTATAACCCAATAAATGTCAGGTGGGGGACACTACCAACCTCCCCGGGCGACGCAGGTGAACCGTACGACCTCTCCCTCCAGGTACGGCCCCACCCTGGTAACCGAGGCGCCTCCTGGGGACACCAGGGGGGTCTCCTTCCCCTCCATCTGTATCTCCACTCTTTCCGGGGGCTCTGGGGAGGGAAGAACGTGGAGGAATGGAGGGAATGTTGGTGAGTGGAGTAGAGAATAGGAACAATAATGAGAGAGAGAGAGAGAGAGAGAGAGAGAGAGAGAGAGAGAGAGAGAGAGAGAGAGAGAGAGAGAGAGAGAGAGAGAGAGAGAGAGAGAGAGAGAGAGAGAGAGAGAGAGAGAGAGAGAGAGAGAGAGAGAGAGAGAGAGAGAGAGAGAGAGAGAGAGAGAGAGAGAGAGAGTGTCACCTCAACATGTCTGAACGTGTCTATCTTTACACACACACAAAAAAAAAACGATAAAAAAGATAGAACGTTACAAAAAAATAAACCCCAATAACACACACACACACACACACACACACGCACAACCGTCCCGTAGAGAAAACATTAAAAAGCAATAAAGGAAAAATGAACTCAAGAAAACGAAACTTTAAGAAAACAAAAAAAAGAGGCAACCACTAACTACTAATCGCTAATCCACTTATTTACATTCCACAGGTTTGCGTAGGTGCCAATAAGATGTGCCTCTCCCCTCCCCCCCTGCTGTTCTTATGCCACCCCCGCCCCCCTTCACCCCCCCCCACCAACACCAACACGATTTTGAACACGTGATCAAGACCCGCCCCTCTCCAGAAAAAAAAAAAAAAAAAGTAAGATAAATGAATAAATGAAAAATATAAAAGTTGGCTCACGTCTTCCTCGCCCAATAAACTTTTTCGTCCAGCATTCAAACTAATTAATTAACGACAGCTGTGTAGTAATGGCGATGTTTTCAAAAGTGCTCATAAAGGAGAAGTTGTGGGGTGTGCAAGCGCCCTTAAAAACACTAACCCTTGCGGACCTCTGATACATACATACATACATACATACATACATACGTACATGCATAATATAAACACGACCGAAGCTACCATTACTTCCAGCACCATCAATATCATCGTCTCAGTCACCATTACCACCATCACCACACCATCTCAACCATTACCATCACCACCACTACCACACCATCCTCACCACTACACCACCACCACCACCACCACCACACCCTACCCTCTTCCCACCACTATACCACCACCTTTCAATTCCCTTATTAATCACCACCATCCAATCTCCTGAAATTCCTCAATGAGTACAACTTTCACTCCTCGGATGGCGCCAATCTTCCAATAACCTCACGAATATACGACACAGCGAGACGCACTGCCGCTGTTACCCCTTAATTTGCCTTCCCTCAGCGGCATAATACATTCGTTTCCCCTGATAGCGCCGCACGACACGTTTTCTCTTTGGTGTCCTCGAGTGGTGGGGGGGGGTTACCCGTCCTCCGTTTTCCGTTTTACGCTTTTTCTTTCCATTTTCAATTTTCCTATTATGGTCTTGCTCTTGCTCCCTAAGCGGTTTCATTTTAGTTTAGTTCTCCCTCCTTCCTACCCCCTCTCCTCCTCCTCCTCCTCCTCCTCCTCTCAGTGCCTCCGTGTCTCCTGTTTTTTTTTTCTCTTTTTTTTTTTGTCTGTCCTGGAGAGAATTTCTGTTTCGTGTTTTCATTTCAGTGGCTGGTAAAAGGTCTCCAGAGGTCATTTGTACGTGTGTGCATGTGTGTGTGTGTGTGTGTGTGTGTGTGTGTGTTATTCCTCGATATCTTTGCATTAGAGTACACACATACACACATACAAAAAAAAAAAAAAGAAAGACGAACACGAGAACATACATTTCCTTTACACACACACACACACACACACACACACACACACACACACACACACACACACACACACACTCACACACATGTACCATCCCTGTATGCAGATGAAACTGGCCATCTTTGGTCTCATTGTCCCACCAGATGGCTGATCCTGACCACAGCTCGGGCAGAGGAGGAGGAGGAGGAGGAGGAGGAGGAGGTAGACACGTAGCAGGAATTGGATCAGGCGTTTGTGGAGGAAGAAAGGGACGAGAGAGTGGAGGCTTAAGAAAGAGTTGAGAAAGGGGACAGCGGAAAGGAGGACGAGGACGATTTTTTTTTTTTTGGCCATCAGCTCTGGCTGGGCTATTAGGCCATATTTATTATTTTTTTGAGGATTGTAGTTTTATTTTTTTATCTTATTTTTTTCATCATCATCATTCATAGTCATTCATTCACTTCATCCACATAACTTACCAAAAAAAAAAAGAAAAAAATATATAAATAAAAAAATAGGAAAAAATAAAATAGAACAAATACATTTAAGGGGACCTATCCGAAGCTAGCTAAGTAGGGGTGGGCGAGGACACAGGGAATACCACACACACACACACACACACACACGCACACACACACACACACACACACACAGGGCTGTGTGGCCCAGCAATACACTAACATCGCATATAAAAATGAGATAACATATATATCAATTTTATATGTATCACCTGTAGGTTATCACGTGGACCACAAGAGGACGAGAAAGATGGTGAAGTGGGGGAGGAGGAGAGGTAGATGGGGAGGAGGAGAGGGGTAGTAGAGAGAGGAGGAGAGGCAGAAGGGGAGGAGGAGAGAGGCAGAGGGGGAGGAGGAGAGAGGCAGAGGGGGAGGAGGAGAGAGGCAGAAAGGGAGGAGGAGAGAGGCAGAAGGGGAGGAGGAGAGAGGCAGAAGGGGAGAAGGAGAGAGGCAGAGGGGGAGGAGGAGAGAGGCAGAAGGGGAGAAGGAGAGGCAGAAGGGGGGAAGAGAATATTGGAGAAAGTACTATAAAGGGAAGGAGAACCGAGAGGGAACGTCGGAGGGGATAACAAAAGTGTGAGGGAGATGGAGGAAGTTAGGAAGATGGAAATAAAGGGGGACGGGAGAGGATGATTACGAAAGAGGAGGAGAAGGAAATAGAAGAGGAGGATATGCAAGAGGAAGTTATGGTGAAGAAAGTGGATGACGATAATGATAAGGGAGAGGAAGAGGACTAGACAGATGAGAAAGAGGAGTAAGAGGGATGCTGGTTTGGGTCATTTAGAGGAAAAAGCGAAGAGAGAAAGATGGACAATAAAAGAGAAAATAAAAAAGACAGAAATGGAGGAAAAGAGAAGGAGGAGGAGGAGGAGGAGCTCATATTTACGGAATGCTGGCCTGTGACGAGACAAAGTGACAGGAGAACAGACAGAGATGAAAGGCTGACAGGAACAGATCAAAATAATAAGTATAAGACAGGCCTGAGAGAGAGAGAGAGAGAGAGAGAGAGAGAGAGAGAGAGAGAGAGAGAGAGAGAGAGAGAGAGAGAGAGAGAGAGAGAGAGAGAGAGAGAGAGAGAGAGAGAGAGAGAGAGAGAGAGAGAGAGAGAGAGAGAGAGAGAGAGAGAGAGAGAGAGAGAAAATAAGAAAATAGTAATAAACGAGAAAGATGGAAACACACACACACACACACACACACACACACACACACACAAAGACCCCCTTAAACACACACACACAGGCCCTCCCTCCCCCTCACACACGTCCCCCCACCCCCCCATCCTCCACAAAACCAAGTCACGCACACAATATACATACCAACGACAGTCAGATTCACTCTCGTGGTCTTGGTGGGCTGAAGGCGGAAATCAACCCTGCATGTGTACAGTCCCTTGTCCTCCATCTTAAGGCGACTGACGCGCAACACCACCCCTGGGCCAGACACTTCCAGTCTCGCCCGGTCGCCTATCCTCCCGTCATCCCACCAGAGCCGAGGTCTATCCATCGCCACAAGGTTCCCATCACTGTGGTCAGCCTCGTTCGCTTCCTCGTCCTGTCTAGAGGTCCTTTCTGCCTCCTCGTCGTCTTCTGTCTCCTCGTCCTGCTCGTTCCCCTTCTTTTTCTTCTTCTTTTCCTCCCTGCGGCCCTGCGTGCGTCTGTCCATCCTGCGGGGAGGAAAACAAGAGCTGTGTATGTGTGTGGTGACTGGCTTGGTCCGAACGGTTTGATTGACGGACGGGAAGTCGAGCACGGAGACGGGTTGGCACGGATGAATGGATGTTTGAATGAATGGATAAATTGACGTACAGGTGAAATGATGGATATGTAGATAGTCTCATTGATGTGGTGAATTAATAGCGGATAAACAGACGAATGATTGCGTAGGTAAACAAAGAGATAGCCAAATTATGAATAACTAAACAAATAAATAGATATACACACACATATATACATACCGACCTACAAATTCACCTGTCAACCAAAAACAAAAGTGAATGAACGGATATATATAGATGGTCCGATAGATATGATGGATAAAAGGTAGATAAATAGACAAGAAGATAAATGCAGATGAAAAAGGAATGAGAAAAATAGACGTACACATACAAACATATATACACATATCCCAACCTAATTATCTACCTGTCAACCTACCTACCTACCTGTGTATATACGGAAAGAGAACGAGTTATAGACAGGTAAGCAGACGGGCGGATAGGTGGAAGGGGAGAGAGACGTAATGCCTGCACGTTATCAGCTTAATGTGCCTGTTGACAGTGCCACGCCGGGAACTTTTGAAACAAGTGCCGTCGCAATTACCACCACCACCACCACCACCACCACCACGGCGACCTTTCCCACCACTATCATCATCATCACCATTAACAACTCCTACAACTCCACCTTCACTATTGCCACCACCACCATCAACACCATCGCCATTTCCAGTTCACTCATCATCACCACAACCTCCACCACCACCAACGCCAACGACAATAATAGCAAAAATAGAACTTCCAACCGCCCCCACCATACCACCACCACCACCACCACCACTTTCATTACCACTCCCATTATAACCTCCACCATCATCGCCATTGCCATCACAACCTCCATTTCTTACCACTCCTTCCATCACCTTGACCACCGCCACCACATCCATCATCACCAGTAGTAGTAGTAGTAGTAGTAGTAGTAGAAGTAGGAGTAGGGGCACCTAGGTGGAGTAGGAAGAGGAGGAGGTGCACGAGGAGGAGGCGAAGGAGTAGGATGAGGAGGAGCAGGAGGACGAGGAAGAGGAGGAGGAGGAGGAGGAGGAGGAGGAGGCGAAGGAGTAGGATGAGGAGGAGGAGGAGGACGTGGAGGAGGAGGAGCGCGAGGAGGAGCGCGAGGAGGAGGAGGAGGAGGAGGAGGAGGAGGAGGAGGAGGAGGAGGAGGAGGGAAGAGTAGAGCTTTCTAGCCTTGCCTCCTTTTGGTGGGACGAAAATATCATACCGTATGGCCGCGGCCTCGGGGCAGTGTAAACATTGCCGACATGCGCGGGGCCGCCGACTGTGGCCTTTTTAGCGGCTCAGGCGACTCCGTGAGATTTGTGGGTAGTTCCGGGTCCTGGGAGTGTACAGGCCGCAGGGTGCTTGTGACCACTGTGGTTTATACACATTTGTATCTTTTTCGTCGTATTTGAAGCAGTGCTGAAAAAACTGCGATCACTATTAAGAAATCCGAAGAATTGAAGTAAAAATGCAAGGTTCAAGTGTTTGTTACTATATAAAAAATCATAATTTAGGAAATGGTCAGGTTAATCAGTACGACGCGGCTCCCGGCGTATGTCCCAATGATTGATTAACTGAATACAAATGTAATGGCTGATACTCTGCTTGTATTTTTTAACAAGGTATTTGGCTTCTGAGACACCGTATGTGACTCGAGGTGAGATTAACGATGCGGGATTCACGTTCCTTTTCACCTCCCTTCACACGAGTATATAGGTTTTCACGGTCGGTTTGTAAATTCACGAGTCCAATGAGGCCTTTGCACGGGCCGGGCCGCGGAAACTCGAGCGGCACGAGTCGTCAGCCCCCAGCGCATCAGCGATACGAGGATGTTCATGTGCAGTGGGTCCCTTCACCACAGCCTACTTTGAAGCGCTGCTAACACGATGGTTTCAGGCACTGGGTTCATATTTTACCTCACAATCACACTCTTTCCTGCCATAAAATATTGGAAACTCCCTCAACATCTCCCAGTAGCTTTTCATTTAATCTTATTCCCTCTCCTCTCCTCTCCCTCCTTTCCTGGATCACGCACAGCATCATCCAGCTCTATCGGTCTGCCTCTGAGCCCATCCTCATCATAACAGTCTATATGTTCCGCACTTCGCAGCTAAGCCTTCCCTCGCACAACGCCGCCACCGCACTTCTGATTAGACTCCTTTAAATCCCCCAAGCAATACTTCCACCTTGCCATTTGATTTCACACGCCAGAGGACCGGATCACTAAAATACTTCATAGTAATCATCTATTCTACTCATTTTACGCACACACACCATATGTATATAAATTCAAACTCATAATACTGAGCTCTCGGTCTCCTCTGATGTTTTTATTTCTTTAAGTTTCTTTCTCATAACTTCGAAGGAATGGGTAAAAGAGTAAAACAGGAATTCGTTACCGACAAGTTTCAGTGCCAAAAGAGGAAGCTGCACGTCTTTCTGGATGTTTTAACGATGATGATGATAATAATAATAATAATATATAATAACATAATCAATAATAATAATAATAATAATAATAATAATTTCATCCTCTGCCTCGACTCCCTTTGATGCACTGTCCGTCTCTCCGTCTGCCTCGCCCCCTGCTTGTCTGTCTGTCTGTCTGTCTGCCTGTCTACCACATGCACTCGTCTGCCTGGCTCTTCATCTCCGTGTCTGCTAATCTATCCGTTAATCTGTTCGTTTATCTTCAAGTGTATCTGTTTTTGCGCTGCCTATCATGTTTTTTGGGCCAAGGATGAGAAGACCACAGAAGTTTACAAGTCTCTCCATCCATCCATGTCCTTGCCTGAACGTCTCTCTGCGTCAATTCGCCGATCTGTCTGTCTTTGGGTCATATATTTTTAACATTTCGACGCCCACGCTCAGATACTTCACAAGGCTTTTATAGGAGTTTTAGGTATTTCTAGGGGTAGTCTTATAACCCTGGTGGTAGTTTGACCCTTCTTCTGTACCACGAACCTTAAAGAACAATCATTACAACCCGATTAATCTCCTTTTTAGCCTTTGAAAATAGTTGATGTAGGGAATGGCAGCGTCTGACAACACCGACTATTATCCACGAGTATGTCTGTCTTTCCCATTAGCTCCCCGTCTATCATATTGTTGGACCGGAATCGAGATAACAACAGAGGCTAGCGCGTTCCCAGAATCCATCGCCGGCCCACACATCATCGTGGCGCCAACGAAGGTCTTATCCTAGCCAGCATAACAGTGAAGTGACATGTCCTTGTGGCGCAGCGAGGCAGTTCTTGTACCCCGCGACCCGTAAGACCCGGGAGGCAATGAGCCGGGAAAATGGTGAACTGCTGGCGCTGAGGGTTTGTGTACAAAGGGAAATAAAGGGGAAAGCGCAGCGAAAAAGAGAGGAAAAAAGAACAGATGGAGAAATGCAACGGTAATAGAAAACAATGGGTGAGGTGTAAGCGGAAAAAAAAGAGGGAAAGAGAAAGAGAGGAAAAAACAGATGAAGAAATGCAACGGTTATAGGAAACAATAGAAGAGGTGTAAGGAAAAAAACAAGAGGAAAAGAGAAAGAGAGGAAAAAGAAGAGATGGAAAAGTACAACGGCAGCAGAAAACAATGGGAAAGGTGTGAGAGGAAAAGGGAGGGAAAGAGAAAGAGAGGAATAAAGAACACTTGGAGGGGAGCAACGGTTTAAGGAAATAACAGAAGAAGTGAAAAAAAGGAAGAAAATGGAGATAAGAGGATCGATGCAATGGCAGAAGGGAACAAGGTAGAGAGGTACAACAGTGAATGGGAATATTAGGATTAAGGGAAAGGCTAAACAAAAGATGCAGTGAAGAAAAAAAGGAATAAAAGGAATGTTAAAAAGGAAGGAGAATAAATGGAGATATATAATGAAAAAAATAGATTAAATGGATATAAAAGGAGATAAAAAGGAATTAAAGAAGAGATGTATAAGAAAATAAGGAATGAAGAAAGATATAGAAGAAAAGAAAGGAATAAAATGAATGGTGTTAAAGATAGAGGGAAAACATGGAGAGAACTTGGAAAAAGAAAGAAATGGAAGAAAAAGTGAAAATCAAAATCAAATGGAATGCAAAGGAAAGAGAAGGAAAAAAATAAAGAAAAAAAGGAAAATGAGATGCAAAGGAAAGAGAGAGAAAAAAAAGAAATTCAAGAGGAAAAAAGTATAAAATGAGAAATTGTAAAAAAAATAAAATGAAGAGAAAGGGAAAAATGTATAAAATGAAAAATTTGATAAAAAAAACTGAGAAAGGAAAACATGTCTAAAAAAATGGGAAAAAAAAAGAAATTGAAGAAAAGAGGAAAAAAAAGTATAAAATCCGAGGCAAAGGAAAACGAGGATAAAATAAGGAGAGATGCAAGATAAAAAGGGAATATGAAGTGGAAGTGTTAAGAAAAGAAGATTAAAGGGTTCGTTGCCCCCCAAAAATACAGGGAAAAAAAGCCGTGGTTTGTTGAGGGACAGATACAGCAGACAACATTTTTAAAAGATTTCGGCGCCGCGCTCACATATTTGACAAGACTTACGAACGATTTCTGGGTATTTCCATGGGTACTTTTATGACCATGGTGGTAATGTGACAAAGCTTTTATGACATTTTTTTTTTACAACAAAGGAGACAGCTCAAGGGCACAAAAAAGTAAACAATAATAAAAAAAAAAAGCCCGCTACTCGATGCTACAAACCTACCCCCCATTCAACGTTGCCAGGTTGTCGTAATCAGCCTCGTGTGTTTACTGATTTCCGGCCCACAAACTGTCTTTTTCACCCCAATAACTGGCATTATTTTTTATTATTATTTTTTTTTTACGTCTACACCTATAGTGCCGGTAGGCTTGCTTGAGGGGACTGGATGGTGTTCGGCCCTAGCCCGTCATGGCGCAGGCAAGTGTTTATAGTGGCGCCATCTTCTCTTGGCTCATGCTGCCCCCCGGAACTCCTTGATTCAACTGGACGGTTTCCTCTAGAGTCCGGGTTGGTGAGTGGTCTTCAGGACAGCATGTGGGTAGTTTTAAGCCACTCGGCGGTGACTGAAAAATCTGAGGTGGTAGCGTGGGGATTCGAACTCGCGTGAATGTGGGCCCAGCACGCTACCACTCAGCCAACGCCTACCCATAATGCATAGTTATCGTTAAAATGGTTATTTATTAGTGTTTGGTGGCAATAGTTATGGGTTAGAAACCGGTCAATACGATGCTCTGAGTACGATAGTCTGGTAACGGTGATCAGAATCCAGTTCATCTCTTTCTCGACCTTTGGAAATACATTGTGAGACTCGGAATCGTCAAAAAATACCGACCATAAACAGTGAAGTAGCAAAAAGTAAATAAATGAATAAATAAATAATCGACATGATACGCTTAAAAAAAGTAAAATTAGTTTGAAAGGAGAATTATATATATAGCAATAATGAATGTAAAAAAAAAGAAGAAAAAAGAAGATAGACAAAAAAGAAACAGATTAATAGAGAAACATGAAATAAGAAATAGTCAAGAAAAATTGTGGTTTCTGGGGAAAAGATGAACAGCGTAAAGATAAAAGATAGAAGATAACAAAACGGATTAAGAGAGAGAGAGAGAGAGAGAGAGAGAGAGAGAGAGAGAGAGAGAGAGAGAGAGAGAGAGAGAGAGAGAGAGAGAGAGAGAGAGAGAGAGAGAGAGAGAGAGAGAGAGAGAGAGAGAGAGAGAGAGAGAGAGAGAGAGAGAGAGAGAGAGAGAGAGAGAGAGAGAGAGAGAGAGAGAGAGAGAGAGAGAGAGAGAGAGAGAGAGAGAGAGAGAGAGAGAGAGAGAGAGAGAGAGAGAGAGAGAGAGAGAGAGAGAGAGAGAGAGAGAGAGAGAGAGAGAGAGAGAGAGAGAGAGAGAGAGAGATGACATAAGAAATGGTGAAAAACTGAGTTGTAGTTGCCGGGAAAAAAATAAAAAAATACAGGTTATCAGGGAAAGAGATGAAATAAGAAACGAAAAATATAAGTTGTGGCTTCCAGGAAAAGGGGGTGAAAAGTGTAAAGGTAAAATAGACAAAAAAAAAGAAAGAAAAAATAGCTGGGAAAAAAAACGAAACAAGAAACGGTAAAAAAAGATATTTGTGGCTTCCAGGAAAAGAAGGAGAAAAATGTAGGGGTTTGCAGCGGGAAAGATTTATAGAGACAGGATGAAAAAAATACAGCCACCTGGAGCTTTGGGGAAGAGGTATTGATAGCAAGGAAAAATATCTTCAGGTGTATGGAGTAGAGGAGAGGAGAAAAAAGTGCAAGTCAACACTGAAATAAAATACACCACGGGAATGTCGAGAAGGAAAAAAAAGAGAGGGCGTAGGAGCATCATGGGGGTATTCGTTCCTGTAAAAAAAATAAAAAAAAAAAAAAAAAAAAGGAAGAAAAATGTAGAAAAAAATATGAAACTGTCGAGAGAGGAGAAAACTAAATAAAGGGAAAATGAATAGAATGGCAAAAGGAAAAGAGGCCATACTTACAAGGGACTGTAGAGAGTTTGTAAAATGGGACGCAGTTTCACGTCAACGAGGAGGAGGAGGATGAAGAAAAGAATTATACATCTCCAGGGATAACAGGTACATAGAGGTATGATTAAAAATAGTGTACGTGTGTGTGTGTGTGTGTGTGTGTGTGTGTGTGTGTGTGTGTGTGTGTGTGTGTGTGTTTCCTCCTCAAATATTAAAGGATATTAAGATATAATTAATTTACCGTTTAAATGAGGGGAGAGAGAGAGAGAGAGAGAGAGAGAGAGAGAGAGAGAGAGAGAGAGAGAGAGAGAGAGAGAGAGAGAGAGAGAGAGAGAGAGAGAGAGAGAGAGAGAGAGAGAGAGAGAGAGAGAGAGAGAGAGAGAGAGAGATAGAGAGAGAGAGAGAGAGAGAGAGAGAGAGAGAGAGAGAGAGAGAGAGAGAGAGAGAGAGAGAGAGAATTAAAAACATTATAATTCGCCTTGTAAAGAACACGTATTGGAAGAGTCTAGTTGGGGTGGGGGTGGGGGGGGGCGTGCATCGTGCTTGCCTAAGTGACTGTTTATTGAGAGGTTTTTTGAAAGTATCGTGGGAACGGGGCCCCCCAGCAACACATCGCTGCTTTTTCTTTCAACCAAGGGCACACTGCACGCACTATCACTGTAACGATGGACAAATTCAGATTCCGTAAAGGCATAGCAAGAATTGGCTCACCAATAGAGTGGTGGATGAATGGAACAGGCTTGGCAGCCAAGTTGTGGGTGCCAATACCATCGATACATTCAAGAAGAGGTTGGATAAATTCATGGATAGTGAGGTTAGGTGGGGTTAGGCTTACAGGAGCTGCCTTGTATAGGCCAACCGGTCTCTTGCAGACTCCTTACGTTCTTATGTTCTTATGATATATATATCTATTATGCCGTCTGAAGGATATGATCCTCCTTTGCTTTTATGATTGATAAGGGAGTGGATGGAAAAGGCACTGGCGCGTCTCAAGGTTAAAGCGTCAAGACAGGCCTAGCACTGGAAAAAATCCTAGACTGCAAGACAAAGCCGGTGCTGTGCACAGATTTCCCGGTTTCGTCACGCTGGATGCCTTGTAAACATACTCCGTCACATGCTACCAGTGTTTATTGGGTCATTTTCAGTTCCAGCACATCATACACACACCAGAGAAACACTCCCCACCAACTAAGCCGATGCATGGTGATTAAAATGAATAAATGTGGCAGTTTCTAAAACGAAGTCTGTTCCAATTTGATTTATATATGGATATAAAGTAGTACATAGAAACTTAAAACTGTTAGCCTTTTTTGTTCTTGCTGTGTTATCATGTACATTATCTTTATTATTAACAGTTACTACATAGCTATTATTTCCATCATTATCATTGTTATTTTTATTATTGTCGTCTATATTTTAATTGTTATTGATGTTGCTGTTGCTGTTATGGTGTTTCTTATTGCTATTACTGCTACTAATGCCAATTCTCTTTTTCTTAATTTCTTTCTTCATAATTATATTTTCTATCTCCATTTTCCCAGTGTTCCTTTGCAGCAAACATGCGTCGCTTCCGTGGTGTCAGGCATCGCCCAAAATACTTATGGCTCGCCCCCGCCACAAAAAGCATCTGGGAAGGAGAATCCTTTGGCCGCACTGGGAAAGCCGATGCAGGTAATACAAGCAAGGCGCTGCCGCATGCCCTGCAACTCTGCCGCCACACACTCGTGCCTCCTGGATTAGTTTACTAGGGGTTCTCGGCGCCCTCTGCCACCCTGTGTCACGCCGCCTTTAGTGACCCTTCCAGTGGAGACAGTCATCTTAGCACCTTCGTGTGTGTGTGTGTGTGTGTGTGTGTGTGTGTGTGTAATTCACCTCTTGGTCTGCTGCTGGTCTCTCTCGAGACAGCCAGCCGTTCCCCTACGGAAGAGCACAGAGCTCATAGTACCGATCTTTGAGTAGGACTGAGACCACTTACACACAACACACCGCGACAACGAGGTTACAACTCCTTGCCTGACGTCGCGTACCTACTCACTGCTAGGTGAACAGGGGCTACACGTGAAAGAAGATAAACCCAACTTATCTTCACCCGGCCAGGGAATCGAACCCCGGTCCTTCTGGTTGTGAGCCAGACGCTCTATCCACTGAGCTACCGGGCCGTGTGTTTCTGTGTGTGTGTGTGTGTGTGTGTGTGTGTGTGTGTGTGTGTGCACACGGATACTTGACTGAGAGAAGAGAAGAACCTGCCCCATCTCATGAATTCGGGGAGCTAAACACACAGAGGAAGTTACACCAATAACGTACATGAAGGCAAGTTACCTTGCATGTGCATGCTCCCCTTTTTCTTCCTCCCCTGAGACTTCAATAAAGTCAAGATTCGCCTCTGAACGACGTTTTAATTACCCCTATTCTCCCATGTTATTTGAGGATGCTGTGTATCCATTTCATTGCCATTTGATGCTTCTATGAGAGTAACTCAGCGACAGGAGGGAGTCCCCCAAAAATCAGGTATTGTGTGAATAACCCGGCCCCCATTCTCTTCGTCATGGCATAAAGAGAACGGTAAATAGAGGGGACTGAATGCGCTAAATGGCCTGAGTACAGAGTGGAAAGGAAAAAAACACAGAAAATAAAAGAAAGGGAAGAAAATGTGTTAACCTAAGAGGAAGGTAGACCATATGTGACGGTAATGTGTTTTAAACAAGGAGAATGGAGAAAAAATTGATTGAGAGAGAGAGAGAGAGAGAGAGAGAGAGAGAGAGAGAGAGAGAGAGAGAGAGAGAGAGAGAGAGAGAGAGAGAGAGAGAGAGAGAGAGAGAGAGAGAGAGAGAGAGAGAGAGAGAGAGAGAGAACAAAACAGAACAGAATATAATAGAATGATGTGAGAGCCTATCGAGAATGCAAGGATGATATTATTACGGAAAAATACACTCCGGGAAGGGAGAACCATACCCAAACTGAAATTAATATAGAAATTCGATAAATGTAACTCAAAAGGGGAGCGAGTGAGGGGAGAGGGCGACTGTGATAAGTGAGCGGGCGAGGGAGTAATAATAATAGTACTACAAACACGCCCGAAGCCTCCTGCATACATGTTAATGATGGCAACAGGAACAGTGGTAATAATGATGCCGGTAAAGATATGGTTCCTACAGCACCTACTACTTCCACTACTGCTGCTTCTACTGCTGCTGCTGCTATTACTACTACTACTACTACTACTACTACTACTGCTGCTTCTAATACTACTACTGCTACTGCTGCTGCTTCTACTACTACTACTACTACTACTACTACTACTACTACTACTACCACTACTGCTGCTTCTAATGATATATATATATATATATATATATATATATATATATATATATATATATATATATATATATATATATATATATATATATATATATATATATAAAACACAAAATATAATCAGTATGAATAAAAAGTCTAAATCGTGTGTGGTTTTGGCATCCCTTTCATGATATGAGCAGCACTTCCACCAAGGTCATGAGCCGCAGTAAGAGTTGGGTCACCTCATGCCAGCCCTGGGACCTTAATAAGGCCAATACAAATCCTGACTTACAATTTCAGGGTCACACATTCAGCTTTCGAGTATTCCTCGAGGCTGTAGTGTTACTGGTCATGCACGGTGCCTTTTACAAGTTAGTTCCTCAGTGGCTTGAGGATTCACGTCAAAAATAAACACACGTCGTTGCTTTACTGAGTCTGTTCGCATCAAACTGGTGGAGGCTGCACTGTCTTGCTGACGTCGAGGCATTTCTCCTTTTTTTCTCCACTACTTCACATTTTCCCTTTCTTTTCACTATTCACTCTCCGTAACTTTTCTCGAGTACTTCTTTGTTATTTCTCTGTTTTCATTCCTATTACTTCTTATCTATTTCCTATTACTTTTCTCGATTAATGTACTATTCTCAACATTATTTTTCCTTGCTATATTTAACACTTTCTCTATTACTTACCCGTTACGCTTCCCTATAAGCCTTTTCTGTAGGTTATTGTTACGTCGTTTAAGTAGCAAAGTGTATGCACAAACTTCTTAAGACTGTTGTGGCAAATGTATTCTCGTATATAATTTCTTTTCGCCCCTCTCTAACCTACCATAACGAGTTTCCACATGGGTTAGCGAGCCTGCATGTGTCGGAAATGAATGAATACCTACCCGTAATTAGTCATCATTGTTCCACCTGCATTACAAAAAGAGACACTTAATACGATCCAAATGAACCAATAACCCGAAAACGATGAAATAGTTTCTACGTTGGCTTTGACAGATAAGGCCATCAGCTTTGTTATATAAAAAAATACATTATGGAAGAGCGTCGCTGTCTCATTACTAGAGAGTGCTAACACCCTGTTGTGATGAGCCTCGCTATCCTATTACGGGGAAGTTAAGGTAAGGTTTGGGGGATTGGCTGAGCTGCGCGTGGCCTCGGTGCTCAGTGGGCTTTGAGTCTGTGGTGGGTAACGTCTCTCTGCATAGTTCAGGAGAGCGCTACCATTCTATGTACGGGAGAGCGCTGCTTCCTTTATGTAAGACGGGAATAGACCGCATTGGTTATCAGGTCACCTCTTCACCGCTTGAGACCTCTCGCATGCATCTCCATGGCAACGGCGACGCTTCACCCTTTGTTTACCTTTTTTTTCACAGTTTCGGTGTTGCCTCCCGCAGCACCGTGTGTGTGATGCACTTATTCTAGGACAAGTCGAAATAACCACACCTTCAGAAATAGTACCCATCTAACATCAAATTAAGTTATCCTAGAGATGCAAGAAAGCAAAATACAGCCATTACTCTATCAGAGGAGGACGCTCTCATCCTAGAACGATAGAGACCCACAACCCTGGAGCAATACCATGTTATGAAAAGAATAATAATATGACACTACAAGAACGAGAGACGGAAAATTATTACGTTAAGGCGGTGTTCCTAAAACCGAGCACGACAAGAACTTGAGTAGACCATGATCCCACTGCGCCAACAAGACCCTGCAGGACCAAGGCAGCAAGTAGCGTCTGTCTGCCATGTGTGCGCGGTGACTGCTGCTCTGTGCCTCAGCCAAAACCCGGAGCGGAGGTGTATTTCCCTTCTCTGTTCGAGTATGTGGCGCCCACTCTTTAACAGGGCAGGGCAGGTTAGGTTAGGTTAGGTTAGGTTAGGTTAAGTTATGTTAAGATTAGTGGGAGTTCTTTACAGTAATTCTGAGAGGGAATCACAATGAGAGTATTTTCCAGAACAATCCATGTTTAGTTTCGAAGCTACAGCCGAACGTCTTCACTCAGGGACCACATATTCGTAGAGTGATTGGGACCCTGCGACCCGGAGTGCATAAATAGGGGACCAGAAATTGTTATATTGTGGCCGTTAGAACCAGAATGGGGTAGCACCGCATATGTTACTGGCGGGGAAGGGAGATGTCCATCAATTATAAAACCTGTGATGGGCCTAACAACACGCTTTTATAAACATAATGGAAAAAAAATGATAGGGCTCAGTGATCCCTGTGACACTGTAGCTATTAGGATTAATTAACAGAATTAATTTGGTTAAGATAACAAGTGAGGAAAGGAAATGTTTGTTAATTTTAGAAGCAGCTCGGTTACTGCCATTACTGCTTTATATTTTTCCGTGTTTCTCTAATAGTTGTCTCACTTTTCTTCATTACTTCTCTTTTTCTCTTTTTCTCTATATGGCATCAATTCACATTATAATATATATGTAAAAAAAAAACATTGGCTATACTCGGGCTATTGGGATTATCCGAATTCAATTAGTTAAGAGGGGCAGGTGAGCATGGGAGGGACTTGTTAATTATGAATGTTTAATGGAGCTAAAAACGTTCATTTATAGACATTACAAAAAAATAAACAATGATCGCTCTGATGCCGCAGCTGTTATGGTTATCAGAACTCAAATGATCGAAACAGGTTCACCAACTCTAAAATCTCTGACATGCTTTTACACATATTGCAACGAAAAAAATAAATAAGTCTAGTAATCTCTGTGATGTCGCACAGTCTGTTATTAGAATGACCAGCATTGCTTTAGCTCAGCGCCAACTACATACGACTCGGTTCTGGAAACATTAAGGTTGGTATCCTCTGACATTTCCGCTGCTCACATCGACAACTTCCCAAGGCCAAAAAGATCAGTCGGGTTCTCATGAGCGTTTCTTTGGGTTCACGGTACAGGAGAAGGGTCACACTACCACCCGGGCCATAAAATTAACCCTAGAAATGTACAGATATCCTACGAAAGCCTTGTCAAATATGTGTACTTGGGCGCAGAAAGGTTTAAAAACACGGCCCTGAACCTCACTGAAACACAACCTAAAGGGCGATCACACACTGGGAGATACGGTTACGCTTTCTGGCTCTCGGATACAAATTTCAGGAAGCCCATGAGGTGTGTGAGCGCTCCTCTGCCCGCCCGCCCCTGCAACAAAGGCATGACAGAGCATCCTTCCCCTCGCCGCGGGCCTCTGATTTGCAGGTCCATGGCTCAGGTAGGTGAAGGAGAGGTCGTAAAGGTGTGTTATTGGTGCGTCTCTTTGCTGATTGTTATGCTTTCATGAGGTCCGAAAGCATGGTATGACTGCCCATCACTGCGGAAGAGAGAGAGAGAGAGAGAGAGAGAGAGAGAGAGAGAGAGAGAGAGAGAGAGAGAGAGAGAGAGAGAGAGAGAGAGAGAGTGTGTGTGTGTTAGAGTCTTCAAGAGGACTAGCTACCTGATTGCCTCAAGTTCACTGTTACGGCCTTTCATAATAAACAGTATAAATATGCTTTTCCTGAACGCTCTCGTCCACTATGACACGTATCTGGTCGCCATGCATCTTCCGCCTTTCAAGAGAGGGCGATTTGGAAGCTCGGAATTGATGAGCATTCAATACCCAGACAATACTACACAGTATAGCCAGGGTGGATCTCACTAATGCCATACAGATTGATTAGAAGGCATAGTCATAGCGTTCTGTGTCGATGCTTTTGTCACTTAAGAGTCTACGGTCAATCCTGCGTGACTGACGGAGTATATACATTACTCAAGGGGAAGCGAGACAAGAAACAATGTTGAAGACGCGGTTCACGGTTTTTTTATCTATCACCGCCAGGGAGAGACTCGTCCATTCCACAGTGATAATAAAAACTAATCTCTCTCTCTCTCTCTCTCTCTCATCTTACATCTACTCTCCTTCTTTTTATTCTTCCTCTCCTTCCTTTTGTATCAGTCGCCACCACCTCGAAATGAAATATATATTAGCTTGATGTCTTCCTGTACCTCACAACAGAGACGATATTCACGTTACCTTCAACTCCTTCTTCTCCTCCTCCTCCTCCTCCATCTCTTCCCTCTCCCTTTTCCTCCTCCTCCTCCTCCTCTTCTACATTTTCTAAGTCAGTTATCATTGACGTTCTCCTCCTCCTCCTCCTCCTCCTCCTCTTCTACATTTTCGAAGTCAGTTATCATTGATGTTTTCCTCCTCCTCCTCCTCCTCTAATCTGCTTTAGCATAAGTGTTTGTTTTTGCTTTTAATACTGGTGATTTTCTTTTACTTTATCTATCATTGTAAGCTTTTTATTGTGATGTTAAGTCCCGTCTCTGTATTTATTTCTTTACTTTTTTTATTGTCGTTCTTTTTATTATCCTTTCTTTGCCGTTCTGAAGTACTGGGATCGTAACCACCACCACCACCACCACTACCACCACTACCACGACCACTACCACTACTATCATTACCAATACTACCAATACTATATCACCAACACCAGCCCTCTTACCAGCATGATCACTAACCCTCTCAACATCCCCATCACTACACCCCTAACCCTTCTGTCACCACCACCATCACCACCACCATCACCGCCAGCAATAATACCACCACCAGCGCCATCAACTCAAACAAAATGAGGCTGTAGTGGAGTGTTTTATGCGACACAAGGGAACGTAATGAACTTCCGGACCCGTATTCAAACCCTTCCCCTCATTAAGACTCACCTTTAACCTCGCGCACCTGTCCTCTGTCACCTGTCAAGTAGTAAAAATAAATATAGATATGCACGTGCTGTACATTCGCTCATTAGCTTCTGTCTGCTTTCATCGTTTCAGATCTAGTTTGAATGTTATTTGAGCACAGCAATCACACACACACACACACACACACACACACACACATTTGATAAGGATTGCAAAGGTTCTTGGTACTTCCATGGGTAGTGTCTGTGCCCAGTGATTGTTTGGCCTTTACTCAAGGTTTTCTAACCCAGGCAGGATCGGCTTTAAGCAGAGTCCCTTTGATAGAGAGATTACCTACATATAAGTCTGCTACAGCCATTAATGACCTGTCGAGAACTGCGTCAATCTTTGATTTGAGATATTAAAACAAAAATTTTACCTCTATTTGGAAGTTGATTCGGTTGTTTTAATGCCGCAATGCCTTGCTGCATGATGACCTGACCAGCTTTCTGGGTTCAACGGTTATTGGGACACCTATTTGTTCGACAGCTCCTCAAGTGCGGTAGTTTACATGATCTCACCACTCATATCACAAACCACCACCACCACTACCAATTCTGGTGCCAAGCGCCCATCACCACCACCACCACCACCACCACCACATACTTCCCACCCTTCGCTGGACCCCCCAAAAAATGGTAAAAGAAATAAACAAAGGCATGTACCTCCAATGTATGTTATTTTTCCCTAGTATATGAACCCACAACTGACGTCTCTTTTTTTTTTTTTTTATTTAAACGTGTTCAGTATATTTATGTAAGTATTATTTATCTATGCTAAAACTCCTGACCGGTTGGGGAAGCTATTTAAAGCTTCTGCCGATTATATTATACAATTATTATAATAATATATTATACAATTATATATATACATATTTTACTTAAGGGTGTGGTAGGAGAAGCTACCTGTGGGATCGCATCCTTTCATCTGCTGGAGTGGACAAGTCAGTCAAGAATCCACATCAGCAGTGAGAAGGTTGTTCCACCACACCACTGGCCAAGGGGGAGGATAGCGTAAGACACGTGCTGGGTGCTGAGCGGGCCATTGCACTTCCAGGAGGGAGCGTTCAGCACTGCACCCCCCTCGTGCTGCGGCTCAGACCTCCTCCAGGTAGCCTCTGGGTCTGGGTCATTGCAGTGGGGCACCTAGTTCACTTCTGTGTGCCTTTTTGTAGGTAGCACCGTCAGGGCAAAGACGCGGCGACGGCGTCTGGTGGCTATTCAGCTGGTTCTTGTGTAGCTTTATTCCTGCCCTTCCCTCTTTCTGTGTGGGTGTTGTTGTTGTTGTTGTTGTCGCTGTGTCCTCCCACTTGCTCAATGGCCGTGCTAAGGTGCCGTTACGATAAAGGCTCTGCGCCTCCTCTGCACTCCTCTGCTCTAGCAGCAGGTTGAGGTGGCAGTGGCGCTGGCTGGTCCAGGGTGAGCGGTACAGGTTCCATCACCTGGACGGACTCCCAGTTCTTTACAGAGGTGCTCAGGCCCTTCAGCATCGGAGGGGAGGGTTCTTCATATATGCGGCGCAGTGAGTGTTCACCCTTCCTGAGGCTTCTTTGCGCCACCCTTCGAAGGTGGACGGTCGAACCGCAGCTGGAGTCCAATTTCACGCCCAGGATGTCGATGTCTCTCTCTCTCTCTCTGTAACTTAAGGCTTAAGTCAACAATCAAACGAAAAGAAGTTTCACATGGCGAATAATTCTCTAATAAAAAAATATTCCTCCTCCTCCTCCTCCTCCTCCTCCTCCATAAAGGCTGAAGGAAGGTCGCGATTCAAGGGATGACTTATATAAATTATATTTGTTTTGGAGAGAGAGAGAGAGAGAGAGAGAGAGAGAGAGAGAGAGAGAGAGAGAGAGAGAGAGAGAGAGAGAGAGAGAGAGAGAGAGAGAGAGAGAGAGAGAGAGAGAGAGAGAGAGAGAGAGAGAGAGAGAGAGAGAGAGAGAGAGAGAGAGAGAGAGAATAATAAATGGATGCAAGATAATTAAAAGAACACGAAAGAGAGAGAGAATATCATTAAGTACAGACAATGAATATCAGATTATTACACATGTAAGAATCGTTTTACAGAGATGTTCTTGAGAGAAGGAAGACAAATGAATCACGTCAAGAACAAGTAGAGAAAAGGAATATATGACTCGACGAGGACAAAGAAAGAGAGGGAGATCAAGAAACCAAAAGTCTCGAGAAGAAGCAGAAGAACAGAAATTAAGTAGGAAATAAAAAAAAGTAACAGGAGTGAAATTTAAAGAAGATACAAGAATAATTAATCAAAGTAAGATGCCACATACTTAGAAGAATCTTAAGTAATGAACCAAGAGAACAGTGAACAGAGAAAAAGCAACTCAGAGGACGAAATAATGAAGAAATATTAATAACTAAGAAAAATACGATACCAAAGCTACTTATACGAATGTTGATCAGTGACCCATGAAAAAGAGAAGAGAGAAAGTAACTCGGACGACGAAGTAAAGAAGAAATAGGATAACTAAGAAAAGTTGGATACCGATGATCCTAAGACGAATCTTGAGCAGTGATCCAAGAGAAGATGTAGTACTTTCTAATCGTAAATGGGATGTGTACTGATTTAGCAAGTGTAAGGGTCAAGCGGATCAGTTAGGAATTGGTACTATAGCTTTACGGGGTAACGTGATTTTTTTACGGTATTTTTATTATTATTATCATTATTATTATTATTATTATTATTATCCAATGGTATTCGCCAGGGAGGGATCCTGTCTCCCTACCTGTACAACGTCTACCCAGATGATCTCACTGCCGCTCTGCGTGACATAAGGCTGCCACTTGCATGATAAGTGCATCAACTCGCTAAGTTATGCTGAAGACATGGTACTGATGGCGCCCACAGTGGAGGCTCTGCAGGACCTTACTGGAGTGTCAGGCGTATGCTGCCACGCACGATATTGTCTTCACTCTACACCACCACCAAGACAGAGTGCAGGGTAGCGCCGCCGCCACACTCCAGGGTGGACTGCCAGACATCAGCTTGGCTCAGTGGGAGTGCCCTTACATTTGTGGATAGATTCATATACACACCAACGCAAGGAAATATTTTGTGTAAGTTCCCTTGATTTTAACTTCCCACAGAACCTCTCGCTGGGATTCTTGTGGGAGACATTCCGAATTTCAAACTATGGGAGGTAACTGTGTCCTCCTAACTCAGCTTTTAAAACAAAAAATAGAAAAAAAAATCATTCAGACCGTAAGTTGAGCAGAAGGACGTAACTACTGCGACACGCTGGTCTTTTAATACTTAACTGTCGTCTTGCACTAAATTGACTTATCTGTCGGAAGCCATTTTCTCGATGACTTTACTGGCACTCACGTTTGACTTATGTGATGGGACGGCGGCGAGACTTTTACATCGCCATCCTTCAAAATCTTGGTTACGTTTACAAGCTTCCGGTTTGCAGGAGAAGGAGGAGGAGGAAAAGGGGTGAAAGTGGAGGTGTAGGAGGTGGAGGGGAGGGGACGAGGTAGGGAGGAGGAGGAGGAGGAGGAGGAGGAGGAGGAGGAAACATGGATAAGGAGAACGAGGAGGAAGAGAACAAGGAGAACGAAAACGGCGAAAAGGAGGAGGAGAATGACGATGACAAGGACCAGAAGGAGAGCCATAAGGATGTGGATGAAGAAGAAATAAACGAGAAATAAAAAAAAAAGTAAAAATGTGTGAAAGAGGAAAACGTAGAGCAGCATCAACAAAAGAAAACTAGGCAGTAGCCGAAGAAGAAGAAGAAGAAGACGAAGTATATGAAGACGACTGTTACGTTTGTCTCTGTTAGTCGATCTTTTTATGTCTATCTAATTCTTTCTGTATCTACAATTGTCTTTTTACGTTTATTCTCTTTAATTGTGTGCCTTTGTTTGTTTATCAATCGGTTTGTTTGTGTCTCTATCTATCTGCCTTCCTTTTATGCCTATCTTTCTATTTGCCTCTCTCTCTCTCTCTCTCTCTCTCTCTCCTTTTTTTGCTCAAGTCTTCTTATCATGACGTCATTTCTCCTCCTCCTCCTCCTGCTCCTCCTCTTCAAAACGTATAAGAGGAAAATATTCTAAGCGATGAATCTATAAGCATTTTTTCCTCTCTCTCTCTCTCTCTCTTCTCTTTAATCGACAGAGGATGATCAAGAAGCGGGGAGTGGGTTATAAAGAATGAAAGAATGATAAAAAAAAGACGAAAATAAACCACTAATCACATTCACCCTTTCATCTCCTCGTTTTCTTCAAATTCTGAGGTGGTGGGGAGGGGGGAGAGGAGGAGGGGGAGAGAGGGGAGAGGAAGGGGTGGGGAGGCGTCAATGATCCGTTTTCGTCGTATTAAAGGAAAACGCAAGGCCGCTCAAGGGCAACTGTCGCATCTTTCAAATTCAGGAGAAAGTCACGAGGCGCTGTAATATGACCCTGAGAAGGAGAGAGAGAGAGAGAGAGATAGAGAGAGAGAGAGAGAGAGAGAGAGAGAGAAGGCATCGGTAGGTTATTGGTTCCTTGACAAACAGTATTTTCTTCGCCCTGTTTTCTCTTCCTATTTTTTTTTTAATCTCTTTGCCAAGCCTGTAGTCTCTCTCTCTTCTTTCTCTTCTCTTCTCTCTCTCTCGTCCTCCATGTGATCGTAAAGGCAAGAAACTAATAAAGATAAGAGACCACATGTCAATATCTTTCCTCCTCGTTCTCCTCTTCTTCGAAGTATTCCTTCCCGTCCTCCTCCTCCTCCTCCTCCTCCTCCTCCTCCTCTTCGCTTATTCCTTCTCTCTTTTATTATCTCCACCTTTCTTCTCACATTACAGTATTCAATCAATCGCAAAAATACATTCTTGCTGCTTCAATACGAATTATTTTTCTTGTTCCCAATACCATTATTCCGTATGATGGAAATGATATATGATACTGAAAACTGAAAAATACGATTATCCTACGGCCATTATTCTTACAGTTATAATTGTCATCATCATTATTACAACATTAATGACTTCAAATCATATTTCAGGCTTGATTATTTCAACTGTGTATTGCCATTGTTAGTCAGCGGGCGTCCCGTGGCCAGCAGCAGGCGGCGCGAGGCTTCCAGGCAACATTACGGAGCAGCGCACGAGGGGGACACGAGGCGAAGGGCGGAAAACGATCCCTGTCACTGCTCGCGGCCGACTGACCCCCATAACAGTCAGGTCTTATTTTCCGTGGGGTTCACAAGGCAAGGCGGAACAGGAAAATAAACCAAAAGAATGTGGCTCCTTTAAAGGGAATAAAGACGCCAATAAATAAATAAAAAGAAGTCTGCTAAATCATACCCAAGTTTGATGCTCTGTGCCAGCTTCCCATGCCCTATGCCCCTTGCAAAATGCCCCATAAGAGGTAGTAAAGAATAGATTATAGAGATGCAGATATGTGTGTGTGTGTGTGTGTGTGTGTGTGTGTGTGTGTGTGTGTGTGTGTGTGTGTGTGTGTGTAGAGTCTACGGGTATGGTGTGCCACGTTTCACCAGCACAGGCCGATCAATAACTTGCTTCATACCCAACACGTATCCAGTGCCCCCTCCCCTCAGGTACAGCAGACACGACGCGCTCCCCTACCAACACCTGATGATATGGATGAAGATGAAAAAAGACAGCTAATACCTTAGGGCCGAACTAGAATTGTTATTGATACTAACACTACTACTAGTAATAATAATAACACTAATACCAATACTAATACTGATACTAATAAATTAAAATATAAAATAGCAGCAATAATAGTATCGAAAACAATAACAGCAACAATCTTATTATCAACGTTATATTAGTGTTGACATTATTAGAATATTTACACAAACACCATATGTATTGATTTTAAATGCCTTCAACCCCATCCCCGTACACACACACTCACCCAGACAAATATGCAAACGCACCCCCCACACACCACACACAAGCAACCCCTCCCTCACCCCCCCGCACCCCAACCCCCAGCAACCTCTATTCCCACACACGCGCACGCATACATCGGCGGCGGCGGGTAAACAATAGTAGTAATAATAAAAAAATAATAAGGCGATGGACAGGGAACGAAAACTATCTGGGCTGTAGGACTTTACGTTAGGCGGGAGGAGACAGGTATAGCTCGTTATTGGCTCGTAAATATGGAGGAATATTCTCTCTCTCTTTAAGAACAGGTGGGTACGCACGCTATATACTGCGAACATAGCGTTTTGTGTGTATGTGTGTGTGTGTGTGTGTGTGTATGTGTGTGTGTGTGTGTGTAGGGGCGTGATAGCGTTGCGTTCATGCGTAAAATTTGAGTCCCCGCTGAAGAACGTGCGCCTCGTTTTCTATAGAGTTTGTGAGTTCGTGCTTTGATTTTTATATTATGTTTATGTTTGTGTAGCCTATGTCAATTTTATTTTTGTTACTACTAATACTACTACTACTGCTACTACTACTGCTACTGTTACTACTACTACTACTGCTACGTTCGCTTTTATCAATATCACTTATCAACATTATAGTGTTTCACATTTTTTTTTTGCTAAGGCCATTTATATATTGCTTTTTTTTGCCTTTAATCATTCTCTCTCTCTCTTACCACCCCCAGCCCCCACACCCACACCCACACACACACACACACACCTTGCAGGAAACAGCATTCTCTTACTAAGCACCATTCCATTTGAGTAACTGAACTTGTCTGTGAGTGAGTGTGCACGTGTAAGTTACCGATGGCACTGGAAATAGTTGCAAGCAGGAGACACAATACTAGTAAAACACGAGAAGAGTCGGTGAAGTGAGCGTGCGGGCGAGGTAGGGAGGGAGGGAAGGAAGATTATCCCCGCCTCTCTGGACAATGCTCTTCACGTTGACATTTCGATATTGTTGTGGATATTAACCCCGAGACACAGAGCCGAAAGGGAAACAGCAATTAAAGAATGCTCAACTTCCCGAAGACTTCTCAGGCATCGGTTTATTCCGCCGTAGCCAATGGAGGAAAAACAGAGGTCTGGAGCCGTTGCGCGGTGATTGAACGACTCCACGCTCTTGTGAGGGAAATCCATGCTCATTTTACTATAATCGACTAAAGGATCATAATTTAGTAGCCATATTGATGCTACTACTACTACTACTACTACTGCTACTACTACTACTACTATTAATGAAAAAAATAAAACAGGGAAGGACGAGGAATAAATAATAAGCAGTCAGAAAAGGAGAGAGAGAGAGAGAGAGAGAGAGAGAGAGAGAGAGAGAGAGAGAGAGAGAGAGAGAGAGAGAGAGAGAGAGAGAGAGAGAGAGAGAGAGAGAGAGAGAGAGAGAGAGAGAGAGAGAGAGAGAGAGAGAGAGAGAGAGAGAGAGAGAGAGAGAGAGAGAGAGAGAGAGAGAGAGAGAGAGACTCAATACTCATACATTTACATAATCTTAGCTAAATACACTACATTTCCATGTCTAGTCAGCTAATTAACGTGCTTTACGCTTCAAACCAGATGTGTAAACGAGAGTGGACAGGTGTGTGCGAGAGAGAGGCAGACAGGTAAACAGACAGACAGACAGGCAGGCAGGCTGGAAGGAAGGCAAGCTACATGGTGGATGCCGAAAAGGTAGTTTTTTTCTGAGCATTAATCTTGTTTCGCGAACGAGAAGCGGGCGGCGTGCACGCGGCTTATTATGCTCCTGTTTGTTGAGGAATGTCCTTTGATATGGAGATGCGTGTTGTTGGTACCGCCGAAACGTACCCTTGATCACGGTATACAGCATCGGGCTTGCTTGTATATTTATTGATGCTGAGATACATATTGCTGGGGCGAGGAAAAAAGGGGAACTTGAAATTGCTTGAACCCGATTAGCTTTATTTATTTTTTCCTATGGCTGACGGATATCGTGATTTTTTTATGTATTTATTGATGGTGAGACATTACTTTTCTTTTTACGTACATACCGCAGAGTGTAGAGAGGAAATAAGGAGTAGCGAAGGATATCTTAAACCTTATTAGATTTATGTTTTTTTTGTTGTTGTGGCTGACAGATAGTGATTTTTATTTATATTTAGTAATGGTGAGACATGTTACCTTATATATCTCACTGTGTACGGTCCATAGGGTCAGGTGTGTCTCCCTCCCTCTCCCCCTCACTCCAGCCTTCCTTCCCTCCCTCTCCCTCCCTCCTTCCTTCCCTCCCACTCTCCCTCCCTCCCCCTCCCTTTGTGTTTCCCTTTTGTGTTGCGTCACCTTTTCCTGGGGCTCCTTCATCGCCTTAATTTTCTTGCCATATATTGTGATTTATATATATATATATATATATATATATATATATATATATATATATATATATATATATATATATATATATATATATATATATATATTTCTTAATGGTAAGGCACATATTTTAGGATACGTATTGTTGAGTGAGGCGAGAAAAATAACCGATAATAACAAGGAATTTTTAACCCTTATTAGCTGTTTTTTTTTACATGGCTAACAGATATTGTATATATATATATATATATATATATATATATATATATATATATATATATATATATATATATATATATATATATATATATATATATATAATGGTGAGTTACATTACCTTATTTCTTTTTTAAAGATACATATTGCTGCGTGACAAGAAAAAAAAGCAGGGAATTCTAACTTACTATCTTTTCATTTTCCATTTTATTATATTTTATTTTAGTTTACTTATTTATCTTATTCATTTATTTTACTTTATTCTATTTTATTTATTTTTTGCTATGGCAGACGGCGCGTGGCCTTCATTCGTTTACTATAAATCTCGCGAGTTTGTCTGTATCGTTTTTTTGTTTTTGTTTTATCCCGCTGAGAGAGATTTGTATACCGAGGCACACTACACTCTTACGCTAAACCTTCGCTATAATAACAATCTTCCGAGCTGCTAATCTTTACGTTAATGTGGTTGAGGACGCTTGTCCTGTGGTGTGTGTGTGTGTGTGTGTGTGTGTGTGTGTGTGTGTGTGTGTGTGTGTGTGTGTGTGTGTGTGTGTGTGTGTGTGTGTGTGTGTGTGTGTGTGTGTGTGTGTGTGTGTGTGTGTGTGTGTGTGTGTGTGTGTGTGTGTGTGTGTGTGTGTGTGTGTGTGTGTGTGTGTTTGTGTGTGTGTGTGTGTGTGTGTGTGTGTGTGTGTGTGTGTGTGTGTGTGTGTGTGTGTGTGTGTGTGTGTGTGTGTGTGTGTGTGTGTGTGTGTGTGTGTGTGTGTGTGTGTGTGTGTGTGTGTGTGTGTGTGTGTGTGTGTGTGTGTGTGTGTATGTGTGTGTGTGTGTGTGTTGTGCGAGTTTCCAGGGCTTGCATATAACAGTCTGAGAAAATATAAATAAAACTGCGCTGGGATATATTATTTTTTAAACTTAATCGGCTTTTGTTTGTGGGTCTGTTTGTCTGTTTGTTGTCATGCTTGTCGAAGCATCATCTATCTATATTGCTTTGTTTTATCTTTATTTCTTTACTTTTACTCTTCTACTTCCTTACTTTTTATTTCTTAGTGTGTTTTCATATAGTTTTGCCCTTGTTTCATTATCTGCCGCTTCTTATAAATCATCTCATCCTTCGTGTTTTTCCTTTTAACTTCACGTGCAACAATGTTCATGTAGAGTATGTGCGTGTAAAACAAAACGCTTGACCTCTTTATACATTTTATTAGTAGTAATTATATATATTTTTTGTTTCATTATCTGTCGCTACTTATAAATCATCTCATGCATCGTGTTTTTCCTTTTAACTTCACGTGCAACAATATTTATGTATAGTATTAGCGTGTAAAACAAAACGCTCGAGCTCTACTTTTATTAACCTTTTGTCTCCTTTCATGGCGGGGGGAAGAGCTCGGTGTGTGGGACATGCTGAAAACGCCGAGTAAATCTTTTTAGAGACCACGCCGGCTTTGCTTCTTTTGTTTACGCCGCGCCGCTTGCCCTTCCTTTCTTTATAGATGGTCCGGTCTCGCGGGTTTTGTGTTTCCAGCGAGGGGCGGCGACCTCCCTGCAGCCGGAGCCGGAAAATAAAGGCGAAATAGTTTGTGCGACCGAGTTTTGGTTTTCGGCGAAGATGGACTACAATATCGTCCAATTTGCGTGTGTTTTATCATGACTGTGCTCGCTAAAGTTCTGATGCCTCAAAGGTCGGTATTCTCAGACGCTTCCGCCCCTCACAACAACTATTTCCCATGAGCGATAAGGAGATTCTTCGGGTTCTCATGAGCTATCTTCACGTTCATGGCGCAGAAGCCTTGTCAAACTACCACAAGGATCATAAAACTACCCGTGTAAATACTCACAACCTCTACGAATGCCTTATGAAGTGTGTGAGTGTGTGTGTGTGTGTGTGTGTGTGTGTGTGTGTGTGTGTGTGTGTGTGTGTGTGTGTGTGTGTGTGTGTGAGTGTGTGTGTGTGTGTGCGAGCGCGCTTGGACGCCGAAATGTTTAAGAATATAACCCTGAGTGCGTGGGAAGGAAGGACACGTGCAAGGAAAAGTATCTGAAAACTCCCGATCAGCTTACTCGGCGGCGGCAGCGGTTGTCACGGAAAAGGATGTCACGTTTTATTTATGTCTGCTCGTGCGCGGAATTTTACTCTTTCCGGGGGGGTAAGAACAGTGTAATCTTCTCTTCACGGAACGGATTCCTAATTTGGCAAAAGTTCACGACGAGTAATGATGTCCTGGGGAAGAATGCGTTCCACAAGTTTAGTCTAACGAGGCTTTCGCTGCGTCGTCGTTATTAAATGTATTTTTAACTCTTCTGAAATAATTTGCTGAATACGGACTTTTCGTTTTAGCTTCGTAATAACTTTAATTCATGTTTTTTTTATTATTTTTATTTTAGTGTCACCACGAGGTCCACTTATTCAACTTTATTCCCATCAAGGCCTCGATGTTTCCTGTTCGTCTGAATGTTCCGCCTCTCCCTTCAGTGTCAGGTGAATGTCTCCTCAGTTCAGTGACTTTGACGGAGTGCCACAGACATTACTTTGCATATGTTGTTTGTCTGTTCCCCGTTATTTTGTTTTAATTCTCCTAAACAAACAATTTTTATATTTTTCTACAGTATAGGAAGCAACTCAAGGGCCAAAAAAATGTAATCATAAGAAAAGAAAGCCCGCTAAACACGGCCCCTATCAAAAGAGTTCGGAGGAGTGGCCAAAAAAGAGAGGTTGTCATTACTATTTTTTTTTTACATTGGAGATACTGTAATTTCAAGTAAAGTTGATATCATGAAAGAAGCAGAAGCAATGGAGTTCAGTAAAACGTCTACACTACACACTCTTAGAAACTTTTCCCTACTTGTCTTGGCAGCTTTTACTAATGTTCATATAAGGTGACCGTTTGAGGGGGGGGGGGGGGGGATTGGGATGCCTTTTCAGTCGTCCCACGGTGGCGCTGGGATTAGAGAGAGAGAGAATTTACACCCACGGACTGACGCTGTAACCCACTAAACCACGGCGCTCTATCACTAACAACTATAAGGATCCCAAACATGAGCCCAAGAAATCACTAAACGGCTAAGAATGTAAGACCGTTCTCCTTATGTGGGCTATTGTACGTTCCACCCAGATGACGGTCACCAGGCACGCCAAAGACACCTTCAAACGTCCGGGGGTTATATTCTTAAACATTAAGGCTTTCGTAGGAGTGTGAGCATTTCCAGGGGTAGTTTTCTGACCCTGGTGGTGGTTTGACCGTTTCTCTGTACCATGAACCTTCGAAAAATACTCATGCGGACCCAACTGCTCTATTTTCGGCCTTGGGAGGTAGTTGATGCGAGAGGTGGAAGCGTCTGAGAACACCGACTCTGGACCACCGCTACCAGGTTATCGTACACAGAGCCGCGTATTTACCGGCTTCTGACAAATAAATGTTGCCAAGAAACACCAGTAATTAACCATTTTATTGATAATTTTAGATGAAGCCAGTTTTGGGGGTGGAGGAGACAGTTTTTAGGTCGGAAATCGGCAAACAGAGGAGGCTGAGCACGACCATCTGAAAAACGTTGCTCTGGACCTTCACTACGGGGCTGCGGCGGATCAAGTTTTCAGTGTTTTCTTTCATAATGATTTTGTGGCGAGGGGATAAAAAGCCACATGAAAATAAACTCTACTTACAGTGAAAGCTTCTTAAACAGGTGCGTCTTCTGGGAAATCAGCTGAGAGAGAGAGAGAGAGAGAGAGAGAGAGAGAGAGAGAGAGAGAGAGAGAGAGAGAGAGAGAGAGAGAGAGAGAGAGAGAGAGAGAGAGAGAGAGAGAGAGAGAGAGAGAGAGAGAGAGAGAGAGAGAGAGAGAGAGAGAGAGAGAGAGAGAGAGAGAGAGAGAGAGAGACGGACAGACACAGAGGGCCAACACATCCCCCATTCCACTTCTCTTTTTCGCAACCTTTTCACCGCCTTCATTTTTTTTTCTTTTTACGTCGGCGGTTCTTGTGTCTCCGGTATTTAATTGATCCTCCTAGCACCCCCCCCCCTTCCCCCATCACCCCCCCTTCCTCTCCCCCTTCCTCTTTCTCTCTCTTCCTTCTCCCCTTCTCCTTCCCTTCTCTCCTTTCTCTTTGCCTAACCATTTTTCCTCCTTCCTCCCTTTTTCCTTTTTCCTCAGTTCGAGATTCTCCTTTCTTTCTCTTCTTTTAGTGTTCATTTCTTTTTTTTCTATTTGGTTTGTTTTTTTTATCGTTTTCCATTCTCCATTTTTTCTTCTCTCTGTTTCACCTTTCCATTTCCGTCATTTTTCATCTATGCTGATTCTCCTTTCTCTTTCTTCCTCTTTTTCTTTCGGTGTTCATGTTTTTTCTTGTCTTTTTTGTTGGTTTTTATAGTTTTCCATTCTCCGTTTTTCTCTTTTCTCTATCTCCCTTTCCATTTCCGTTCATTTCTAGCTATTCGTTAAGGTTTTTTTTTGCATATACTTTTAATTTTTCATGCACGTTTTTCTAATCCTCTTTCCTGTATTGCTAGGCCTAAATTTTTCTATCATCTCTTCCTCTAGTTTTATCTCCCTTTCCACCTGTGCTTTCCATATAACTCCCGCATATCCCTTCCCATTTTCCATATAACTCCCCCATATCACTTCCCACTTTCAATAACTCGCATGTCACTTCCCATTTTCAATAACTCGCATGTCACTTTCCATTTTCAACAACTCGCATGTCACTTCCCATTATCCATACCTCTAGCATGTCGCTCCCCATTTTCCTCTCATATTTCTACGTTTTCTTTTTTCTTCCGCGAATTCACTGCGACCGACCTTGCCTCCTCTTTTGTTCTCTCTCTTTTCTCTCTCTCGTCTCCCTCTCTCTCCCTCTAACCCTTTCCCATTTGCTTTTACTGTTTGTTATTCCATCACTTTCCTTTACTTCCGTATCTTTTCTCTCCCTTCCACGGATTCCACCACCATTTCATTCTCTTTCCTCCCTCCTTCTCCCTCTCTCTCCCTCACCTCCTTCCATCCTTCGTCTTTCTCTTCTGTCCCACCACCACCACCACCACTTTCATGCTAAGCAACACCCCTCCCCTCCCCTCCACTCTCCTCTCCTCCCCTCCTCTACCCCCCCTTCCTCTC
Source organism: Eriocheir sinensis (assembly GCF_024679095.1). Taxonomy (NCBI): domain Eukaryota; kingdom Metazoa; phylum Arthropoda; class Malacostraca; order Decapoda; family Varunidae; genus Eriocheir; species Eriocheir sinensis. The sequence goes on from NC_066543.1 coordinate 15,488,061, forward strand.
ACTGGTCCAAGTCCACCCCGAAAATAAAATAGAAAGTATACAACACAGCCCTAACACAATACTTTAAAATATTTCACTTAGGGCAACTCCTCCGCGTTATATATTTGTGTGTGTGTGTGTATGTGTGTGTGTGTGTGTGTGTGTGTGTGTGTGTGTGTGTGTGTGTATGTGTGTGTGTGTGTGTGTGTGTTTGTGTGTGTGTAATTCACCTGGCCTGCTCACGTGTTGACTTGTAATCGCCGGCAGGTACCTCCTGACATGAGCAAGTACTTTATCGTCCATCTCTGGTACTGTTAGGGATTCACACACCACACCCCATCCAACTTGATCAAGGGGTCACAGTAACCACTCCTAGTCAACAGAAAAAATCCGGCCTGAGCAGGCTCGAGCCGCCGCCCTGTCAGACCGTGAAGCCTGGCAGCGCAGCGCTGTAACCAGTTGCGCCACGGGAGGTGTGTGTGTGTGTGTGTGTGTGTGTGTGTGTGTGTGTGTGTGTGTGTGTGTGTGTTATTAGTTTGTATATATATGTGTTTACGAATGCATCAGTGCTCTCTCTCTCTCTCTCTCTCTCTCTCTCTCTCCACAAGGGGAGATCGGAGCAAGCAGCCGGCAGGTTGTAGTGTATATATTCACACGGTCAGTCACAACAACAACTATACGTACGAAAGCAACAACACAATAGTAGAACAACATCAACAACAACAACAACAATGCAAACTACAACTACGACCCTTAACACTACTACTACTACTACTACTACTACAACTACTACTGATAATGATAATAATGGTAAAGATGATAATTTTGGTTCATTTTATCAGTAGTAGTAGTAGTAGTAGTAGTAGTAGTAGTAGTAATTGTTGTTGTTGTTGACGTTGTTGCTGTTATTTGTATTGCTGTTGTAGTAGCATCAACAAACCCATAGCAGCAAAACCAGCTCTTAACAATACCCAACACAACAAAAAAAATCACCACCAACAACAACACCTGAAACGATAACCAACATCCTCCTCCTCCTTTTCCTCCCCCTCTTCCTCCTCCTCCACTCCTTACGTTCTTATGTTCTTATGTCCTCCTCCTCCTCCTCATCATCATCATATCCATCACCACGAGTAACACCCACAGTACCAGGAGCGGAGAAAAGAAAGGAAGGAAGGGAGGAAGGGCTGAGAGAGAGCAGGAGGGAAGGAGGGAATAATGGAAGGAAGGAAGGAAGGCGGAAGAGCAGAGAGAAGGACGGAAGGGCTGAGAGAAGAAAGAAAGGGCGGAAGAGCAGATAAAAGGACGGACGGAAGGAAGGGGGGGGGGCAGCGTTCAGGGCGGGGCGGGGCGGGGTCAGTAGCACAAAAGGGAGGTAGGTAATACTGCTAATGATCCGTCGGGCATGAAATAATTCCTCTTAGCGCCGCCTCGCCTCGGGGCCGCCGCGCCTCCTTCCCCCTCATTAACACGCACTGAACTATGATTTATATGCTAATGACGGAGAGGAGTAAGTAGGGGAGGCCAATGTGCCCTTTGATGGGGGGACGGGGAGGGGACAGGAGCCAGTGATGGGGAAGGATGGAAGAAAGAGTGAAAGTGAAGAGAGGGAAGGGGAGGTGAGGGAAAGAGGACATCGGTGTAAGTGGGCACAAGGAGACCTAAACCTATCAACAGGTGATGTTTAACAGGGCTCTGTCCTATCACCCACTCTCTTTCTGTTATTCATCAATGATCGTCTTTCCACAACAAACTGTCCTATCCACTCATACGCTGATGACTCCACTCTGCATTATTCAACTTCTTTCAACAGAAGACCTTCTCAACAGGAACTACAAGACACCAGACTGGAGGCTGCAGAGCGCTGAACCTCAGACCTTGCTATCATTTCCGATTGGGGTACAAGGAACCTTGTGTCCTTCAATGCTTCAAAACCCCAATTTCTCCACCTATCAACTCGACACAATCTTCCTAACACCTATCCCTTATTCTTCGATAACACTCAGCTGTTATGTTCTTCAACACTAAATATCCTTGGTCTATCCTTAGCTCAAAAACTCAGCTGGAAACTTAACATCTCCTCTCTCACTAAATCAGCTTCCTCGAGGTTGGGCGTTCTGTACCGTCTCCGCCAGTTCTTCTCCCCCGCACAAATGCTTTCCATTTATAGGGGCCTTGTCCGCCCTCGTATGGAGTATGCATCTCACGTGTGGGGGGGCTCTACTCACACAGCTCTCCTGGACAGCGTGGAGTCTAAGGCTCTTCGTCTCATCAGCTCTCCTCCTCTTACTGACAGTCTTCTACCTCTTAAATTCCCCCGCCATGTTGCCTCTCTATCTTCTACGATATTTTCATGCTGACTGTTCTTCTGAACTTGCTAACTGCATGCCTCCCCCCCTCCCGCGGCCCCGCTGCACTCGACTGTCCACTCTAGCCCATCCCTATACAGTCCAAACCCCTTATGCAAGAGTTAACCAGCATCTTCACTCTTTCATCCCTTACACTGGTAAACTCTGGAACAGCCTTCCTTTCGTCTGTATTTCCTCCTGCCTATGACTTGTCCTCTTTCAAAAAGAATGTATCAAGACACCTCTCCATCCGAAATTGATATCTCTTTTGGCTACTCTTAACTATTTTCTGCTAAATATATATATATATATATATATATATATATATATATATATATATATATATATATATATATATATATATATATATATATATATATATATATACTCTTTGTTCCCCTTGAGCCGGCTCTTTTGTTGTAAAAAAATGAAGGACAGGAAAATAGAAGGGAAAGAACAGGAGGGGACGGGAAGGAAAGGGGATGTCAGTGAAGGGGGATGGAAAGTAAAGCAAGGGAAGGGGAAGGGAGGTCACAAAAAGAAAAGGGTTGGAAGGGGTAGAGGAGAGGTAACGTGTAAAAAAAAGGGAGGAGAAGGATAGGAAACAGATAGGGAGAGAGAGGAGGGGAAATTCAATGCAAGTAAAGAAATGAAAAAAAATGAAGGAAAAGAAAGTGAAATAGCGGATTGGGAGAGGAAAAAGCGGGAAGAGAAGGATAGAAAACAAAAATAGGGAGAGGGGAAGAGGAAGGGAAATTAAATGAAAGTAAAGAGATGAAAAAACTTGCAAGGAAAATAAAATAAAATTGCAGAAAGGAAAAAAAAGAGATGTAGAAGGTTGGCACGGCGAGGACACGCCAGGTGTAAAAGATAGTTTTGGAATAAAATTTCACAGATTCTTTCTCAAATTCCTCCTCCTTTCTATATCCTACCTCCTTTTTCCTTCCTTCTTTCCTTCCTTCCTTCCTTCCTTCTTTCTCTCAGCCCTTCCTTCCTTCCTTCATTTCGCCCTTCCTTTCTTCCTTCATTTCACCCTTCCTTTCTTCCTTCCTTCTCTCCGCCCTTTCTTCCTTCTCTCCTTCCTTCCTTCCTTCTGTCCGCCCTTCCTTCCTTCTCTCTGCCCTTTTTTCTTTCCTTCCTTTCTTCCTTCTCTCCACCCATCCTCTCTTCCTTCTCCCCGTCCTTTCTTCCTTCCATTTCTCCGACCTTCCTTCCTTCCCTCCTTCCTTCCTTCCTTCCTTCCTTCACTCTCTCCGCCCTTTCTTCGTTCAATCTCCCCACCCTTCCTTTTCTCACCCCTTTCCTTCCTTCCTTCCTCTCTTCCCTCCAGCTGGGCCGCCTCGACAAAGGTTCGTGTAATGTGATTTATGCCAATTGAAACAAAACGAGAAATGGAACGTCAAACGGAAATTAGACTTTTATATTGGTTGTGCAAGGGGAGGAGGAATGAAATGCTAATGTCCTTACCATTACGACAATTACAAAGTTATATTTCTAATGTTATTATATATTTTCATTATTATTATTATTATTATTATTATTATTATTATTATTATTATTATTATTATTAGTAGTAGTAGTAGTAGTAGTAGTAATCGTAGTAGCAGTAGTAGTAGTAGGTGTAGTAGTAGTAGTAGTAGTAGTAGTAGTAGTAGCTAGCCTCCACAGAGCAGTTCTTATTCATCACCTTCTCTCCTCCCCGTCCAAGAGTTTATCTACCCTCCTCTTAAAAGCTTCAGTCGTGCTCATCTGAAGTTACGCATGGTTGTTAAGTATCTGATTCCTCCACTAGTAATTGTGAGCCAGTTCGTGAGTTCTGGGCTATTCTCCCTTCAAATCTCAAGTTCTCCAAGAAACTGATTGCCTCAAGTCTTACCGTCGGCCTTTCATAATAAACAGTATAAATATGCTTTTGCTGAACGCTCTCGTCCACTATGACACGTATCTGGTCGCCATTCATCTTCCGCCTTTCAAGAGAGGGCGATTTGGAAGCTCGGAATTGATGAGCATTCAATACCCAGACAATACTACACAGTATAGCCAGGGTGGATCTCACTAATGCCATACAGATTGATTAGAAGGCATAGTCATAGCGTTCTGTGTTGATGCTTTTGTCACTTAAGAGTCTACGGTCAATCCTGCGTGACTGACGGAGTATATACATTACTCAAGGGGAAGCGAGACAAGAAACAATGTTGAAGACGCGGTTCACGGTTTTATCTGGTCACCGCCAGGGAGACTCGTCCTTACATTCACGCTGAAACTCGCCTTCTGACTCCATCATTCACTCACTCGTCAAATCAAGTCGCCCGTCCCTCCCTCGCGTCGCCCGCCTCGCCTTCCTCCTCCACAAGGCGTCAGGGGAGACAACTGAGACATTTCCGCAAAAGCTGCCCGACTCCTCGTCACTCCGCCCCTCTGCCAGCGCATACATCCTGCAGTTACAGCTTCGTCGCTATTGATGTCTGTTTACGATTCCTCCCGTCGTTTGTGAGGGGCTGCCGCGGGGAAGCGTTGTCACTTCACGTCCATTTTGTATTCGGACATAATCTGTTTGATTGATGTAGCTGTCTTTACTGTTTTGTTCAGTTTATCGTTAAAAGGAGTTGCTCTTTTTTTAGTATTGTAATACAGGTAATGGGTGTTGTCCGCAAGCCGTGCCGCAGCCCTGACGACCGGCTGAGCGGGAGTGGGGGTGGGGGTGGGTGGGAGCGGTAAATCAGTTACTGGCATGAGCGTCCGCAGGTGGAGGAAGTCCAGGTATATATGTCAGTTGTTAGTCGTGGGGAGTCAACTTAATTAATAATCTCAGGTGAAGGAGAATAAGGGGAAGTTGATCACTGCTATTATTGGGGTGTTAGAGCTCTACCCCCCCCCACCCCCCCCCCCACCCCCCGGCGAGTAAAATCACACTTTTGTAAATGAAACGCAATACCCCATAGTCCATACACGAGATTTCTAGAGTGAAAGCAATGATGGTCGGAGGCCGGGGCGTACCGGTACTCCTTAGATTTTTTCACTCGACCTCTTTAGCGAAGGGAGAGAATTTTTTTGTTTACGCCTATAGCGCCGGTAGGCTTGTTTGAGGGGCCTGGATGGTGTTCGGCCCCAGCCCGTCATGGCGCAGGCAAGTGTTTATAGTGGCGCCACAATAGAATATGAGTCTGCAACTGGCCAATCGCCCTACACACGGCTGTATATGCAAATGTAGTGCGTTGTATATCAGAGGCTGCTTATTCCTGCGTCAAGTTCTCCGTGTTGCTGCTATTAATCTGCACCTGCTACCTCTGCGGAGTTCACCCTACAGCATTATAACTTTATAACTAATATCCCTGTCGTGTGAATGCTGCACAGTAACCACCCGAGTAAGACACCTCCACGAACTTCACTGGAGTCCGCAAATTGTTTCTCGCTACCCTGAAACTCTGCTTCCTACACCTGCAAAACTCAAGCGTACTAAAATCTTTACCTTTTCCTGCCTACCTCACGAACTTCAACACTTTAACAATCCCTGCTGAGGTACTTTAAGGAACACTTGACTAAAATCGAGACATTTATATCATACTGCAGAAAACGAGAAGCCTTTGTGAAATCACGCAAAGAATTATAAATCGATAAATGGTGCCCAAGCGATCCGAGAGTATGTCTGAGTATACAAATAGAAATAAAACGTTGATGCTCACAATATTGGACATCGGCATTCTGTTCAAATCAGACATTACGCTCCTTTTTAATACATCAGTCTGTTTCCATGACCAATGTGGAACACCAACCTCCAACGACTCTCCTCTGAAAGTCAGGGTTGCATGATCCTAATAGTGATTTCAATATGTAGTAGCCTATCTAAGTCCTCTTTTGCAGTTTTCAAAGTAATGGTTATGAGTCAGTTGGGCATCTTATATTGTGTGTGTGGTAGGGGGTGAGTGATTGAGTGAGTGAGTGAGTGAGTGAGTGAATGAGCGAGTGAGTGAGGAATAAGTCAAGTTATTATCGTACCCCCGAGGAGGGTTCGCCAAAGCGCGGTAAAATATAGATGAAAGGATGTGCGATGTTAGAGTCAAAACCAAATCAAAGAGAATAATGCTCTTTTACCTGAGAGAGAGAGAGAGAGAGAGAGAGAGAGAGAGAGAGAGAGAGAGAGAGAGAGAGAGAGAGAGAGAGAGAGAGAGAGAGAGAGAGAGAGAGAGCAAACATGTGTTTATAATTATATCAGAAGACGAATTAAATTTTTCCTTTCATGTCCAAACCTTGTATTAAAACTTATCTGGAAACTCAACTGCGAAACCACTAGCGATTTTTTTATTAACCTAACCTAACCTAATCTAAGCTACCACTCACTAATACTCCCCCTACCCCCAATCATTCATCTTAACTTACCTGAAGATGGGCGTCGTCAGCGGGTCTCGAAACCATAGGAGGATGACAATGGAGTCGGTGGGTGGGTGGGCAGCGTCACAGGGCAGAACGGCAGTGCCCCCAACCACTCCGGCGACCCCAACCACGGGAACTGCAAGGAGAGAAAGGAACGGTAAGGCAACTTAATGGAGGAAGGGGCGAAAGGGGAAAAACTGTTGAGGGGTGGGGGGGAGTGAAATGGGGAACATATGAACGGTAAGGCAACTGTAAGGAAGAAGAGGGGAGAGGGGACAAACAGCGAAGGAAAAGAAAAGTAAGAAGAGGAGAGAGAGAGGAACTGTAAGGCAACTGTAAGGAGGAAGGGGAGAGGGAGGTCAAAGAGTGAAGGGAAAGTAAAAAGAAGAGAGGAACCGACAGCCGATAGGAAGGATATAGAAGAAAAGAGGATGTATATATGTATGTATCTATATGTATGTGTGTGTATGTATGTACATAGGTGGGGAAGGAGGGAGATAGGCATGCAAATTCGTGTCTGAATGAAATCGTACGTACAGATGTTGGTTGTCTGTCAATTTGTATTTCTAGCTCATTTATATACAGCACACACACACACGCACACACACACACACACACACACACACACACACACACACACACGCATTTCCTCGTAAATTCAACCTATATAGAAAGATACAGAGATTTGAGAGAGAGAGAGAGAGAGAGAGAGAGAGAGAGAGAGAGAGAGAGAGAGAGAGAGAGAGAGAGAGAGAGAGAGAGAGAGAGAGAGAGAGAGAGAGAGAGAGGGGGGGGGGGGGGAGCAGGGTTACGACATATGGGCTTGTAAATCTACGTTGTGGATATGATTGTTTTTGTGTTCACGTTGCGAAAGAATTTATATATTTGTTCTCGTATTTCGATAGGTATGTATGTATGTGTATGTATATATGTATGTGTATATATGTGCGTATGTGTTTATGTATGTATGTATGTATTAATTAACTGTTCGGTGCGGGTTTTGCTTTTTCTTAACCTTAATCTGATCTTAAAAGTCCTTCGTAGTTTTTAAGTCGTTTTAAAGTTCAATATCATTCGTGTGTGTACGTGTGTGTGTGTGTGTGTGTGTGTGTGTGTGTGTGTGTGTGTGTGTGTGTGAGCGCGCCTGCACGTTCACACAGCAAGGGCCAAGAAAGGGAGGAAAGTTTCGACCACGCACAGGTAATTTGGGCCAGGCAACATTCATTCTCTCTCTCTCTCTCTCTCTCTCTCTCTCCACAGTTTCCAGGCCACGTCTCATGAAGCTTCATTATACTAAGCATTAAGTTTCCTCATGACGCGAACGAATCACTTCAGAAACAAAAAGCAAAAAAGAAATCGTCCATAATGTAAGTGTGTTTCCGGAGACTTTTTCTTCAAGACCCGACAATAAATATCTGGCCGGCGGTGATGATGAGGATTCGATTGTGTGTACCTCTGATCGGTTTTCACTTTCTTAATCTAGCGTGGCTTTTTCGTCTCGTACAATGTATATATCTCTCTCTTTCCATCATGGTGGGTGAAAAAGAAACATAAGCGAGGTATTGTTTTATTTATAACTAACGAGATCTTTCACTTTTTTTTCTCACGAGTATCAATAAGGAAACAACTTAGATATTTTTCCACTATTAATCTGGACTCGCTTCTCTATTTCGTCTCGTACAATCTCTCTCTCTCTCTCTCTCTCTCTCTCTCCCCCCTTCATGGTTGTTTGATTAAAGGAGAGAGGTGAAAAGGGAACATAGCGAGGTATTGTCTTTCTGTTTTTGATCAATCACGAGCTACTTATTTTTTCTTACGAGTCTTTTTTTGGGTCGTATTATAAGACATTTAGTCGTCCAAGAACACGTATTTGACAAGGCTTTCGTAGGAGTTGTAGGCATTTCCAGGAGCAGTTTTAAGAGCCTGGTGGAAGTCTGACCCTTCCTCTTTACCGTGAACCTCAAGAAACATTCATTACAACCCGACTGACCTTTTCTTTGACCTTTAGAAATAGCTGATGTGAGAAGCGAACGTGTCTTTTAATATCGACCTTAAATATGGAAACAGGAAATCGTGCGAGTTCATTTTCCAATTTTGTGAGCAGTAGGTATTTTTTTTTTCGTCTTATTATGGGAACAAATTTGGCCTCCTCTATTTCTCTTCTCTATTTCTCTTTCCGTTTCTCGTTGGTTGATTAAAGGAGTAAGGGAAGAGGGAACATAAGCGGATATGTTTTTCTCTGTCTATATCGATCACTCACGAGTTGTTCCGCTTTTTTCCTATCGAGTTGTAATATTGGAAAGAAGAAAATTTGCGAGTCTTTCTCTGATTTTGTAAACTGTATGTATGTGTTTTTTCTTCATTAAACACATTTCCCTATATTAACTTTTCTTCCTTTACTCGGAACAAATAAAATAATATCAATGAAGGTTTCGAGCGTTAAAGAAGAGGGGAAAGAAAATAAAAAAAAAGGATATTGACGTGGGAAAGGTCAAAGGGAACGAATGGAAGGAGGAAAATGAGGATAAGGAAAAGAAACAAAAAGTGAAACGAGAAAAAGGAAACAAACAAAAATAAAACCACCACAGAAACCCAGAAACAGAAAATGAATAAACGAGAAGCAAACACAAATAGAACAGATGAAGAAAGGTGAGAAGAAAGAAGAGAAAGAAAATGATAGAGAGGAACCGAAGCAAGAAGACGAACAAAGAGAGAGAGAGAGAGAGAGAGAGAGAGAGAGAGAGAGAGAGAGAGAGAGATAGAGAGAGAGAGAGAGAGAGAGAGAGAGAGAGAGAGAGAGAGAGAGAGAGAAACAGGAAAACTAAAAATAAGGGAAATAAAAAAAACACGAAAACTATAAAAAAAAAACGTAAAAGAAAACAAGGAAAAGAGAAAACAATAAAGAGGAAGCAAAACACGAAGATGAACAGAGAGAGAGAGAGAGAGAGAGAGAGAGAGAGAGAGAGAGAGAGAGAGAGAAAGGTTAAAAATAAAAGTCAAAGAAAAAGAAGAAAACTAAAAACAAACGAAAAAAGAAAAAGTAAAACAAAATAACATCGAAATTCAATAGGCTGTGAGAGACAAACGGCATGACAGCGGTTCCGGATCTCCCCCCCCCCCCCCCGCCCCCCTTGCCTTATCTGACCTTACCTTACCTCCCCTCCAAGCACCTTCCCTTACCTTACCCTACACCCCCACCTACACACCCCTTACCTTACCTTACCTTACCTCCCCTCCAAGCATCCCCCTTTACTTTACCCTACCCCCGCATCTTAAACCCTCCTTACCTTCCCTTCACTTCGCTGCCCCTACCCTTCCTTTACCCAGCCATCCCCTCCTTTCTTCCCCACGCCATCCTTCCCTCCCCACGTCACCCCATCCATTCCCCTCCCTAACTTTGCCTTTCCATCCCTTACCTTTCACAACTCTCCCTTACCTAGCCTTTCCATCCCTGCCCCATCCCCTTCCCCCGTAACTCAATTGATGGTTTTTTCCCACCCATTTCCTATCTTCCCGTATCCATCCGTAACCTTCCACGTCAACACTATCCTTTCCATATCCTTTTAACCTACATATACACCGGTTAGCTTTTCACATTGTTTTCACCTTCCGACGCCGTTCCTGAGTTTCCCACGCCGTTCCTTACTTTCCCACGCCGTTCCTTACTTTCCCACGCCGTTCCTTACTTTCCCACGCCGTTCCTTACTTTCCCACGACGTTCCCTACTTTCCCACGCCGTCCCTTACTTTCCCCAGCCACCTTATCATTTCCTACACCTTAATTCTCATCCTTTCTTACTCCTTTCCAACCTTTCTTCCCGTTCATTCACTTCCTTTCCCACTTCACTGCCTTCTTCCACGCCATAACAAACTTTCTCACGGCACATTTTCCCTTCCTACACCTTACTTTCCCTCCCCTCCCACTCTCTTTCCTTACCTTACCCAAAACCTCCCTTCTTCTCCAACCTCACCAAATCATATCCATCACCATTTCATACTTTCTCACGCCCTCCTCTACCTGTCTCACGCCGTTCCTTACCTTTCCAAACTCTGCCCCTCAGCTCCTCTTTCCCTTCTCTCCTCTCCTTAACTTTCCCACGCCTTCCTTCATCTCCAACCTAACCAAATCATTTCCACAATCACTTTATCCTTTCTCACGTCCTCCTCTACCTGTCTCAAGCCGTCCCTTACCTCTCCAAACCCTGCAACTTTCTTTCTCTCCTCTTGTTTCCTTTCCTTAACTTTCTCACGCCTTCCTTCATCTCCAACCTAACCAAATCATTTCCATCACCACGTTATCCTTTCTCACGCTCTCCTCTACCTGTCTCAAGCCGTCCCTTACTTTTCCAAACCCAGCTCCTCATTCCCTGCACCTTATTTTCCTTCCTCTCCTTTCCTTTCCTTAACTTTCCCACGCCTTCCTTCAACTCCAACCTAACCAAATAATTTCCACAATCACTTTATCCTTTCTCACGCTCTCCTCTACCTGTCTATTCTCCCCCCGCCCCTCCTCCGACCCTTCCTTCAGCCTCACCTCTTTGACACCTGCCTCTTACCCGCTCACCTGGGAGGGCGGCGGGAGGGTGATTAGCAAGATGAATAACCCGTAGCTGCCCTTCGCCACCTCGTTAGTCGCTCGCCTAGTCATCAATAAACAGGGATGATGGATGGCGGGCGGTAATGGTGGTGGTGGTGGTGGTGGTGGTGGTGGTGTGTGTGTGTGTGTGTGACTTCCCTGTTTGTGTCTATTTCACTTTAATCATGTCTATCGATTTGATTTATATCTACGTCTACTTCTCTCTCTCTCTCACACACACACACACACAGATAAACAAACAATAAATCCATGGGGACTTTGTTAACTTTTGAATTTTTACTAGAGAGAGAGAGAGAGAGATATTAGTAGTAGTAGTAGTAGTAGTAATAGTAGTAATACACACAATAATAACACACAATAATAATAATAATAATAATAATAATAATAATAATAATAATAATAATAATAATATAATAATAATAATAATAATAGATACTTAAAAATGAACCATTAACTGGGAGCAACCTCCAGAGACGGCTTTGTTTAAGTCCTCTTGTCTCCATTCACGTAGGATTGTCTCTTACAGACGCAACTCAGTGAGCACGAGTGATTCCGGGAAGCGAGCCAGACACCATACAATCGGGTCCGGCCCCCATGCACCACGCAGAAGAGGATAATTCTGGTACGAGGTTGAGAAGACCTGGTATATTCTGTTGATCTTGGCTGCCGCAGCCACACACCTGTTGAACGGACACGACACACCACAACAGGACACTACTAACATAAGCTTCCCCGCAGCCCACCCTCGGCCAGGAGGGTGCGATCCTGCTTGTTAGGCAGTGGCAGATTTCTTTATTCAAGGCATTTCGTTGTCATATCTTTTACGTCTTAAGTAATGTATTCTAATGTACTCCGAAGCCCACGTTGGTTAATGTTAACCCAGCCCAACCCAACCCAACCCAGCCCAACCTAACCTGGCCTAACGTAACCTAACCCTCTCCTTTTCATCTCAGAACCCGCCCGTCCCCCCCCCCCCCCTGTTACTTTACTTTAAGGTCACAAATATCAATCATCTTGTAAGTGTCTATTGTTAACGTTCTCAAACTCTGCTGCTCGGTCATAATTGAGATCTCCTTAGAAGTCGTAAGCCGGACCTCTTAACGGCAACCTCTCAGCGCCTCCACTCCTGACGGTCCTTATGTTTACGGGGACTTTTATCGCTCCTTCTACTTTCCTACTTACTCTTTTCTACTTTACTGTGCCTCACCATGCCGCCTCTGTCTTTCTTTCTCTCTGTCTGTATCTATCTGTCTGATGTACGAGGACTTAAATAGCTCTTACTTTCCTACTATCTCTTTGCTACTTTACTCTGCCTCACCATATCATTACTACTGTCTGTCTGTCTGTCTGTCTGTCTGTCTGTCTGTATGTATGTATGTGTGCATGTATGTATGTATATGTATGTATATGTGCTTAAGTTCATGCTGAATTTATGATTTTTTTTTAAGTAATGTTCATTTTATTGTATGATATGGAATGTAGATTAAAGGATGAATTGATTAACTACTATATACATACACAACAACAACAACAACAACAACAACAACAACAACAACAACAACAACAACAACAACCACTAACAACATCACACACAAACAAACGTGAAAAGACCCCAACACACAACCCCCAATAACCAGAAGCACAACCAAAGCAGCACGGTGAACAGCCTACCTAACCAGTAACCAACATCAAACCCAAAGGTACAAACAACAGCAATCCCTAATAAGTGGCCGAGGCGGGACACAAAAATGGCTTCATCCTCGCTGAGTGGACCCTCAAAGCACGACTGTGACGCTCGCTGAGTGGCCGCATTTAGCCTGAGTACTTATGCCGACTGAGTGGCCCCAAAGCGTGAGGGGAAGGAATATGGAAAGGAGAACTGGAGAATGAGAGCCAGAAGGGGATTAGGAAAGCGCAAAAAAAAGGAGAATTGGGAGGAAAGTGGATTTTGCAGAGAGAGGAAAAAGGTTGGCAGATAGAGAAGGAGAGTTGAAGAGGAAGGGAGAATATAATAGAAAGAGGATTAGTAAAGAGGGGAGAGGAAGAGAAGAGGAAGAGCGAATAAAAGAGGACGTAGAGGATTATTAGAGAGGGATGAAGAGAGGAATTAAGAGGGAAGGGAACTTAGAGACAGAAGGAAAAAGGAAGTTATGCAAAAGAGAAGAGAAAGAGAAATGACAGGAACGAACGTGAATAGAAGAAAAAACACGAAAAAAAGGAAAGCAGAAAGGAGAAAAAAAAGAAATAAAGGGAAGAAACAAGAGGAAAATGAGCTTACAGAAGTAGAGACAGGGAAGAAAAGGAGTTACACAATAGAAAGGGAAAATAAGAGAAAGGGACAATAATAGAAAAAAAAAGAGAAAAAAAGAAAAAAAAAGAAACCAGCAAGAAAAAAAAAAGAGAGGCATAATGGAGAGAAGGAAGGAGGCATAGGGAGGCAAGGGGAAGGAAGGTGAGGGAGGGAGAGTAAGGGAGGGGAGGTAAGGAAGGTGGGGAAGGAAGGTAAGGAGGGAGAGGAGGGAGGAGGAAAGGATGGAAGTAAAGAGGATAAGCATGAACACACTAATGACCTCAACGATATTAGTTTTATTCCTTCGATTAGAGGATATTAATAGAGGAAAATCTCTCTCTCTCTCTTCTCTCTCGCTTCTTTAACTGTATTTGTTCTCGCTCTACTTAAACCGTTTTAGTTTTACGTTTTCCCGTTTCTCCGTCCTGCTTGCTTCTTTTATTTGCTTTCTTTCTCTTTTATTTTATTTTCCTTCTTCTTTAGTAATTCGAGATATTTTCTTTAGCTTTCAAAGATCTCTCTCTCTCTCTCTCTCTCTCTCTCTCTCTCTCGACTCGTCTTTCATCATTACATTTCCTTCCTCCGTCCACTCAGACTCATTTAATATTCCTCATCTTTATTTCCTTTTAGCAACATTTTATAAATTCCAAAGTTTACATTTTCTCCCTCTCTCTCTCTCTTTCTCTCTCTCTCCCTCTATCTCTCTCTCTCTCTCTCTCTCTTCCGTTCCTTCCACGACATTTTCTCTTTCTCTCTCTCCTCTCTCTCTCTCTTATTCAGTAACTCTCTCTTATCATTCTCTCATTTTAACTTTATGCAAGATTCTCAATTATTACATCTTCACTGCTTCCCCATTTTCTTTCTTTCTTACGTCACCCTCTCTCTCTCTTTCTCTTTCTCTTTCTCTCTCTCTCTCTCTCTCTCTCAACACCCCTAATGAGAACTCGATACCAGCAATTCAACAACGAAAACGGACAAAGGAGCTGCGCAGAGTGAGTGACTGAGTGAAAGAAAACGAGGTGGAGCCGAAGGAGGTGAAGGGGAAACTACCGTGTATTTTCCGGCTCTTTAACTTTTTGGGAATTAATCGTTCTCGAGAAATACAGTGGCCATGATTCCTCGAAGACGCCTCTTATCTCTCGCATGTGAGGAGGCGGCGGAGAAGGAGCAAGAAGAGGAGGGGGAGGAGGAGGAGGAGGAAGAGATATAAGAGGCGAAAGTGTTAGGATAAGGAAGTGGACGAGAAAGAAGTGTGGTAAGGAGGAGAAAGAGGAAGAGGAGGAAGAGGAGAACGAGAAATAAGTAAGAGGAAGAGGCAGGGGAAGTGAAATAGAAAGAGGAGGTGAAGAAGGTGAAGGAGGAGGAGAAGGCGGAACTGAAGGAGAAGGAAGGAGTAGGAGGAGGAACACGAAATATGGACGAGAAAAAGTTAGAGAGAAAAAGAGGAAAAGGTGAAGTAGGAGGAACAGACCGAAGAAGCGGAAGGGGGAGGAGGAGGAAGAAGAAGAAGAGGAGGAGGAGGAAGAAGAAGATGGGGAAGAAGGCAAAGAAAGTAGAGAGAGAGAGAGAGAGAGAGAGAGAGAGAGAGAGAGAGAGAGAGAGAGAGAGAGAGAGAGAGAGAGAGAGAGAGAGAGAGAGCAGGGTTACAAGTGAGGGAGATGCAAGTTTGATCATAAAAAAAAAACCAAAAGGAAAAGTAGATACAAGGAAAAGAAGGAAAATTGGGGTCGAGGAAAAAAGAAAATGAAGGAAGAGGAAAATAAAACAAACGATGTGAAAGAAAATAACCAAATCTAAATAAAAAAAAATACAGTATTGACGTAGAGGAGGAAACGGATTAAAAACGAAAAATAAAGCAAAATAAATAAAAGAAAGAGACAGAAAGGAGTAGGGGGAGGAGGAGGAGGAGAAAGAAATGAGAAAAATAAAAAGGAAAAGAAAAGTGAGAGAAAACGTAAGAGAATGAAATGAAAATGTCAGGAGAAGATAAAAAGGAGGATTATGAGGAAGAAAGATGATAAGAGATCGAGGAGGAGGAGGAGGAGGAGGAGGAAGATGAAGTAACAGAGGACGTGAAAAAAAACACGGGAACCAAGACACACACACACACACACACACACACACACACACACACACACACACACACACACACACACACACACACACACACACACACACACACACACACAAACACACAAAGTCTTAGAGAGCATTATATCTGGCATCATCCCAAGGGAAGCCAAAGCCGATTAGAAGATTAAAGCTCAACCTGCAACTTCGGCCCTCCCCCCCTTCCCCCTACCCCCCTTCCCTTCATCACCCCCCCCCCCCCCAACACAGGTGAGAGCGTACAAGGCTCTCTCATTACCAGGTGGCGCACGCTCCCCTTTCCTCTCCCCCTCCCTCTTCTCTCTCCCAAAGCTTCTCTCCCTCCTCTTCCTCCTCCTCCTCTCCAATATTTCTTCCTCCACTTAATTCCTCTGATTCTTTTTGATGTATATCCTCCTCCTCCTCCTCCTCCTTATCCTCCACATACACACACACACTCTCTCTCTCTCTCTCTCTCTCTCTCTCTCTGCGTGCGAGTGAACATTGCAAAAGTTAATTCAAATATATCTGTCACCTACAGGCCTCCGGGGCAATCACGATGCCGATCTTGAAATGCACAGCTGTAGCCGCAATATGGCGGCTTGGGCAGGATAAATCAAAAGACCCGTCTATACACCACTTCATAGGCGCGTACTACACCATCATATATACAACATATCGTAGGGGCGACTACAACAGCGTTTTAAGGCAGTCACTTAATAACAGCGACTCACTGATATTAGGAGACTTTAACCTCCCCCATATCGACTGGGCGACACTGTCAGGTACAGAAGGCGAGTCACATAGAATGATCGATTTTTTAGAAGAAAATTATCTAAGCCAAATGGTTTCTGAACCAACTCGACAAAATAACATACTCGACCTTGTTATAACTACCCAAGATGACCTAGTCAGCGATGTCACGGTAGGAGAACACCTCGGTTCTTGCGATCATAAATTAATGCGTGTCGACATTAGAGCTCAAACATCAGTGACTGAAAATAAAGTAAAGGTGCCGAACTTCAAAAGACCTAACTTTGTAGAAATCCGACAAAAACTAACAGAAATACAACTATCAGATGACGGCAATGTAGAGGAAGCCCGGCTAAGCTCAAGGGGGGACAGTAACCACTCCTAGTCAACGGAAAGAATCCGGCTTGAGCGGAGCTCGAACCGCCGCCTGTTTGGCCGTGAAGCCTTCCAGCGCGGCGCTCTAGCCGATTGAGCTACCGGAGCGTTGTGTGTGTGTGTGTGTGTGTGTGTGTAATTCACCTCTTGGTCTGCTGCGGGTCTCTCTCGAGACAGCCAGCCGTTCCCCTACGGAAGAGCATAGAGCTCGTAGTACCGATCTTTGGGTAGGACTGAGACCACTCACACACAACACACCGCGACAACGAGGTCACAACTCCTTGCCTAACGTCGCGTACCTACTCACTGCAAGGTGGACAGGGGCTACACGTGAAAGAAGATAAACCCAACATATTTTCACCCGGCCGGGGAATTGAACCCCGGTCTTTCTGGTTGTGAGCCAGACGCTCTACCCCTGAGCAACCGGGCCACATATGTGTGTGTGTGTGTGTGTGTGTGTGTTCATCTTTTCTCTATTATTCTTTAGAACTCTATCAATAAATTCTCTCTCTCTCTCTCTCTCTCTCTCTCTCTCTCTATCTATCTATCTATCTACCTATCAATCTATCTATCAACCTATCTATTCACAAAACCAATATCTCCTCCAGTCTTTCTTTCCACACTCACTCACTCGCTCACGCTTTCACTTCAATTACTAGTCGTCCCTCTTCTCAATCCATTATGCAGGACTTTCTTCTCTCCTTCCTCACCTTTTTTCGGCTTTCTTCTTACCCCGCGTACCACCACCACCACCACCACCCTCAGCCATCCCCACCCCGGCCACATTCTCTTCTCAAACCGCTAAGAAAAACCCTCCCTCTCTTTCCTTCTTACCCGCAATCCCGGCTTCTCTCTCTTAATCCCTCGCCTCTCTCGCAGAAAAAGCTCGGCCCCCAAGATCGTGATGGAGATAGGAGCGGACGTCAATTTCCCTCAGAGACGTGTTCTTTCCACTAGGCGCACACGCTCTCACTTCGACTGATTCATATTTTTAACTTTATTTTTTTCTGTGCTTTCAACCCGGTAGCTGCGGGGATCATCTTTCTTAAAGGCCCCCCTTAGCGAGAAAAATGAGAAAAAATCATCACTCACGTAAACCATTTCATAATGTATATCAACGCATTTGTGATCAGTTTATGAATCATCTGTTTTTTGGGGGGTTATGTCGTGGGAAAAATTTAGCCCGTCGCTGCTACACGGTAAAGCCACAAATTTGGCCCGTCGCTGCTACACGGAAAAGCCACAAATTTAGCCCGTCGCTGCTACACGGTAAAGCCACAAGGTAAAGCCACAAATTTAGCCCGTCGCTGCTACACGGTAAAGCCACAAATTTGGCCCGTCGCTGCTACTGGGTTAAGGATTAGTTTTGGGTTCTTTAACGATCATACGTGCCTTGTCGAGTCGCCTTGCGTGATGTGTATTCGTTCGTTTTACTCAAGGGGGGACAATATACCTTCGGCTGCCAGACTGCGAAGCCTGGCAGCGCAGTGCTTTTAACCACTAAGCTACGGAACGGTGTGTGGAGGGGAGGAGTGTGGGGAAGGGTAATTCTGTATTTCTTTCTTCTTTATCTTATTATTCTCTTTCCTGCTTTGATTCCTTTCTTTCTTTCTCCTTTCTTCTTTCCTTCTTATCGTCCGTCCTTCCTTATTCATCATTCTTTTTTTTTCATTACTTTTGTGGTTGTTTCTTTGGTTGGCAGCCCATGATGAATGAAGAAGATAGATAGATAGATAGATAGATAGATGGAGAAGCAGACAGACAATCGGAAATAGAAACAGCCACATCTAGATTGATTGATATAGAAAGATAATAGATATGGATAGATGCAGATGTAGATAAACAGAGAGCTACCTTAGATGGACAGATAGATCGATAATAAAACAAAAGCAAAACACAGACGCAGACGGACACTTCACGATACGGCGAAGATAAAGCTTTGGACAAGACTAATGTTGCCGCCTCTCTCTTCTCTCTCCATTCCTCTTCGTCCCAGTCTAGTTTTCTCTCTCCTTCTCTCCATTTTGTCTCCATGTTTCCTCCAGTGCCTCGTGTTCACTGTCGCGCCACGTCCGGTTAAAGCGGTCACTATTTTTAAAGCTCTCATTTTGTACTTTGTTGTTGTTGTTGTTGTTGTTGTTGGGGGTGGTGGTGGTGTTTGTCGGAAATTCGTATTAAAGTGTTTTCGTGAATGTGTGTGTGTGTGTGTGTGTGTGTGTGTGTGTGTGTGTGTGTGTGTGTGTGTGTGTGTGTGTGTTCTCTCTTTTTCTCGTCTTTTTTTCCCAACTTTTTTTTTCCTTTCTCAATTCTCTCTCTCTCTCTCTCTCTCTCTCTCTCTGAGCCACGTTCACTTACAAAAACTTAGCCTTTTTTTCATATATATTCATTTCGTTCAAGAGTTTCTATTTTTGTTTTTTTCCTTCACAAGTTTGTATTGAGGTACAACTTTCAACGGCGCGTAAACTACTTTTGTCTGAGCTGTTTTGTTGTTGTAGTAGTTGTTGTTTTTGTTGTTTAGTTCACTTTCGACTTGGTACTGATGGTGGTGGTGGTGGTGGTGGTGGTAGTGGTGGTGGTGGTGGTGGTGTGCTGCTACTACTACTACTACTACTACTACTACTACTACTACTACTACTGTTACTGCTACTACTACTACTACTACTACTGTTACTGCTACTTCTACTACTACTACTACAACAACTACTACTACCACCACCACCACCACCCATTACCCCCCCCCCTTTATTCTCTCCTTCCTTCCTTCCTTCATTCATTCATTCATTCCTTTCTTTCTTTATTCATTCATTCATTCATTCATTCATCCTCCTTCCTCCCTTTCTCCCTTATTGCTTTCCTTCCTTCCTTCATTCTTTCCTTATTCCCTTCTTTCGTTCATTCCTTTCTTTTCTGCTTTCTTTCTTTCTTTTTTTATTCCTTCTTTCCATTATTAATATCTCTCTCTCTCTCTCTCTCTCTCTCTCTACCTATCCTTCCAACCGTCCCTCCCCTCCCCTCCTCGTCTTCCCTCTCCAAACCTCCTCCTCCACCTCTTCCTCCTCCTCCTCTTGTTCTCTCTCTTCCCTTTGGTCAACCTTAATCTTCCTCCAACACCATCTTTTCTTTCCTTACTTCTCCCGAAACTGATTCAAAAACTCTCCACTTTTTTCCTTTTTTTTCCTCTCGTTTTTCTTTTTTTTTTCTTTCGTTCTGATCCCCGCATTTATCTTTTCTTCTTCCTGCGTCCATCTCCATCATTTCCTCCTCGGTCTCTCTTTCTTTCAGTTGCCACAAAGTTTTCCTCCTTTTCTCCTCTCTTTTAAACTCTCCTTATTCCATGCTTTGCTCTTTTTTTCTTTCTTCTTCTTCATAACTTTTTTTTTTTTTTACATTTCTTCCCATTTTTCTCATTTCTCATCTCGTCTAAACTCTCCCAACTTTTTTTTTTCCTTAATCCTTTTTTTTCACATTTTCTTCCAATTTTCCTTATTTCTCATCTCGTCTAAACTCTCCCAACTTTTTTTATTTTATTTCTTTTCTTCCTTAATCCTTTTCTTTCACATTTGCTTCCCATTTTCCTCATTTCTCATCTCGTCTAAACTCTTGTAACTCTTTCTCTTTCTCTTTTTTCTTTCTTTTTCTTCCTCAATCCTTTTCTTTTACATTTTCTTCCCATTTTTCTCTTTTCTTCTCTCTCTTCAAACTCTCCTAACTCTTTATCCATTTTTTTTTCTTTTTTTCCTTCCATAATCCTTTTTTTTTTACGTTTTCTTTCCCTTTTCCTCATTTCTCTTCCCTCTCTTAAATTCTCCTTACTCTCTTCTCTTCCCTTTTTCTTCCTCATAACCTTTTTTTTTATATTTTCTTCCTCATCTGATCCTCTGAAAATCTCTACCTTCAACCTCCTCCATCAAGCTCGTCCATTTTCTTTTCTTTTCCCTTCCTTTGACATCCTAAAGTTCCGTCTCTCCTTCCTTCCTTTACCTCATATTCATCCTCCCACATCCTCCTCCTCCTCCTCCTCTATTTCTCCTTTACCTCCTCTTCACTCTTCCTCTTCCTCCTTCATTTCTTCCCTCAGTCACTTCTTCCTCACTCAGCATTCCTCCTCCCTCCTCCTCCCTCCTCCTTTTTCATCCCTCCCTCCCTCCCTCCCTCCCTCCCTCTTTTCCCTTTGCTCAACCTTGCTCTTTCTTCCTTCCTTCTTCCTTCTCTCAGCATTTCTCCATCTTTCAGACTCCTCCCTCTCTTCCTTCTCTCCATTGATTTCCTCCATCACTCCCTCCCTTCCCCCTTTCTTTCATTTCTTCCTTCCTTCCTTCTCTCATCGTTTCTCCTTCTTTTCCTTCCCTCCATTGTTCAACTTGGTTATTCTCTTTTTCCTTCCTCCCTTCCTTCCTTCCTTCCTTCCTTCCTTCAGCATTCCAGTCTTCTCATTCTTCGTCTCCTTCCACTTTTTCTTATACTCTGCTTTTTCTTTTCCTTCCTTCCTTCCTCCGTTCCTTCTTTTCTCCACCCCTCCACCCCTTTCCTTCCTTCCTTTCTTTCTTTCTTTACCTCTACCTTCCCTTCAAGCTCTCCCGTTCCACCTCTTTCTCAAGCTCTGCCATACTTCCTTCTTTCCTCCCTTTCCATCTTCCCTTTCCCTCAGTCTATTGCTCCTCTTCCTGCATTCCTTCCCATCCTTCTTTTCCGTTCCTTCAAGCTTCTCTTTCTTCTTTCTTCCCTTCCTCTCCTCCTTTCCATCTTCCCTTTCTCTCAGTCTATTGCTTCTTTTCCTACATTCCTTCCCATCCTTCTTTCCCATTCCTTCAAGCTTCTCTTTCTTCCTTCTTTCCTTCCTTTCCTCCTTTCCATCTTCCCTTTCCCTCAGTCTATTGCTCCTCTTCCTACATTCCTACCCATCCTTCTTTCCCATTCCTTCAAGCTTCTCTTTCTTCCTTCTTTCCTTCCTTTCCTCCTTTCCATCTTCCCTTTCCCTCAGTCTATTGCTCCTCTTCCTGCATTCCTTCCCATCCTTCTTTTCCGTTCCTTCAGGCTCTCCCGCTCACCGCTGCACCCTCGCCTCCTTCCTCGGCTATTGGTCCGCCTAACAAATGGTCTTCCTTCAGGTAAGCGATCAGCCAATGGATAGCCAGACACACATTACCCGACTCAGTTGACAGCGGCGGGGGGGAGGAAAGGGAGGGAGAAGGGAGAGGAAAGGGAGGAGGGTGGGGGGAGGAAAGGGGAGTGGGGGAGGAAAGGAGAGGGAGGTGATAAGGAAACGGAAGAAGTGGAATGCAGAGAGACAGCAAAATGATATAGAGTGAAGGACTAAAATAAAATATAATAGGAAGAAGGGGGAGAGAGAGAGAGAGAGAGAGAGAGAGAGAGAGAGAGAGAGAGAGAGAGAGAGAGAGAGAGAGAGAGAGAGAGAGAGAGAGAGAGAGAGAGAGAGAGAGAGAGAGAGAGAGAGAGAGAGAGAGAGAGAGAGAGAGAGAGAGCTATGGAAGGGGGCAGCCTCCATTAGGTAGTAAGTAATGGGGTTCGGTAAGAATGGGTTGCCCGGAGAGGGAAGTGCAATGGATTCTTTTTTTTTTTTTTTGGGGGGGGGGGGAGGGGGGGGCGGTTATTAATGGAAAATCTTCGCCTCTCTCTCTCTCTCTCTCTCTCTCTCTCTCTCTCTCTCTGTGTGTGTGTGTGTGTGTGTGTGTGTGTGTGTTTACAGGAAGAAGGAAACAATGAGACGGAACAAAGAAGAATTTTCGCTCTTTTTCTCTCATTTATATTTTGTGACTGACGAAGTTATGAGACACGTCCAATTATACACCTCGCTCCTCTGCATGACTCACTCTGATGGCTTAAACAAATCACTACAGCACCATCATTACCCTCTGCTTCCTCCACCCATCGCTTCGCGGACTCCAGGACTGAAGGCTATTACCGATAACCAATTTCTTTCATATATATACATTTCACCGAGGCTCATGCAGTTTACAGGATCAAAAGGCAATTACTATGAAGGCGAAAGGAAAACAGATACGAGAGACAAATAGCCCCCAGATAGATTGATTCACAGTTGGCTTCACATCCTCCTCCTCCTCCTCTCTCCGCTCTCCTCCTCCCCTCGCCTACTGCCTTGCCTATGCCTGTTGTGTTATGATACTGATAATTAATTCCACTTCGCCTCCACACAAACAAACACTCGTGCACCCACTGACCCGTAACCTCATCCCCAATGCCGCCCCTTACACACACACACACACACGTATGAACACACACTAGGGTCAGAGCGAATAGTCCGATTTCCCGATTCATGCTTAAGAAGGGTAAGGAGAGGAGGAGGAGGAGGAGGAACAGGAGGAGAATTAAGAGGTCAGAGAGGGTGC